>NW_023994204.1:67500-569779 GCF_015586225.1 Lucilia sericata
ATGCGTGTTGTACAGAAAGTTGGCTTGTCTGAACCCAAACATGCTGAGGACACCGTCAACATGTTGTTGAACATGTATAAATTATTCTTGGAAAAGGATGCTTTACTAATTGAAATCAATCCTTATGCTGAAGATGCTATCGAAGGCTGTAAGTATTTTGGAAGTTTCTTTCTTAAGCGGTTTATATTTATTATTAATCAAGAGATATTTAAAAGAATTCTAATAAGGCTTCAAAAATATTTAGTTTTTTATTAATTAACTTTAAATTTAAGTCAAATCTCAAAACTAATAACTGACGGTAATTGTTTTCGGATCAACATTTTAAATTCAACATTTTTGTTCAAATATTTTTATGCAATAACAAAAACGAAGAACAGTCTAAACTTAATATGAAGAAAGTTTGTGTAAAGCTTCCGAAACTTTATAAAAATCTTAATTTTAAAATACTTCGTTTAAAAAGTTTTTCGTTTGTGTTATTGAATAAAGTTTTTGAATTTATCAATTTTGAATTGGTTTTTAATTTGTATTTTTAATATATTTTTCAAATTTTTTATTTTGAATTGGTTTACAACACGATTTTGTAATATAATGCACATTTCATTCTATTTCATTGCAATTCCCAACCATTCATATGATGACCATTATCAACAGCCTGTAAGTAGTGTTTTTTTTAACATCCTGATTCTTGATAGAATCAAATGTAGTAATTGCTTTTATTGATGCCCTTTTTTCTGTATAAAACGCTTAGTTTAAATGTTGTTTATAATTTTAGTTTTAGTTTTCAACTTTAAAACTTATTAACTATTATTTTTTGGGGAGATTTTTAGAAATATTATTTAATTTTTTAATATTATTTAAAATTTACTTGTATTTTACACCATTGCACATTTAGGTTGTGGGCAATTTGCACTTTTCACTACAATTCTTTCACCTTAAACCCTAATTTCTATTTAAAGTCTGTTTTTATACAAATTTGACGGTATTTTTATATAAAAACATTTGTTTGAACGAAATTTTACACCAAATTTTCGCCAATATTTCTCGATATGAAAATCAAATGAAAATGTTTTCGATTCACAAAAGAAGTCCGGAGTTATTCTTTCACCTTCGTGAGAAGTGTTTATATGAGTTTATCTTTCGGTTTGTAATTTCTACAATATAATTTTCCGGATCCTTATAGATAGCGGAATCTAATAAGCTATGTCCGTCTATCTGTGTGTCCGTCTGTATGTTTCTTGAAATCAATTTTCTGAAGACCCCAGATATCTTCGAGAACCAACAACAACAACATACAGCTTTATATGGTAAATGTTGTTCTTGTGTACTTAGTTTGCAACACAGTGCGGGGAACAACTCGTAATATTATTTTTTTGTTAATGCCAAAATCAAAGATTGAAAATTGTTTGTGTGAAATTAAGCAGGGATGGAAAAATATTTTAAAAATTAATTTTGACACAAAAATTACACTTTTATACAAAAATTACATTTTACACAAGAATTACATTTTACACAAAAATTACATTTTACACAAAAATTACATTTTACACAAAAATTAGTATTTTCATAGATGTTTACACAAAAATTTTTTTTACACAAAAATTACATTTTACACAAAAATTACATTTTAAAACAAAAATTAAATTTTACACAAAATTACATTTTACACAAAACTTACATTTTTACACAAAATTTAGTATTTTCATAGATGTTTACACAAAAATTACGTTTTAAAACAAAAATTAAATTTTTACACAAAACTTACATTTTTACACAAAAATTACAGTTTTACACAAAAATTACATTTTCATAGATGTTTACACAAAAATAATTACACAAAAATTTTTTACACAAAACTTAGATTACACAAAATTGCGACACAGAAATAAATGAGACAAAAAGGATGGGTTTGCACAAAAAGAACAGGGGACAAAAAAAGGACAGGGGACACAAAAAAAAGGGACACAAAAAGGACAGGGACAAAAAAAAAGGACAGGGGACACAAAAAGGACAGGGACACAAAAAAGGAGGACACAAAAAGACATTTTACACAAAATGACATTACACAAAAAACATACAAAATTTTACTTTTACACAAACATTTTTAAATAAAAATTTCATTTTACACAAAAATTTAAATGTTTACACAAAAATTTAAATGTTTACACAAAAATTTAAATTTTTGCACAAAAATACATTTTAACACAAAAATACATTTTTACACAAAAATACATTTTTACACAAAAATACATTTTTACACAAAAATACATTTTTACACAAATTTAAATTTTTACACAAAAAGTTTACTTTTACACAAAAATTTCATTTTACACAAAAATTTAAATTTTTTACACAGGAATTTTTTGCACAAAATACATTTTAACACAAAAATTACAGTTTGACATAAAATTAGATTTGAAAATACTAATTACATTTTAAAACAAAAATCACATTTTTACATAAAAATTCAATTTTAGACAAAAATTTATTTTTTTAACACAAAAGTTACTTTAAAAAAAAACATTTTTACACAAAAATTACTTTTTTTTTACACAAGAGTTACATTTAAAAAAGTTCATTTACACACAAAATTTTCATTTTAACACAAAAATTTACATTTTTATACAAAAATTTACATTTTTACACATGTTCCGTTGAAGTCTTATAAAATCCGACATTCCTTCTATGTATATAACTAATCTGGTGTCTGTTTTTTATTCGATGATTCGGAACAAGTTTTTGGGTCACTTTTCACCTTTCCGATTTTGTTGAATATTTTTATTTTGATTAAAAAAATAAAAAAAATGACATTATTTTTACTGTTTCCAAGATGTTCTTTCGGAACTAGTACAGTATGTGTTCTTTTGAAGTAGATTTTTTATAATTTCTCCACAGAAAAACTAAAGCTACGTTCATACCTATCAAATATTTGACGAAAATGACGTGACTCCTAAATTTTGATTTCCTTTAAACATTCTTTTTCTTTTTAAACGTTCTTTTTATTAGTTTCGACATGATTTGCAATTGCAAAAATAAAAAATAAAAAAAAAAATAATTACAAAAATAGTGGTTACGTTTTTTTGCTCAAATATTTGATAGGTATGAATGAACTTTAAATTATATTTTGTTGGTATAAGGGTAAAATGTTTATATATTTATTTATTATTTTTCCTATTATTGATATTCTATAGATGTTGCTATTATATTTTCTATAACTTCAACTTCCTTCTCAAATGTTAATAACTCTACTTCCTTCATTTATTAACTTTTTTAATACAACTATTCTAATTTTTATATTAATTAGCTGTTATTTGCTAAAAACGCTAAAATTTCTTTTTTAAAAGCAAATCTTAAACAAAATTTTCTTATAAAATCCCTGCTCTCCATTAGTCTTTGCTCTTGATGCCAAATTCCGTTTCGATGACAACGGTGAATTCCGTCAAAAGGAATTGTTTGCCATGCGCGATTGGACCCAAGAGGATCCCAAAGAGGTGGAAGCTGCTAAATTCGATTTGAACTACATTGCTTTGGATGGTACCATCGGTTGTATGGTCAATGGTGCTGGTTTGGCTATGGCCACCATGGATATCATTAAGTTGTACGGTGGTGATCCAGCCAATTTCTTGGATGTTGGTGGCGGTGCCACTGCCCAAGCTGTAAAGGAAGCTTTCAAAATTATTACCTCCGATCCCAAAGTGTTGTGTATTTTGGTAAACATTTTCGGTGGTATTATGCGTTGTGATGTCATTGCCGAGGGTATTATTGCTGCAGCCAAGGATTTAAATATGAAAATGCCAATTGTTGTTAGATTGCAGGTTAGTGGAAATGATGATTATATTTTCTTAAAGACTTTTTTATTTAAAATTTTTAATATTCCAGGGCACCAAAGTGAATGAGGCTCGTGAATTGATTAAGAAATCTGGTTTGAGAATTATTCCTCGTCACGATTTAGATGAAGCTGCCAATTTGTCGGTACATTTGGCCAAAATTGTTGAATTGGCCCGTGAAGTTAAAATGGATGTTAGCTTCGAAATTCCCGACAGTGTCAAGTAGAGATTTTTATTTTAATTCAACTACTTACTATTCTCTCACTGTCTCACTTTCTTAAATAAAACTCAATACTGCTACTACTATTACTACCATTACATACACATACCGAAATCGGCAAAAACATAATAACATCAGATTGTTAATATAACGAAACATTTTCTTCAATTGTAGTTAAATAGAATATACATCAAATTCATACTAGTGTTTTGCAAAACCACAAAAAACTTAAAAAATTACTATCTACAAACTGATATTGAAGCTTATAAAGCCTTATAAGAAAAAACTATTAAATTATAAATTTAAAATCTCAAGCACAATTTATAAATTATATAATTATCAGGCACTAAATATGAATTGTAAATGTGTTTGTTGTTATCACTGTTAATACGATAAAAAAAAGTAATCGACTTTATTATATTTTTGCAAAACATTTTCAGAACTCTATATTTTTGTTTTGTAGTTTTATTTATCTTTGGTTGTATTTATCTAGTATGTATTGGTTAATTAATTATTATTTTACTCTTAATTTATTTAATTACTTCTCTTTACACATTATTTTGTTTTTCTTTTTAAGTTTTCAAAGCATTTAGTGTATATTCTTTTGTTTTTCTCTACTTTATTATTTTTATTTTCTTTATTTTTTTAGTTTTAATTTAAACATAAACAGAAAAAAATTACACCATCTTAAACATAAAATACCTCTTAAAAAACCAAATATTTATTATTTTATTGTTGTTTTTTTTTTTTTTAACTAATTTATTTTCTTTTTTTGCTAGGGGCAGCAAATAGAAAATCCTCCTTGCAATTTAAACTTTTGAAAGCTTGTTTGAAATTTCCTTTGTTTGTGTGGGGCTTTCTCCATATAGTTTTTGAATGTTTTTATTCCTCCATATTTTGGCCAATGAAAAAACCATTATTTTTAGAATTAAATTAAAAACATTTTATTTAAAATATACAATAATATAAAATATTAATAATTAACAAAATTTATTTACAGATAAAGGATCCCCGTGTACGGCACTAAAATAATTGGCCTATTTAGGCCAGTAATCAGAAATAAAAAGAAAAAAGTAACAGTAACGTAAATAAAACAAACAGAAATATCTGATTTCCATAAAAAGACAATTAATCAAATATTTTGTATAGAAAAGTATTATAGAAAGCGTCATCGAATAGTTATTTAAAGAAAACTTCATAATCAAACTTCTTTTTTTAACAGAAAACTTCTTCGTCGAATAGTTTTTTATGGAAATCTATATAAATGAATAGTTTTATATAGAGAACTTCTTCATGGAACGGTGTTCTATAGAAAACTTCAACATCTAATAGTTTTCTTTATAAAACTTAACTATCGATCAGTTTTTTAAAGAAATTTCCTTTATCGAACAGTTTACTACACAAAACTAGAGAAAAGTTTTCTTCAAAAAACTTGTTCCTCAAAAAATTGTTTATAAAAATTCTCATTATTGTGCAGATTCTATAAAAATCATCTTTATTTAACAGTTTTCTATAGAAAATTTCGACATCAAATAGTTTTCCGTAGAAAACTTCATCATCGAATAGTTTTCTACAGTAAACCTCTTCATCCAACACTTTTCCTACAAAAAACCTTATTATGGAACAGTTTTCTATACTTTTCTATACTTTATCATGGAACAGTTTTTTATATAAAACTTTATTTTCGAGAATTTTCTATAGAAAACTTCTTCATCGAACAGTATTCTTTAGAAAACTTCATCGTCCGAATAGTTTCCCCACAAAAAGTATTTTATCGAACTGTTTTCTATAGAAAACATCATCATAGCTTTCAATAGAAAACTTCTTCATTGAAAAGTTTTCAATAGAAAACTTCTTAATTCAAACGTTTTCTATAGAAAATTTTCTCATCGAACAGTTGTCTATAGAAAACTTATTCATCGTACAGTGTTCGATAGAAAAGTTCTACATTGAAAAGTTTTCTATAGAAAATTTCTTTATCTTCATTGAACCGTTTTCTATTGAAAATTTCTTTATCTTCATCGAATAGTTTTCTATAGAAAACCTTTTCATCGTCTATTCATTATCAAACAGTTTTATATAGAAAACTTTTTGATCGTCTATTCATTATCGAACAGTTTACATTGAAAAGTTTTTAATAGAAAACTTCTCCACCGAACAGTTTTCTATAAAGAATTTCTTCATCGAACGGTTTTCAATATCAAATTTCTTCAACGAACTGGTTTTTATAAAAAACTTCATCGAATATTTTTTCTATAAAAAATTTCTTCATCGAACAGTTTTCTCTAGAAAACTGCCTCGTAGAACAGTTTTCTACAGAAAATTTCCCCATAGAACAATTTTCTATAAATAACTTCAACGACGAACAATTTTTTTATAAAACAAACTTCAAAATCAGTTTTTTACAGAAAACTTCTTCATTGAACATCTTTCATCAGAAAACTTCATCATCGAATAGACTTCAGTACATATTCTATAGACAACTTAATAAATAATAACTTAATAAATGTAACGTAAATTCTCTTAATTGGAATTTATATTTATTTAAACATAAAAAGAATCCATGAAACATTTTAAAAACGATCAACTAACGATAAAATATGAGTTTGTTCCTGTTCTTTCCAATCCGTATCGCCATCATCACCCAAATTGCCAGCATACTCACGCATAATGCTGCGTATGGTCTTCATAGAGGCGCCTCTTAAATTAAGTATCTGAACTACACGCTGTTTAATTGATTCAGTGGTCGAGCTAATTTCCAAAATAATATAATCAATCATTTGTAAAGTAAATAAACCGCCTGTTAAACGTTTAATATAATTGTTTTCTGCCTCTTCATCCTCGTTGTCTTCATCCTACAAGAAAAAGCAAAACAAAATATATACAAAATCTTTAGGGAAACAACAGTATAAAATAGCAAACCTTTTCCTGCTGATCTAATTCTCTATCAACAGCTTCTACCTTTTCCAAATATTTCAAATGTAATTCCAACAAACGATCCACCTTTTCGTGATCATTTTCGGTAAATTTCGATAACAGCCTTTGACGTTGAGCTCCTTTGCAATTTCTCAACATGCTGGCTATAACAGCACAAACATGTTCCTCATGAGCATCGGCCGACAATAAACGTTTGTTTTTCTTGGGTGTTTTCATAAACAGAGGGAAAATTGTACGCAAACCCAAAATATCTACAAATTTATTACAATTATCTTTACCATCCGGACCCGACATGGCATGATCGAGTACTTTTAACGAACCATTTCTTGACATTTTCTTTTCTCTTAACATTAAATTCATCAACTGTAAACCTTCACCTTTCAAGAAACGTTCACGATTTTCTTTCGCCATTAGGGCAGAACACATACAATTAAAAAGATTTTCCATATATTCCTGTTCTTCATTGGAGGCAGGATCATGTTTTTTATAAAAAGCCAATTGTTGCAATAAAATATCAATGCCATCCACCTCGCCCAACATAAGTCTGTTTTCATTGTTAGTCTGTATAAGTATGGATAAGATTTCACTGCAGTACAATTTGTTGGCATCATAGGGTGGCTTCTGTTTAAGTCTTTTTAAAATCCAACTTAATAAACCTTGTTGCGCAGCTTCACGCACCACCTCACTATTAATTTCGGTTAAATTCTCTATAATTGATAAAGTATTGTGTACACCATCGGCCTCTTCCTTAATCTGCTCATTAAGACGTTCCAAGTTTTGCACTAGGAGAGCTGTAACCTGTTGCTTGCGTAAAGCGTCTATAAGTAAATCGCAACCCTCACTACTTTCACCTGTTATTAAAAAATAAATATTAAGAAATTAATGGAATTTTTCTATTTATGCAAAACCAACTTACCCAATATATCGACATCTGTAACCTCCTGCAATAAATCCACTATAGCCACCGATATATCAGTATTCGGATGATTTAATAACTCCAATAAACTTGCTACACCATTTAAATCCACTAACAGAGGATATAAGTCAGGCACGGTAGCCACAGCCTTCAATTCCTGTATAACACTGTGTAATTCTACCTCGGAATCCATAAATTTTACCGGATTATCAGGATATTTGATTCTTAACTCTTGATTCTTTAAGTTTTTCTTTTCAAACACCAACAGCAACTTCTTCAAACCCTGCTCATCTAAGACATCACCCTCGGCTTCTTCACTTTCGACATATTTTAAAATATTCAAACGTTCCTCCTCCGTTAATTCAGGATCCATTAAAAATGACGGCACCGCTGACAAAGTTGGTGGTTCTGGTTTAGCAAAATCTGCTGTTTCTTTAGCCTGAGCTATACGTTTCAAACGTCGGGATTTTTCATCTTGTCGTGAGGAGCTATGATGTTCCGGTGAGCCACCACCATAGTCGTCATCATCCTCATGTGGCCTTTTTGGTGTGGACTCGGGCTGTTAGCAAAAGAAAATTAGTTAGAAATTTGTGTAAGTATTGATAATATATAATTTTACTTACTTTAAATGACAGTAATTCTCCAATATCCATATTTTTCTGCCTTAAAACGTTTAATTAATAAAAAATGTTTTTTCTAGAATTCTAAAAGCAAAAATGTAAACAAAAATACGGCTGTCAAAATATATAGCGAAATAATTTCATAGCCAGCAGCTTGGGTATGTAATGCCAGATTGTTAGCACAAAAAATAGACAATAAGTAACGGAAATAAATAGTAACTATAAATAATGTGAAATTTTGTGCAATTTTTGGATTTTTTAGACAAATCTTTTCTATTAAGTAGAAAATATGATTGTTTGTTTTTTGTTTTAAAAATTTCTGGTTTTCCCATTACAATATATTTTTTTCGTTAAGGGCTAAATAGACTACAATAATTTTGTAACTGCGACTCTTGCCTAATATCGAGCTTTTATATATGTCAAGAATGGAAAGGAAATGACAGGAAAAATATTTTTGTAATGTAAACAAATCAATCCGCGAAAAGTTTTAATTATTTAGAAATAATATATATTTATTTAGAATAAAATATATTTAAAATATACCAAGTGTTTTCCCAGTAAATTAATGGAATTTTTCATAAAAATGTTGTGCAAGTGTTTGAATACGTTAAAGAAACTCGTTTACATTAATTAACAGGTAAAATCTTTAAACAAAAATAATCTAGATCTAATTTTTCAACTAGTAATATCTGAAATCATAGGCTTCTAGCCACTGATGTTAACTATGGACTATTAAAAATCCGTTTATACAAGGTTCATTGCTATTTAGTATATATATATTACTTTGACCATAGGCAATATTGTTCCTGTCTTAGACGGGCGGAAGTCGTTGTTGTAACAGCTTAAACTGTACAATTTTGATCCGGTGGTCAGGTTGAGCTCCAAGCCAAGAAGTTGCACTACTTCAAAATTTTTGGCTAAGTGAAGTAGGGTGGGCTGGACAGTTGTATATGTGTTGGGTATCATAGAGACCATGACCACGTGCTGCTCATATTATGCGGTATGACGAGGCGCTAAGCCGCTGCTCTATCTTCATCTAAGTTGTGCCAGAGCAACTTTTGTTTTCTGTGGTAGGGTGTTCGACCAATAAGGACGATATTTCATTAAAGTATTCAGTAAACAAGTTTTTATAGAAAACGTCAACAACGTTTAGTTTTCTATAGAAAATTTTTGCCATCCATAGAAAACTTCATCATTGTTTCGTTTTCTATCATCATCGATTAGTTTTCTATAGAACATTTTGGCATTGAAGATCTTTCTATTGAAAAAAACTTTATCATTAAACTGATTTCTATAGAAAATTGCAACATCGAATAGTTTTCATTAGAAAACTATAGAAATCTTTATAAACGAAGAGATCTCTCTTTTAAAAAACATCATCATTAAAGAATTTTCTGTAAACAACTTCATCATCGAATGTTTTTGTAAAGGAAATCTTTATCATCCTTGATTTTAGTTTTTAATATTATGATTACCCGATCCTGAGACCTTTTAGCAAAGAAAACTCTTACATTTTTGGTTTTTAGTATTTTTTCTTTTGTTTGGTTTTTTATTTTTTTAACATAAATTAATACAAAAATTAAAAAAAATTAAACTAATTAAGTGTTGAGTAGAATAGAAGACAGTGATATAGATATTTTAGCAGAAACAGAGGACATATGCAGGGAAATATGAACTTTTTAGAGAAATAGTATTAAAGAATATAAAAAAAATTTTATTATTTTTTTTTTTTTTTGGAAAAAAGCGAGAAAAATGAAAGAAGAGCAAAATTTAAATATTTTTGGTTTCTAAAAGTTGAGCATGTGTGTGTGTGTGTGAAACACAAATTTGAATTTTTTATAATTCTTTAATTAAAAGGGAGGAGTTTAACCTCAAACCCACTTTAAATGCGCAATTGAGGGTTGGTGTAACGAACATATTTCAAGAGAGCATCGTTTTCCTCACAAACGAAAGGTTTCTTGTGGTGGCAAGCAACATCATGCCAGTTGACACCATCATTGTAGAATTGATTCAAGAGAGCCAAACAGTTTTCGGGAGCACCATTTTGTTTGTATTCACGGTTATCGGGTTGAGGTAAACCAATACCGCCAGTGGGAGACCAATCACCTTGGCTGCGTTCATTAGTGGGGGCAAGTTTTTGTAAAGTAGCAGTCCAGAACCAGCCGTTAATGTTGGTGGGCTGTAAATCGGGACGTTCGCAACCCTTGAAGTCACATTGGCGACCAGAGGTCCAGATGTATTTTACCTGGAAGAGAGGGAAAGTGGAAAAAAAGGAATTAATATCAAAAAACTTTCTTAATTGTTAAGGAAATTTATTAATTACATTGATCATGTGTTTATTATTTGTTTAATGTGTAACAATTTAACACTTCATAGTCCAAGAAGCATGTAATTTTAACTCATTAACCAAAAACATTTTTTCACTACATTACTTTACGTGTTTTTTTCTCTCTATTTCTTCTCCATTTGTTGAAGCTCATTATTAATAAATAAACAAATTTACCATACAAAACTGATACCAAGCGGTACCAGCATAAAATAATAAATTTAAATTTTTTTTAATTTCCATGAGTGCAAATGTACAACATACAAATGGACGGACGGACGGATGGACAGACAGTTAGTTGTTAAAAAAAAGGAAAAGTTAACGACATTTCTAGCATAAACATGACTGTATGTAAAATATAACGGAAACTATTGTTACCAAATAATAAAGGTAAAGAAATTTTAAACATTAAAGCCCTCATTGTTCAAATACTAGCTAGACCCAAATCGTGCCTATAAATACAACAAAAAAGCCGTAAATTGTCATCACTATTTTTAGTGTTAAACAAAAAAAAAATTCATTCAAGTGTTTGAGTGTGTTATTTTGGTTTTGCTTAAACAAATGCATTAAAAACATTTAACCTAACCCCACCTTAATGTGTTTTGTTACCAACTTTGGTCTAAAAAAAATCGAATTTTTTTCTTAACAATACTTTTTACAATATCATTAACAGACACTTTCTCTTAAGTATGTTTATTTGTAAAGCTATTGAATCTATAGGTTTATTTTATATTTATATTACATTTATATTTGTTTGTTGTTGTAAAATATTTGTGTTTAAAGTTATTTAAGGTTTTTATGTTGAGTTGTGGTTTTCTTGGTAAATAATGCTTCTTTTAAGTTTTTACTTATTTAAATATTTTTGTAAAATATTCATTGATTTTTGTGATTAATTTTAAAGTTATATTGGTTTTTCCTGTAAAATATTGTAAAAAAGCTTTTTAAAGTATTGTGCTTAAGCGTGGCAACGTGATCAAATTTGTCCTATTAAAGTAAAGGAAATCTATAAATGAAGTTTTGGGGTTTTTAGAGACACACGTGTTTTGTTTTTAAAGTTTGAGGCAAGAAACTTTTAAGGTGTTTTTAATTAAACGGCATTTTGTGGCCATTGAAGTTTTTTAAATAAATTTTCAAGATTTTCTTTAACCAAACTTTATGACAATAGTTAGAAATTGAACAAAAAAAAAAATCAATTTCTTTACATTTTGCTGCAGCTGTAAATTGTTGATATACAAATCTTTTATAAAAGGTTTTTTGCAAAGAAAATGGACCTTTCTTAAACTTAATTAACACCATAAATGCTTTCAAAAGCACAATATATTGGAATAAAGCTTTTTTCCCAAAAAAAAAATCAAAAATTTCAATTAGTAAACTTATTTTTGTTATTTTGATTAAAGTCTTAATAAAAACATATTTCTTCTCGAAACGAAAATATTTGAAAAATAAAAATACAAAGCTTTTTAGCTTAATTTTTTTTATAAAAGCTTCAATAAAAATATATTTTTAAATCAAGTGTTATAAATTGTTAAAAATCTGTTATAAAAAGCTTTACCCTTAAAGAAAGCGCTTTAAAAGGAGCTTTTTTGAACTAAATACTCAAAGTCACTCATTTTAAGCATTTTTGATCTACATACTGAAATTGACTATGGAAACGATATTTGAAAAATAAATAAAAAAAGCTTTTTGGCTTAATTTTTTTTATAAAAGCTTCAATAAAAATATATTTCTAAATCAAGTGTTATAAAAGCTTCAATAAAAACGTCATTGTAGATAAATTGTTATAAAATCTGTTTTAATGCAAAAGCTTTACCCTTAAAGAAAAAACTTTAAAAGGAGCTTTTTTGAACTAAATACTGACTTTAAGCTTTTTTGATCTATATACAGAAATTGACTATAGAAACGACATTTTGAAAAATAAAAAACAAAGCTTTTTGGCTTAATTTTTTTTAGAAAAGCTTCCATAAAAATATATTTTTAGATCAGTTGTTATAAAAGCTTCAATAAAAATATATTTTTAGATAAAGTATTATAAAAATAAGTTCTAATGCAAAAGCTTTACACTTTAAAAAATAGCTTTGAAAAAAGCTTTCTTAATTACTATACGGAAAAAAGTTTCGTAAAAGCTTCGTTTTAAGAAAACATATAAAACTTTTGTTAAAAACTTTTATTTTCTTCTTAAGCTCCAGCAAAGCTCGCCTTTATCCCGATTGTTTCTAAAGCAATTTAGTGGACTTTTAATATTCACGATCTATTAAGAATATTTGACAGATCTGTGCATCATATTGTTCGTTAGGATCTCTAGAGCTTTTTAAAGTTATGTTTGACAAAAGCTTTTTCATAGAAAAAGCTTTTCGTGAAAAAAATATTTAAAAAATCGTTTTAATTTTTCAAACATTTTTATCTCTTATCGAAAATACATTTTTAAGCTTTCAAATGAGTAAAGTATTTATTTAGAAAGCTTTAGTAAAGCTCGTCGTAATCTCCATTGTTTCTAAAACAATTTAATGGACTTTTAATATTAACGATTTACTATTAAGAATATTTGTCTGATCTCTGCATCATATGCTTCGTTAGGATCTCTAGAGCGGTTTACAGTTATGTTTGAATAAAGCTTTTTAATAAAAAAAAAGCTTCTCGAGAAAAAATATTTAAAATATCAAATATGGATTTGATAAGATGATTCAAAATGAAAGCATTATTGTAGTCCCTATATCTAAACGGGAAAACTTTTTTAAACAAGTATCGGCAGAGAGTGCAATATTAAAGCTCTCATTGGTTTAGTTAGTTCTTATACATTAACTTTACGAGAGAGCTTTAATCGTTATCTATTATAATAAATGAAGTTTTATAATCAATTATTTGTTATTTATGAAAAACAATTTTCCCAAATCTTATTCAAAATTCTGCTTATGTTTATTGCAAATAATAAACAATTTCATGACTTTAATCTTCTGTTCAAATTTACAATAAATTGCTACCAATTGTTTGTTTTTGTTTTTTTTTTTTGTCTTCTTTCTATTGTATTTCGGCAATTCTATTGTTTTAAAATTTCATTCAATTTAAAAAAACTAAATGATCATTTAATGTGATATTTTTTTTTCTTTCTAAAACAAGCTTTTGTTTATTATTAATGGGCAGTAAAACATAAAATAATTTATTACAACATAAACCACTTCAACTTGAATTTTGAATTTTGATTCATTCATGAAAAGAAAACAAAAACACACACACACACATATACAAAATATTGAGTTTTGACAGTTTTGTATCATTAAACGTGATTTTAACATTAAAATAGATTTGACATACATTTGAAAATGGCATAATTTTTTGGGCCAACGATTGTGTCAACCTTTTAACAACAATATAGGGGTAATTAGTTGTGATCATTTTGAGAGTGATAATGATAATAGTGATAATTTAATGAAAAGATTTTGAGTTCAAAAAAAATTATAGATAATTAAAGTTTTTTTATTAATGATTTTGTAATTTGTAAAAAATAATTTTATTAATTTATAAAATTTGTGAAAATTATTAACATTTCTCTTTTAATTACACAGGCCAACAAAGTTTGGAAAAAAAGTCGAAACCCAGAATCCTAGTAAACTTTTAAAGGACTGAGCAACTTTGAATCTTAATCTAGTTCTTCTTCACATTATGTTTTCCACATATCGTGTCATAAAGATTGAAAAATTCCATTTTCAAGATGTTATAACAAGCCGAAGCCAGTTTTATTTACAATGATTGCTTTATTATTTGAAGATCCAATCTGTCGACTTTCAATTAAAGGTTTAACCACGGTTATAGCTCATCCCTTCTTCGAGATATCCTTAGCTAAAGTTTATAATAACTTTTAGACATTAACGATTGATATCTTGATCTAATTTAAAGATCTACTGAAGCAAAAAATGATCAAAAACGATCATAAGATAAAAGATAAAACAGGCAAAGATGAAAGAGACAAATTTGTTGTTTGCAGGATTTTGTGTAAACTCTTAAATGAGAAGATTTAAGAAGGAATCCTTATACGAAGTTGTGTTCAGATTACATTTGGCTATTTTCTTATCAAGGAATTATTTTTATAAAGGACTGACATATAACGGAGATTACACCTTAATTATGAAGTCGACAGATTGAGCTTTCAGATGACATGACAAATTTTCTAAATAAAGATGTCTTCACGCTATTATAGCGACTCAAATATGATCAAAAACTGAGGGATACAATAACTCGAAAAGTTGCTATAACTCGTTACTTTAGAAAAGTTTACTTGGACTCTCTGAGTTAAAAATATGTTATGTTGCTGTTGTTGTTTTATGATTTGCAAACAGTAGCTAAAGTCTTTAGCTTTATTACCTACTGTACGAGTAAATAATAACTTTTGTTTTAAAAAAAAATTTCCGGCAATTTTTTTATCATTAACATTTTTTCTTTTTCTTTAAATATAGAGACATATACAAGGAAAACTTTTATAAACAAACCGCCAAACATCTTAAGACCTGCTTATTCATGTTAGCTGTTTGTTGTTATTACTTAAAATGCAATTTGTTTGCTAGGGGAAATAGCAACAAAAACCGGCATCACAATTTTTTCATTATTTTTTTTTATAATTTTATTAAAGCCTTAAGTTCAATGTAAACTCTTGTTGTTGTTTTTAAATTAATGCCAGCTTTACGTGCAAATTTTAAACATTTTTATGTTTTTTTTCTGCTGCTGCCTCATGCCACATTATTCATTTATTTATGCCTCTTGCAATTTAAATAAGTATGTATTATGTAAGTTTGTTTTTTTTTTCTAGCTAATTGTTTTTACTTCTTCTTTAAAATTCATTGAGTAAATTTTTTTTTAATTTTTTCCAAACAGTGTTTTAGTTGTGTTGTAAATTGAATAAAATTTTACAAATTTTGTAATTCTTTGTGTTATTTTTAATGCAAACTATAACACATGTATTGTCTTGAAATCGAAAGTGTTTTGTATCAATTCACTTTCATTTTCAATCGTTAGTTTTCTAATTTAAATTTGTAACACAATACGCATAAATAATGCTCTAATTTTTTTTCATTTTTTCATAAAAAGATGTGTTAAGAATTTAAATTTTGTTATACATTGTTAAAAGAAAAAAATGTGTGTTAATACTTAATTTGTATAAAAATTACATTTACAAAAAAACTCTTCAAGAAATTCAAATTCATCGGCAGGTTTGTTTCTTAAGTCTTTTGTTAACATCAATGTTGTTTAAGTCTTTGGTTTATCTTCACTACATATGTGTGGATATATGTGTGTGTGTGCATTACAGCTCTAATTAGTTGAACAATTATGATTATTTAACTCAAATATTTCAACTAGATCATTAACTCCACATTATAAAATTAAGAAATAATTAAAACCCCCAGAGGGTTTTGTTCCCCCTAGGGCTAATTTTAAAATGATCAAATTACCAATTAGTCTTATTATATTATGTTGTCACATTATTTTCAAACTGATATAATCATTCAAAATGACCTTAATGTAACAGACAGAAATCGTTTATCATTATTATGTCATATTGAAGCAAAAAAATTTCAATTAGTTTCTCAAAAGATGATCGCGATTTGTAATGATCGCGACATACATCAGGTCTTATAAAATATAATTATCAGGAAATAATTACATTATTCAACTATTATTAAAAGTTGCAAAAGTTTAATTCCAAAAAAATCTATGTATTTTCCTCTCTGCAAGATCACTATGTCTTATAGTTGTATGGAAATATACGACTGTTGGTAGAAAAGGTAAAGATCGCCATTCTAAGCAACTAAATTGATAAATATAACCAAAATTTTGTATAATTTAAGAAACATATTTTAAATATCAGAGCAAATGCAGTTTTAACAATATCACTAAAGCAGTGATCGCCATTTAAACCTATTAAAGGGAAAACAAATTGAATCGTCTCTTAACAGATTTTAAATTTGTCTCATGTTTGTCTATGTTTTACACATTCGTGATCAATGAAAACCCTCAAAAGAAGATCACTTATTAATTGCTTTCGCGATCACCACACTTATGACTGATCTTTTGCGTTCACAATGAATAAAGAAATATTCATTATTTTTGAGAAATTTTATCTAGAGATCAATCTGATGCAGTAAAGATCCAATGCGATCTTATTAGACATTGCCATAGTGATCACTTGGTCTTAAATGAGAATTTAAATGTTTTTGAATGTTTTTTACCTAGTTATCAATGAAAATCTTCATATAAAGATCTTTTCTGAATAATTTTAAATAAAAAAACATTATTTTTTTTAATTTAATTTAAATATCGTCTGATAGAAAAAAAAATAATAATAAAAATAAGAAGATCAACCTCATGCACAAACAAACGAACTTGATCTTTTAATGAACAAATGAAGAGAGATATTCTTATTGTTTTTTTTTTACTGTGTGATCTCACGCTTAATTTTTATTTCGATCGCATATCCAATAAAACACAAAATCAACACACAAAATCAATAAATTAAGTTTAAAGCAACTTATTACCAAAATATTGTAAATATTGTTTAATTTAAAGACAATTATACAAAATGTTATAAACATTTAATGACAGTTTAGAAAGTTTCCACGGTTTTTTGATAAACAAAAAATGACTCAGAGATCATTTACATGAAGCACTGGATCGAATTTTAAATGGAAAATCTTAAAAGCTTTAGAAAGGGACTTGAAACTATAGAAAAAATTGCTATAGACAAGAGCAAGTTTTCTAGAACAAGTTTCTAGAGAAAAAGTTGCTCTAATCTAGAGCAAGTTTCCATATAAAATGTTGCTCTAGTAAGCCAGTTTTTATATAAAAAGTAGATCTAGTCTAGAGCAAGTTTTTATAGAAAAAGTTGCTATAGTCTAGAGCGATGTTTTCATAGAAAAAATTGTTCAAGTTTAGAGCAAGTTTTCATAAAAAAAGTTGCTCTTGTCTATAGCAAGTTTTCGTAGAAAAAGTTGCTCTAGTTTAGAGCAAGTTTTCATAAAAAATTGCTCTAGTCTAGAGCAAGTTTTTATAGAAAAAGTTGCTTTAATCTAGAGCAAGTTTTTATAGAAAAAGTTGCTCCAATCTAGAGCAAGTTTTTACAGAAAAAGTTGCTCTAGTCTAGAGCAAGTTTTTATGGAAAAAGTTGCTCTTGTCTATAGCAAGTTTTCGAAGAAAAAGTTGCTCTAGTTTAGACCAAGTTTTTATAGAAAAAGTTGCTCTTATCTAAAGCAAGTTTTCATAGAAAAAGTTGCTCTAATCTAGAGCAAGTTTTTATAGAAAAAGTTGCTCTAATCTAAAGCAAGTTTTTATAGAAAAAGTTTGTTTAGTCTAGAGCAAGTTTTATAGAAAAAGTTGCTTTTGTCTAGAGCAAGTTTTTATAGAAAGAGTTGCTCGTATCTAAAGCAAGTTTTCATAGAAAAAGTTGCTCTAATCTAGAGCAAGTTTTTATAGAAAAAGTTTCTGTAGTCTAGAGCAAGTTTTTATAGAAAAAATTGCTGTAGTCTAGAGCAAGTTTTTATAGAAAAAGTTGCTGTAGTCTAGAGCAAGCTTTTATAGAAAAAGTTGCTGTAGTCTAGAGCAAGCTTTTATAGAAAAAGTTACTGTAGTCTAGATCATTTTTTTTATAGAAAAACTTTACATAGATTTATTTAAACTTACTTTTTCATTGACAACACGTTGCTTAATCCATTCGTTTTCCAAGCTAGTTTCCAAAGATACTGAGTCCATACAACGTCTGCGGCAGTAGTTTCTGGCACTCAACCAATCTTCTTCGACACCCTTTAAGGCAGGATCGCGCCAAGAGAAGAAGTAACTGTAATTAAAAATTTAAAAAAATATATATAAAATTTTAAATAATTTAAGGAAAAATTTTACGAAATGAACAAAGTTTAAAGAAAGTTTTTTGAAAAAATTTTTTATTCTAAATTCTAAAATGATCATTAAATAAAATATTTTAATTAAAAAAGTTGTGATATTTGAATTATTTAAATAGAAGTTTATAGTTTAATAAATTAATAATACAATTTTATTGTTTATAATTTAAAAACTTTTAGTTTTCTTTAAATAGAAAAAATAAAACTTTAACTGCCTTATTCATAAACAATTATCAAAGGTTTATATTACAAATTTTGTATGAAAATTTTATTTGAAAATCTTTGATAAAAGTTTATGAATGAGACCCTAATACTTCTTGTTAAAATTAGTTTTAACTGTTTTATAGAAATTTAAGGATTAATCGCGAACAAATTATTCAAAAAGTTCTTAAAGTTAAATTTAAAGAAAGAGGTTTTTATTTGAAAAACATTAAAGTTTTAATTATAATATCGATTTTACTTTTAAAATTTGGAAAATGTTCCTTTTCCGCGAACGAATGAACTCAAAAAAATGTTCAAAAAATTTGATAAATTTTGAATAGATTTTTAAAATTTATTTTATTTCATTTGAAATTTATTCGGCAACTTGGCTGAAAGCATAACTTTAAAATTTTAAAAACTAAAATTTGAAAAATTTCAAAATTATGGAAATTTTTGGAGAAAATATTTAGAACATTTTTTTAATATACAAAAAAAAAATGTATTTAAATTTTAGCAAATTTTCATAAATTTTTAAATAAAACCGTTAAATAATTTTATAATTTTTTTATTATTTTAATTTTTTCTTTTTTTTTTAAATAATGCAATTTATGTTCTTAAAACTTTCACTTTTCAATGACTCATTTAATAAACCAAAAAAAAAATCACAACTTTTTTTTATTTATTTTTCTTTGTTAAATTAATAAAATTAAAATATTTTTTATAAAAAATTCTTATATTCTTTTTCTCAACTCACCCTTTGCCATCGGGTGTCTTTTCATGTATAACTCTTTGAGCACACAATTGTGGATTTGGTGGATCGAGTACACGACCATTGGAGAATTGTGCCAAACCCACACTCAAAATACTGAACAAACAAACACTGGCCACTACAAAGGCTTTCATTTTGGAAATTTTTATTTAATTTCTTTTAATTTTTCTTTAAAAAATATATTAATTTATAACTGAAACACCACACTTTCGTTTTCGTTTTTTTTTCGGTAGTACGGCACTACTACTGTTTTTTAAATTCGTAACGTAACGACGACCGTAATTTATAAAATGACATGGAATTTTATATGCCTCCTCACTTTATATACCTAAATGAAAAAAATTATTAAATGCAAACACAAAATTTAAAAAAAATATACTTTGAGTTTGAGCTAAAAGTAATGAGTGAGTTTTTTTTCCAAACCCAAAAAGCTGAGAGTACATCATGAGCAGTAGTAAGTTTGTTTGTATTACATGTCTGTGCTCTTGGTTTTAAAATTTTATGTTTCTTCAATTTTGGAAAAAGACTTGAATTAAATTTGAATTTTTTTTTCTTACTGGCAATGAGTATTATGTAGTTGGTAATTCAGTTTTTTTTGGTTTTAGGCTTACGTGATTTTAGTGGGGGGACTGAGGACAAGTTTTTATTTATTTTTTTTTTTTTGTTTTACTCAATTGTCTGTGAAGTCCAGTAATTTGAATTTTTTTAAAGGAAAATATTTAACAAAGTTTTTTTTTTAGCAAAACAAATTTGGATAGAAGATCATTGATATTAATGCTTGAATAATTTTGAACACTTTTTTCTTTTAAGGTGTTTGTTAATTATCTTTTTTTTAATAATTATATTTGTTTATACCCTACCTATGGGTTTTAAATTAATTAATAAAATATTTTATAAATTTTGCTAATAATTTTGAAGGTTAAAATCTATTAAACAAAGTTTTCGTCCTAAGTTTTTTGTTAGTCTAGAGTGAAATTTTATAGGAAGAGTTGCTCTAGTCAAGAGCAAAATTTTATAGAAAAAATTGCAAGTTTTTATAGAAAAAGTTACTCTAATTTATTACAAGTTTTAATAGAAAAAGTTACTCTAATCTAGAGCAAGTTTTCATAGAAAAAGTTGTTCTAGACTAGATCAAGTTTTCACAGAAAAAGTTGCTCTAATCTAGAGCAAGTTTTCATAGAATAAGTTGCTCTAATCTATCGCAAGTTTTCATAGAAAAAGTTGCCCTTATCCAGAGCAAGTTTTTACAGAAACAGTTGCTCTAATCTATAGAAAGTTTTTATAGAAAAAGTTACTCTTGTCTACATCAAGTTTTTATAGAAAAAGTAGCTCTTGTCCAGAGCAAGTTTTTATAGAAAAAGTTGCTCTTGTCTACAGCAAGTTTTTATAGAGCAAAGTTTTTGTAGAAAAAGTTGATCTTGCCTAGAGCAAGTTTTTATAGAAAAAATTGCTCTTATCTAGAGCAAATTTTTATAGAAAAAGTTGCTCTTATCTAGAGCAAATTTTTATAGACAAAGTTGCTCTTATCTAGAGCAAATTTTTATAGACAAAGTTGCTCTAGTCTAGAGCAAGTTTTCTTAGAAAAAATTGTTCTAATTTAGAGCAAGTTTTCATAGAAAACTTTAATCTAGAGCACGTTTTCATAGAAGTTTTTATGAAAAAAGTTGCTCTTGTCTAGAGCAAGTTTTTATGGAAAAAGTTGCTCGTGTCTTGAGCACGTTTTATAGAAAAAGTTGCTCTTGTCTACAGCAAGTTTTTATAGAAAAAGTTGATCTTGTCTAGAGCAAGTTTTTGTAGAAAAATTTGCTCTTGCCTAGAGCAAGTTTTTATAGAAAAAGTTGCTCTTATCTAGAGCAAATTTTTATAGAAAAAGTTGCTCTAGTCTAAAGCAAGTTTTCTTAGAAAACATTGTTCTAATTTAGAGCAAGTTTTCATAGAAAAAGTTGCTTTAATCTAGAGCAAGTTTTCATAGAAAATGTTGCTCTTGTCTACACCAAGTTTTTATGAAAAAAGTTGCTCTTGTCTAGAGCAAGTTTTTATGGAAAAAGTTGCTCGTGTCTAGAGTATGTTTTATAGTAAAAGTTGCTCTTGTCTAGAGCTAATTTTTATGGAAAAAGTTGCTCGTGTCTAGAGCAAGTTTTTATAGAAAAAGTTGCTTTGTTTAGAGCATGTTTTTTATAGAAAAAGTTGCTTTGTTTAGAGCATGTTTTTTATAGAAAAAATTGTTCTTGTCTGGAGCAAGTTTTTATAGAAAAAGTTGCTCTTGTCCAGGACAAGTTTTTATAGAAAAAGTTGCTCTTGTCTACAGCAAGTTTTTATAGAAAAAGTTGCTCTTGTCTAGAGCAAGTGTTTATGGAAAATGTTGCTCTTGCCTAGAGCAAGTTTTTATAGAAAAAGTTGCTCTTTTCTAGAGCTAGTTTTGATTGAAAAAGTTGCTCTTGTCTAGAGCAAGTTTTTATAGAAAAAGTTGCTTATGTCTAGAGCAAGTTTTTATAGAAAAAGTTGCTCATGTCTAGAGCAAGTTTTTATAGAAAAAGTTGCTCATGTCTAGAGCAAGTTTTTATAAAAAAAAGTTGCTCTAGATCAAGTTTTTATAGAAAAAGGTTTAGAGCAAGTTTTTATAGAAAATGTTGCTCATGTCTAGAGCAAGATTTTATAGAAAAAGTTGCTCATGTCTAGAACAAATTTTTATAGAAAAAGTTGCTGATGTTTGGAGCAAGTTTTTATAGAAAATGTTGCTCTTGTTTTTATAGGAAAAAAAGTTGCTCTAGTCAATACTAAGTTTTAATAAAAAAGTTTACCCTGGCTATAGACGAAAGCAAATATATCTCTCTTGATCTTTGATAATTTTTAGTTTTTATTGTAAAAAGTAGTGTGTTTCATAAATCTATTAATGTTTGAAAATTTTATGTTTGAACATTTTAAAAATATTTTTAAATTATTTTACTTAAATTTTGTTTGGCATTTATGTTTTTTTTGGTAGTAGTTTTATTCAGTTTGTAAATTATAGCCGGAAGATTTTATTTTATAGATTTCTTTTGTGTTTATATTTCGTATTTTTAGTTTTTCATCTTGTAACTCTTATATACGGTCTTTAGGTACTGTGTATTTTCAAAACAAATATTTACCAAAAACATTTGTTTTTTTTTGTATATTTAAGTAATTTTTGCATAATTATTTAAATGCATTTATGTCCAATTTTTTCAATGTAAAATTTTCTTAAACTATTTTGAGTAAATAGTTTTTGTTTAAAAAAAATCCTATGGCATTGTTTAAATATTTATTCAAGTTGAAGTTTAAACATAATTAGTATATTTTGCTATTATTGTTTTCTTTAAAGTACTTTGTCGGTTGTAGTTTTTTAGGGTGTTGCAGTTGGTCACAGATAAATGATATTTATTTAAAACAATTTGTGTTTTTTCAATGTTTTCTCAGTCTTACATAATATTGTTGTAAGAAATTTATCAATGAAATTTGGGGTTTTTGGTGTCGGTGTGTGGTGTTTTTTGTAAAGAGAAACTTGTTTTTGTCAAAATCATAAAATTTTGTTTGTTCAATTAATTTTTTTTTTATAAATATTTTTTGGTATTTTTGTTTAATTGCCTTATTTTTTTATGAAATCTGTAGGTAGATTTGTATTGTTATTATTAATTCTCACGTTTGTTGCTTAACTCTTTTGATTTTTAATACTTTGGTAATTAGCAAAAAATTAAAAAAAAACATAATTTCTTATTATTTTATAAAGAAATAAAATTACATAATTTGAGTTTTTTGCAGTTTTATGCGTAATCAATCTTTATTTTCTGGTACAACAGGTTGATTGAAGTGTCAGCTATAAGCAACTTTTATATATTTAATTTTTGTTTAATATTTTATCCTTTAACAATTGTTAGTTAAGTTGTCATGCCTTTTTTGGAAGATGTCTACCAATTTCAGCTAGATTAGGTTCCACACGCAGCCATACAGTGATGTTGATCATATAAAAAGTTTAAAAAAATAATCATCTCTAAAAAACATTAATGACTTTCCATAAACGTTAAATTGAAAAAAGATCGTTTACTGATCACTCATAGTTTTAACCAAAATTGTTTTATATTTTTGTCTAAAATTGTTTTTTACAAAATTCTAGTTCAGTTCTAGTTCAATTCTAGTTCAGTTCTAGTTCAGTTCTAGTTCAGTTCTAGTTCAGTTCTAGTTCAGTTCTAGTTCAGTTCTAGTTCAGTTCTAGTTCAGTTCTAGTTCAGTTCTAGTTCAGTTCTAGTTCAGTTCTAGTTCAGTTCTAGTTCAGTTCTAGTTCAGTTCTAGTTCAGTTCTAGTTCAGTTCTAGTTCAGTTCTAGTTCAGTTCTAGTTCAGTTCTAGTTCAGTTCTAGTTCAGTTCTAGTTCAGTTCTAGTTCAGTTCTAGTTCAGTTCTAGTTCAGTTCTAGTTCAGTTCTAGTTCAGTTCTAGTTCAGTTCTAGTTCAGTTCTAGTTCAGTTCTAGTTCAGTTCTAGTTCAGTTCTAGTTCAGTTCTAGTTCAGTTCTAGTTCAGTTCTAGTTCAGTGTTCCTAGTTCAGTTCTAGTTCAGTTCTAGTTCAGTTCTAGTTCAGTTCTAGTTCAGTTCTAGTTCAGTTCTAGTTCAGTTCTAGTTCAGTTCTAGTTCAGTTCTAGTTCAGTTCTAGTCAGTTCTAGTTCAGTTCTAGTTCAGTTCTAGTTCAGTTCTAGTTCAGTTCTAGTTCAGTTCTAGTTCAGTTCTAGTTCAGTTCTAGTTCAGTTTCTAGTTCAGTTCTAGTTCAGTTCTAGTTCAGTTCTAGTTCAGTTCTAGTTCAGTTCTAGTTCAGTTTCTAGTTCAGTGCTAGTTCAGTTCAGTAGTTCAGTTAGTCTAGTTCAGTCTAGTTCAGTTCTAGTTCAGTTCTAGTTCAGTTCTAGTTCAGTTCTAGTTTCAGTTCTAGTTCAGTTCTAGTTCAGTTCTAGTTCAGTTCTAGTCGTTCTAGTTCAAGTTCTAGTTCAGTTCTAGTTCAGTTCTAGTTCAGTTCTAGTTCAGTTCTAGTTCAGTTCTAGTTCAGTTCTAGTTCAGTTCTAGTTCAGTTCTAGTTCAGTTCTAGTTCAGTTCTAGTTCAGTTCTAGTTCAGTTCTAGTTCAGTTCTAGTTCATTTCTAGTTCAGTTTCATTCTAGTTCAGTTCTAGTTCAGTTCTAGTTCAGTTCTAGTTCAGTTCTAGTTCAGTTCTAGTTCAGTTCTAGTTCAGTTCTAGTCAGTTCTAGTTCAGTTCTAGTTCAGTTTCTAGTTAGTTCTAGTTCAGTTCTAGTTCAGTTCTAGTTCAGTTCTAGTTCAGTTCTAGTTCAGTTCTAGTTCAGTTCTAGTTCAGTTCTAGTTCAGTTCTAGTTCAGTTCTAGTCTCAGTTCTAGTTCAGTTCTAGTTCAGTTCTAGTTCAGTTCTAGTTCAGTTCTAGTTCAGTTCTAGTTCAGTTCTAGTTCAGTTCTAGTTCAGTTCTAGTTCAGTTCTAGTTCAGTTAGTTCTAGTTCAGTTCTAGTTCAGTTCTAGTTCAGTTCTAGTTCAGTTCTAGTTCAGTTCTAGTTCAGTTCAAGTTCAGTTCTAGTTCTTTATTTTCTGGTACAACAGGTTGATTGAAGTGTCAGCTATAAGCAACTTTTATATATTTAATTTTTGTTTAATATTTTATCCTTTAACAATTGTTAGTTAAGTTGTCATGCCTTTTTGGAAGATGTCTACCAATTTCAGCTAGATTAGGTTCCACACGCAGCCATACAGTGATGTTGACCATATAAAAAGTTTAAAAAAATAATCATCTCCAAAAAACATTAATGACTTTCCATAAACGTTAAATTGAAAAAAGATCGTTTACTGATCACTCATAGTTTTAACCAAAATTGTTTTATATTTTTGTCTAAAATTGTTTTTTTACAAAATTCTAGTTCAGTTCTAGTTCAATTCTAGTTCTAGTTCAGTTCTAGTTCAGTTCTAGTTCAGTTCTAGTTCAGTTCTAGTTCAGTTCTAGTTCAGTTCTAGTTCAGTTCTAGTTCAGTTCTAGTTCAGTTCTAGTTCAGTTCTAGTTCAGTTCTAGTTCAGTTCTAGTTCAGTTCTAGTTCAGTTCTAGTTCAGTTCTAGTTCAGTTCTAGTTCAGTTCTAGTTCAGTTCTAGTTCAGTTCTAGTTCAGTTCTAGTTCAGTTCTAGTTCAGTTCTAGTTCAATCTACTTTTTATAATTAACTTTGTAAATAAGCGTTATAACAAGAAAAGTGTCACAATCAGTGATCATTTATATATTTTATAAAATAATTAAAATTTTATTTGGAAATAAATTTTATATGCCACAGCTTTATATTCCGTGTCATCATTGGATATCTCCTTCCAATGTTTATTTGAAAATAAAATGTATATAAAACCTAATACCACGATATTCCTAAAAATTAAAATTGTAATCAAGTACTCATTCTAGTCAATAAAATAAATCAAGTTTCTTGCTTAAGTCTTTTGATTTAAAATACCCTCATAATTTTAAACAATACCGCTAATATTTATTAACTATTATTTCTCAAACAACAGCAAAAAACACACGTGCTTATTTGCTTAAAAAGAAATTTCAGTTTTAAAACAACCATAACCATGCACAACAAAGATTAGTCACAAACACAATAAGAAAGAAAAAAACTTGAAATAAATAAATTGTCTAGATAAAAAATTAATCAAAATCATTCAAAATTAAGCAGCAGCAAACATTAAGCGGGTGTGAGATATTTGAGCAGCAAATGAAATTTTATAAAAACAACTATGATATGAATCAAATAAATATATATTTTTTAAATACTTGTTTGTTTGCCTATGCAATATATGTGTTAAAAAGAAAGATTTCCGTTTTTTTTTCATATTTGTTTTTATCATAATGTACAAAAAAATTGGTACTCAATTTTACCAGTAAATATTTCACAATGGTTTTTTTTGGGAAGAAAAAATTTATACAACAAATTTTGTGTATGTATATATAAATATTGAGGCAAATAAAACGTATTTAATTTTTAAAATGTCTGTAAATAATGGGATGGGCAGTACTTAATGAGAAAAAAAGATGTCTCCTCTGTATAACAAGTGAATTATTAAATAAGTAATGAGATATTTAAAAATAAACAAAAGGAAGTTTTTAAAATATCCTACATATACGAAATTCCCGTTTATGTACTAATCAATAGACTAGTTCATATAATAGTAGAGAGAAATAGTCTATAGTCTAGCGAATAAACTTATGAAGACAATAGACTAGTCTATAGAATAGTTCATATTCTATAGACCTGTCAATTGACTGGTCTATAGAATAGTCTATAGACTAGTCAATAGAGTAGTTCATACAGCTGTCCATAGAATAGTCAATAAGCAAGTTCATTTACTAGTCAATAGACTAGGCTGGTACATAGAATAGTCAGTGGACTAGTCATTATACAACTCGGTAGAATAAAATAGTCCATAGACTAGCCAATAGTATATGGACTTAGCTAATAGAGTAGTCCATAGACTAGTCCATAGAAAAGTCAATAGAGTAATCCATAGACTGGTCCATAGAACATAGACTAGTCTATAGAATAGTCCTTAGACTAGTCTATAGAATGGTGCATAGACTAGTGTATAGAATAGTCCATAGAATAGTCTATAGAATAGTCCATAGACTAGTCTATAGAATAATCCATAGACTAGTCTATAGAATAGTCCATAGACTAGTCTATAGAATAGTCCATAGACTAGTCTATTGAATAGTCCATAGACTAGTCTATAGAATAGTCATAGACTAGTCTATAGAATAGTCCATAGACTAGTCTATAGAATAGTCCATAGACTAGTCTATAGAATAGTCCATAGACTAGTCCATAGACTAGTATAGAATAGTCCATAGACTAGTCTATAGAATAGTCCATAGACTAGTCTATAGAATAGTCTATAGACTAGTATAGAATAGTCCATAGACTAGTCTATAGAATAGTCCATAGACTAGTCTATAGAATAGTCCATAGACTAGTCTATAGAATAGTCCATAGACTAGTCTATAGAATAGTCCATAGACTAGTCTATAGAATAGTCCATAGACTAGTCTATAGAATAGTCCATAGACTAGTCTATAGAATAGTCCATAGACTAGTCTATAGAATAGTCCATAGACTAGTCTATAGAATAGTCCATAGAATACTCAATAGACTAGTCCATAGACTAGTCTATAGAATAGTCCATAGACTAGTCTATAGAATAGTCCATAGACTAGTCTATAGAATAGTCCATAGACTAGTCTATAAAATAGTCCATAGACTAGTCTATAGAATAGTCCATAGACTAGTCTATAGAATAGTCCATAGACTAGTCTATAGAATAGTCCATAGACTAGTCCATAGACTAGTCTATAGAATAGTCCATAGACTAGTCTATAGAATAGTCCATAGACTAGTCTATAGAATAGTCCATAGACTAGTCTATAGAATAGTCCATAGACTAGTCTATAGAATAGTCCATAGACTAGTCTATAGAATAGTCCATAGACTAGTCTATAGAATAGTCCATAGACTAGTATATAGAATAGTCCATAGACTAGTCTATAGAATAGTCCATAGACTAGTCTATAGAATAGTCCATAGACTAGTCTATAGAATAGTCCATAGACTAGTCTATAGAATAGTCCATAGACTAGTCTATAGAATAGTCCATAGACTAGTCTATAGAATAGTCCATAGACTAGTCTATAGAATAGTCCATAGACTAGTCTATAGAATAGTCCATAGACTAGTCTATAGAATAGTCCATAGACTAGTCTATAGAATAGTCCATAGACTAGTCTATAGAATAGTCCATAGACTAGTCTATAGAATAGTCCATAGACTAGTCTATAGAATAGTCCATAGACTAGTCTATAGAATAGTCCATAGACTAGTCTATAGAATAGTCCATAGACTAGTCTATAGAATAGTCCATAGACTAGTCTATAGAATAGTCCATAGACTAGTCTATAGAATAGTCCATAGAATAGTCTATAGACTAGTCCATAGACTAGTCTATAGAATAGTCCATAGACTAGTCTATAGAATAGTCCATAGACTAGTCTATAGAATAGTCCATAGACTAGTCTATAAAATAGTCCATAGACTAGTCTATAGAATAGTCCATAGACTAGTCTATAGAATAGTCCATAGACTAGTCTATAGAATAGTCCATAGACTAGTCTATAGAATAGTCCATAGACTAGTATATAGAATAGTCCATAGACTAGTCTATAGAATAGTCCATAGACTAGTCTATAGAATAGTCCATAGACTAGTCTATAGAATAGTCCATAGACTAGTCTATAGAATAGTCCATAGACTAGTCTATAGAATAGTCCATAGACTAGTCTATAGAATAGTCCATAGACTAGTCTATAGAATAGTCCATAGACTAGTCTATAGAATAGTCCATAGACTAGTCTATAGAATAGTCCATAGACTAGTCTATAGAATAGTCCATAGACTAGTCTATAGAATAGTCCATAGACTAGTCTATAGAATAGTCCATAGACTAGTCTATAGAATAGTCCATAGACTAGTCTATAGAATAGTTCATAGACTAGTCTATAGAATAGTCCATAGACTAGTCTATAGAATAGTCCATAGACTAGTCTATAGAATAGTCCATAGACTAGTCTATAGAATAGTCCATAGACTAGTCTATACAATAGTCCATAGACTAGTCTATAGAATTGTCCATAAACAAGTCCATAGACTAGACGATAGACTAGTTCATGGAGTAGCCAATAGAGTAGTCATAAACTAGAAATTTCCATTTTCCATATCCGGTTTCAAATGCTAAAAAAAAACTTCTCAAATGTAGTAAAATTTACACATTTCATCATTTAATGAAATCTTTTTCAAATTTCTAAAAATAAACTTAATAAAATCACTCAACTACATTCCTTTAAAAAATTTACGAGTCGGATTTCTTCAAACATTTTAAGTTGCATATCTTTCAGCTTTATCAACAAATTATATAAAAAGCAACAAACAATATCTGTAAGAATAAATAATGAACATCAGACAATAACAACAAACAACAACAACAAAACCAAATTATTACAACAAATTTTAACCAAGGTCAACAAGGTAAAAATTTTATAATATATTTAACA
The DNA here is from genome assembly GCF_015586225.1 of Lucilia sericata. Lineage (NCBI taxonomy): Eukaryota > Metazoa > Arthropoda > Insecta > Diptera > Calliphoridae > Lucilia > Lucilia sericata. The sequence goes on from NW_023994204.1 coordinate 97,319, forward strand.
GAAAGAAGACTAAAGAAAAAACATTAAACAGACAAAATCAGAAATTTCACCCAAAAATGTGTAAAATCATCCTAAAAAAAGTGTGTCATACTAAAAATAAGAAAACTACAAAAAATACAGACGTGAAAAAATGTTTTAACAGAAACCAAAAGCAACTGATAACTGATTGCTTTTGTTACTAGCTTCACCTGTATTTTAGTACTTAGGGCGTTATTGTTTTTTTTTTTTTTTTTTAACAAAATTTTGCAAGTAATCCATCACGTGCATTATTTAACAAAGAAATTTCAAAAACTATGTAAACCAAACTTTAATTTAAAAACGAAGTTTTATAGGAAACCATTTAAGTTACAGCACATTTTCACTGCATTTGGTTTTAATATTTAATTTGTGGTTTTTAAAAAATATAATAAATGTTGTCTTTAGTTAACAGCATCAACGTTGGGTTGCTTTTTGTTTGAACTGAAAAATTAATTATAATTTTAGGGCATAGTAGAGATTTTTCTTTAGAGTTGGGTACTTTTAGTTTGACAGAAGGTTTGTGACTTCAGTATGTTAAGTGATGTAAAACAACTTTGACCTGTGTGGTTAGTAGCCGGTATATTTATAGTTAACCACGATAAACAGCATCCTTTACGAGGTCGAGTATTTGTTCAGGGCAAACTCTGCTTAATTGGGCGAATCATATTGCTTGAAACAAACATATTGAGAACAATTCAATCTTATTTTTAGTTTAATTCAAGTACAAATTCGGATGACTTTAATATCGGATATACATACTTAAATCAATTTTACAACAAGAAAACAAAAAATACTTAAGACAAGTACGTGGTGAGATAACTTTGATTCCAAAAATACTTGGCTGATTCGTACTTGTTTCAAGTATTTTGTACTTGATTCAAGTACAAAGTTACCGTACTATTGAAACCGATCTGGATATGTTCTAGTACGATTTATCGATCCTTTATTTAAATGTATTTTTATATTCTTCACGTTCGTATATAATGTATATACAATATTCCGAGTCGATTTAGCAATAGCTGTCTGTGTGTATGAATGTCGAAGTGTTTTACGTGAACACCTGCCGCCCCGTTTGCGCTTCTTACACGCTGATGGCAATTAACGTATATGAAATTTCCGGTCCAGTATAAGTGCACTTTGTTCGAATGCTCGAGCTATCTAATCTCTTGCCATAGAAGTCCCGTTGGGGAATGACAAGTGTCATGAGTCAAGCTCAATCTATCCCTGACAAGGGAAAAGGCAATCACTGGTTAGAGTCGATAGAAGGGGCGGGCCCAACATCAGCTGAAAACATCCTATTGATATCATAAGGAATGCTCTGTCCCTACTAACATTCTCATCATCTAAAGACTCATCCCAGTGCATTCCAGGACCTCTTAAAGTCGCCCAACTACTGAGAAGGCTTCTGTTGATTCAGCAACAGCACCTAGGGGACGTAATTGGTAGGCCAAAACACGGATCTATATTTAATTAGCCAGACATATTTCAGTGGCCACAAGGACCTACTGTGATAAGTTGTGCATGTTTAAAGTAAACTCCAACACACTCAACCATGTAGAAAAATCGCCGATAAATTAAAGATTAAGATATTAGAGCTCCACAACGTCTCAACCAATTTCACCGACATTCCAACCGTAACTCCTTCTGTCATTCCAACATCTCCACAGATACAATTCAGGATCTCTCTCGTCCATCAGATCCGAATGGTACATCTCACTCCATCACATACCAAATCTTTGCATTATCAGCTCAATTCCAAAATTTTATTAATCCACAACTTTGCCTTGTGGTTTGTACCGCTTCTAGTTTCTAACAAACTTATCCCGAAAATTCATATTTCACCGTGTATCAATCATTTAACCAAACACCCCTTCCCGCAAAATTTGGGTTTAACCTACAGCCACTACGTAGATCCCGAGGGAACCTCAACCAACTGAACAGCCAGGACAAGTCCTGCGCGCAACTGGCCAGATTATGTGATGCTCTGGTTATATCCCAGTTTATAGACCCGGCAGACTAGATGTACTAGTAGCACCTCTTTACCCCGGGATTGCAATACACCAAGATGAGGGTCTTTATGAAAAGTCGATTTTTAGACTTTTGAACTTTTTTCATTTAATTAAAAGTCGACTTTTAGTATTTTATAAATAGTCGACTTTTCGACTTTTTCCGACTTTTCGATTCTTAGACTTTTTGACTATTTTCGAATTTTTTTCGACTATTTTTTTAATTTTTCGAGTTTTTGTGATTTTTTTTAGAGTTTTTGACTTTTTTTCCACTTTTTTAAAATGTTCGACTATTTTTGACTTTTTCTACTATTTTCGAGTTTTCGACTTTTTAGACTTTTTGACTATTTTCGACTTTTTTTCGACTATTTTTTGAATTTTTCGAGTTTTTGTGATTTTTTTTAGGGTTTTTGACTTTTTTCCACTTTTTTAAAATGTTCGACTATTTTTGACTTTTTCTACTATTTTCGAGTTTTCGACTTTTTTCTACTATTTTCGAGTTTTCAACTTTTTTCGACTTTTTTCGACTTTTTCCGACTTTTCGACTTTTTTTGACTTTTATTTACAAAGTCGACTTTTCGACTTTTTTCATAGACGATAGTCGAGTTATCGACTTTTTTGGAACAAAATAGTCGACTTCGACTTTTTTCGACAAAAAGTCGATTGTTCGATTATTCGAAAATCGATTTATAGAACCCTAATCCATACGGAGATATGGGAGATATGAGGAAACCTCTGAAAATTTCAAGAAGAAATGGACATTTGAGTGCATAACAGAACAAGAGCAACACTTAACGTATGAAACTGTGTGCCAAAATCAAGGAAAGAAATGTGTTTGTAGGAAATTAAAAAAAAAACTTTCTGATTCTTTTTCGTTTTTTTTCAATATTTTTTATTTAATATACATATTTATCCCCAAAAAGGACTTAATTTGAGAAAGTACCAAACACATATCTTAATTTAAAAGAAGTACCAGTCATTCAATTAAAAAAATACTATTTATAGTTTCAATAAACTGCAGAAATTTTTATCTTTTAAAAACCTCACCTAAAAACTATAAATTGACCCCTCTAATTAACCCTTTTGTCAAAACAAATTGATTGTCTAGGGTGCAACAAATTGTAAATAATAATTGAAAAAAATAATTGTATACTACATTTACACACTACCCAGCAGTTTGGAGTGGCAGTCCCGAACTAATAATTTCAATCTTAAATTCGATTACAAATGGACTGCTACTGATGAATTAAATAACCATTTTCTAATGGGATATATAGACATTTTCTAAAGTGTAGACCAGGGCGAAGTTATTTAATTTTGCGGCGAATTCATTAAATTTTTTATATATGGAGTTTGACAGCGTCGGTTTTGAGAGAGAAGTTTTTTTATATGGAGTTTGACAGCTTTGATCTAAATTTCCATGGACAAAAAAACATTCAGCTGTTGAAATTAGTTTCGCCATGGTGTAGACATTATAAATTACTTACAGTGGCACTAGAGTGGCGATTTCCTAGAACCAAATTATTTCTCTTTGTATTACTACATAATCATCAGTCAAGGGATACATACTGTACTTATAAAAATATTGGGTAAAGCAGTACTTTAAAAACCATTTAAAAACTGCGTCTGCTTGTAACTCTCAGTTTTGTGTTGATGTAACTTGTTATCGATAATTGTGGTAAACATCAACCCTTTTTCTTTCCAAATGATTAATTTATCACCTCAAACCAATTTCATTATGTGTTTTAACCTATTTATGAACAAGCCAAAAACAAAAATCCATTAAACATAATTTCCTTATAACAATTCAGGCCCAAAACAACACAAACCAAAGAAACTTGCTGATGTTTAATGTGTTCAGACTGACAAAGCATATATGATTTTTTCCACTCATAACGAAATTGAAACCTCCTTCAATTAAAGATCTTTTTCTTCGTTACTAATGGCTAAAATGTAAAATTATGCAATATTGATATAAGAAAAGAGAAGATTTAGTTAGTTTTAATGCGTTAGGTCTTTTTATTTGTATTTCATTAACATTCAGGAATTAGGTGTGAATTTTAAATAAGAAAGTGTATTTAAGTTTTCTTTACTTTTTTTTCGTGTGCACAAATATTATTTAAGAGTAAACAATAAATGACTAACTGTTTCTACCCGGCAATGTACCGGGTTTCCAAGAAACATAAAAAATACCCTAGACTTAAGTTACTTCTTTTAAAAATCTAAATCTAAACAAGCGAAACTTTTTCTGTGGAAACTCAAAATAAGAGCAACTTTTTCTAAAAACAACTAGAGCAACCTTTTTAAAAAAAACATTGCTCTATACTAGAGCAACATTTTCTATAAAAATTTGCTATAAACTATAGCAACTATTTTTGATCTAGACTATATCAACTTTTTCTATAAAAACTTGCTCTAGACTATAGCAACTTTTTCTATAAAAACTTAATCTAGACTAGAGCAACTATTTCTATGAAAAACTTGTTCTAGACAAGAGCAACTTTTTCTTTAAAAACTTGCTCTAGACAAGAGCAACTTTTACTTTAAAAACTTGATCTAGACAAGAGCAACTTTTTATATAAAAACTTGCTCTAGAAGAGAACAACTTTTGCTATAAAAACTTGCTCTACACAAGAGCAACTTTACCTATAAAAACTTGATCTAGACTTGAGCAACTTTACCTATAAAAACTTGATCTAGACAAGTTTTTAAGACAAGAGCAACTTTTTCTATAAAAACTTGCTCTAGACAAGAGCAACTTTTTCTATAAAAACTTGCTCTAGACATGAGCTCTAGTATAAAACAACTTTTTCTATAAAAACTTGCTCTAGACAACAGCAACTTTTCTATAAAAACTTGCTCTAAGCTAGAGCATCTTTTTCTATAAAAACTTGCTCTAGACTAGAGCAACTTTTTCTATAAAAACTTGCTCTAGGATAGAGCAACATTTTTATAAAAACTTGCTCTAGACTAGAACATTTCTTTATAAAAACTTGCTCTAGACTAGAGCAACTTTTTTTTATAAAAACTTGCTCTATATTAGAGCAACTGTTTCAATAAAAACTTGGTCTAGACAAGAGCAAATTTTTCTATACAAACTTGCTCTAGACAAGAGCACATTTTCTATAAAAACTTGCTCTAAACTAGAGCAACCTTTTTATAAAAACTTGCTCTAGACTAGAGCAACTTTTATAAAAAACTTGCTCTAGACTAGAACAACTTTTTTTATAAGAACTATACTAGAGCAACTTTTTTTTATAAAAACTTGCTATAGATTAGAGCAACTTTTTCTATAAAAACTTGCTCTAGATTAGAGCAACTTTTTCTATAAAAACTTGCTCTAGATTAGAACAACTGTTTCAGTAAAAACTTGCTCTAGACAAGAGCAACTTTTTCTATAAAAACTTGCTCTAGACAAGAGCAACTTTTTCTATAAAAACTTGCTCTAAATTTCATCGACTTTTGCTATAAAAATTGGCTTTATACTAGAGCAACTTTTTCTATAAAAACTTGCTCTAGACAAGAGCAACTTTTTCTATAAAAACTTGCTCTAAACAAGAGCAACTTTTTCTATAAAAACTTGCTCTAGACAATAGCAACTTTTTCTATAAAAACTTGCACTAGACAAGAGCAACTTTTTCTATAAAAACTTGCTCGAGATTACAGCAACTTTTTCTAAAAAATAAAGTTTAATTTTAAAACCGGATTCTTTAATATATATTCCTTATATTCTACTCAATCCTTTAAAAATCCATAAATCGATTTAAACATAAATTTAACTATAACGGACTTTTATTGCAAATTTAAAATTCCCTATAGAAACCGACAGTTAAACTGTCAAATTTTGATGGGAGTTTAAAAAAAATACTATTACAAACACAATTTGTTTATTAAAATGTCTTCCTTTCGAAATTTCTTACATAAGTTCAAGCGAAAAAAAGACAAATAAAACCATAAAAATTTAGTACATTTAAACAATAAACAAATTTTAAAACAATTCACGTTTAAACAAATTGTACTGATAGCTAAGGTTTGAGTTTTTTTTTTTTTTGTTTTTTATTGTGACTGTATTAATTGTCTATAATTTAGCAAAAGAAATAAAAATAAATATGTTGTCAACATTAAAAACAAAAAACAACAAATAAATAAATTTATTTAATTTTTTAGCTCGTAATAATAATTGCAATTTTTGGTTATTAAAGTAACCCATTGGTTTTCATAGTTTTACGAGTCTATATTTTATTAATTTATTTATAGTTTTCTTGTACATTTCGGGTGTTTCATGGTCATAATAGTATTTAAAGATTATGAAAAATATTTGGTTACTGTTGTTTTGTTTTTGTTAATTTTTTTATTAAACACTACCTAAAGTACACGTGTAAATTAACTTTGGTTTTAATCATAAAATAAAAAAAAAACAAATTTATTAATAAAAAAATTTTAATAATTAAAAATTTTGTAAATATTCATGTCTGATTATTATAAAAATATGCATATTTAGCTATTTAATACCCCAAACATAGATTATTTTCAATATTGGCAACTTACTGGGGACATATGTTGTTGTAGTGGGAAATTTGGGAAGGTTGTTTGTTTGTAGAATAAAAAAATACATAATTAAAAACTAAGTTTATTATTAATTCTAAGCACATTTAGAGAATATTTAAAATTTTGAAAATAAAAGTTCTAGAAGTTTAGTTTATTATAAACTTAGTCAAGAAATCAAACAAACTAATGGAATAGGTATTTGATGATTTTTCTTTAACAGCTCCGAGGACGTCTGAAAAATGTTACTGTGTAATAAATGTATTTATTTTTACCCACCATTAAAAAATATTGATTTTGTCATTCCGTAACACATTGAAGTATTAAACATAAACTATTAAGGGTGTTCATATTCTGTCTCTATATTAGATTCAAAGAACAGAACCAAAACAGAAGTAGAACAGAACTAGAATAGAACTAGAAAAGAATTAGAACAGAACTAGAACAGAACAGAACAGAACAGAACTAGAACAGAACAGAACAGAACAGAACTAGAACAGAACTAGAACAGAACAGAACAGAACTAGAACAGAACTAGAACAGAACTAGAACAGAACTAGAACTAGAACTAGAACAGAACTAGAACAGAACTAGAACAGAACTAGAACTATAACAGAACTACAACAGAACTAGAACTATAACAGAACTACAACAGAACTAGAACTAGAACAGAACTAGAACAGAACTAGAACAGAACTAGAACAGAACTAGAACAGAACTAGAACTAGAACAGAACTAGAACAGAACTAGAACAGAACTAGAACAGAACTAGAACAGAACTAGAACTAGAACAGAACTAGAACAGAACTAGAACAGAACTAGAACAGAACTAGAACAGAACTAGAACAGAACTAGAACAAAACTAGAACAGAACTAGAACAGAACTAGAACAGAACTAGAACAGAACTAGAACAGAACTAGAACAGAACTAGAACAGAACTAGAACAGAACTAGAACAGAACTAGAACAGAACTAGAACAGAACTAGAACAGAACTAGAACAGAACTAGAACAGAACTAGAACAGAACTAGAACAGAACTAGAACAGAACTAGAACAGAACTAGAACAGAACTAGAACAGAACTAGAACAGAACTAGAACAGAACTAGAACAGAACTAGAACAGAACTAGAACAGAACTAGAACAGAACTAGAACAGAACTAGAACAAAACTAGAACTGAACTAGAACAGAACTAGAACAGAACTAGAACAGAACTAGAACAGAACTAGAAAAGAACTAGAACAGAACTAGAACAGAACTAGAACAGAACTAGAACAGAACTAGAACAGAACTAGAACAGAACTAGAACAGAACTAGAACAGAACTAGAACAGAACTAGAACAGAACTAGAACAGAACTAGAACAGAAACTAGAAACTAGAACAGACTAGAACCGAACTAGAACAGAACTAGAACAGAACTAGAACAGAACTAGAACAGAACTAGAACAGAACTAGAACAGAACTAGAACAGAACTAGAACAGAACTAGAACAGAACTAGAACAGAACTAGAACAGAACTAGAACAGAACTAGAACAGAACTAGAACAGAACTAGAACAGAACTAGAACAGGAACTAGAACAGAACTAGAACAGAACTAGAACAGAACTAGAACAGAACTAGAACAGAACTAGAACAGAACTAGAACAGACTAGAACAGAACTAGAACAGAACTAGAACAGAACTAGAACAGAACTAGAACAGAACTAGAACAGACCTAGAACAGAACTAGAACAGAACTAGAACAGAACTAGAACAGAACTAGAACAGAACTAGAACAGAACTAGAACAGAACTAGAACAGAACTAGAACAGAACTAGACAGAACTAGAACAGAACTAGAACAGAACTAGAAACTAGAAAGAACTAGAACAGACAACTAGAAACAGAACTAGAACAGAACTAGCAAACAGAACTAGAACAGAACTAAGAAACAGAAACTAGAACAAGACTAGAACAGAAACTAGAACAGAAACTAGAGCAGAATTAGAACATTACTATAACAGAACAGAACTAAGAACCAGAACATAACTAAGAACAGAACAGAACTAGAACAGAACAGAACTAGTACAGAACGGAATTCCTGAACTGGACTGGACGGAACAAACAAAAATTGTATTAAGATAAAATATCTGTACTCTTAACTTATTTTTAAATTATCTTGTCATAATTAGTTAAATAAACAAACCATATAGTGGTACCTTTAATGTCGTTTTCGCTGCTTTATTTGCTAAATGAAGAAATTAACTAAATATTAGCATTGTTCCACATTTTGTTTACATTATTTATCTGCAAAAATAACCCGCCAGTAAGCGTAATCAAAAATGACACCAAATCTAAAAAAAATACTTTCTCTTCAAACTGATTACGGGTGTAAAATTTAGGAATGTTTTAAATCCATGAGTAAATAAACAATTGATCAAAATTTAAGTAAAAAAGTGTTATTCGAACATAACAATTAGGTTTTTACAGTGTCAGCCAAAAACTATAGGAACGAATATTTAAAATGTTTTGGGTAATGTGCATTTAATATTTAGTCTATATGATTTAAAAGAAGACATTTATGGTTTTAGAGGCCAAGGTTTTCTTTGAACTAAAATTATTAATAAAATTAAATAAATTTAATATTTTAAAGCAAATATTGTTAACTTATAAAAAACGAAGCCCCTTTTTCAAATTAACAGACAAGTGAATGAATGAGTGAATAACAATGTTAAATTTTTGAAGTTTGTTATTATGACTCGCAATGCTGTTGTAGGTGATGACATTTGGCACACTCGTACCCAAGACCATTAAAAACCCCAAAATCCAAATAAAATTAACACACACACTCAACTTAACTGGTTAAATTGAATGTTTAAACTTAAACTTACAAGTATTTATGTGTGCGGAATATTAAAATTAAATGTACTTAGATTTGAAAACAAAAAAACTTTGAGTGCAAAAATTATAAGAGCCATTTAATAAGTTTTTTTTTTTTGTTTTTGAAAATTGTTTATTAAAATAAGCAATTAAATTGTTTTAATAAAATTTTTCCTAGTCTGTTAAATATTCTAAATTATATTCACCTTGATTTATAATTTGTTTAAAATTTTTTTAACTTTAAAAAAACACCGCAAAGCGTGAATTTATTTGACATAATACGGATGCCAAAAGAAATATTATACGTCAGTCAATATAATTTCATGGATAATTTTGTGTTTTTTTTTTTTAAATAATATTCTCAATAAAATTTAAAATTTTCAACACAAAACTTTTTTTGCACTCTGCTTTAAAAGCGGTAGGCAGTGCAGTTTCTTTAACAATTTTATATGTGGTAAGGCAGTTTAGTAGGTGTTATAGAATATATAGAAATGTACTAGAACTGAACTAGAACTGAACTGAACTAGAACTGAACTAGAACTGAACTAGAACTGAACTAGAACTGAACTAGAACAGAACTAGAACTGAACTAGAACTGAACTAGAACTGAACTAGAAGAATTAGAACTGAACTAGAACTGAACTAGAACTGAACTAGAACTGAACTAGAACTGAACTAGAACTGAATTAGAACTGAACTAGAACTGAACTAGAACTGAACTAGAACTGAACTAGAACTGAACTGAACTAGAACTGAACTAGAACTGAACTAGAACTGAACTAGAACTGAACTAGAACTGAACTAGAATTGAACTAGAACTGAACTTGAACTGAACTAGAACTGAACTAGAACTGAACTAGAACTAGAACTGAACTAGAACTGAACTAGAACTGAACTAGAACTGAACTAGAACTGAACTAGAACTGAACTAGAACTGAACTAGAACTGAACTAGAACTGAACTAGAACTGAACTAGAACTGAACTAGAACTGAACTAGAACTGAACTAGAACTGAACTAGAACTGAACTAGAACTGAACTAGAACTGAACTAGAACTGAACTAGAACTGAACTAGAACTGAACTAGAACTGAACTAGAACTGAACTAGAACTGAACTAGAACTGAACTAGAACTGAACTAGAACTGAACTAGAACTGAACTAGAACTGAACTAGAACTGAACTAGAACTGAACTAGAACTGAACTAGAACTAGAAACTGAACTAGAACTGAACTAGAACTGAACTAGAACTGAACTAGAACTGAACTAGAACTGAACTAGAACTGAACTATAACTGAACTAGAACTGAACTAGAACTGAACTAGAACTGAACTAGAGCTGAACTAGAACTGAACTAGAACTGAACTAGAACTGAACTAGAACTGAACTAGAACTGAACTAGAACTGAACTAAATGAACTAGATCTGAACTAGAACTGAACTAGAACTGAACTAGAACTGAACTAGAACTGAACTAGAACTGAACTAGAACTGAACTAGAACCTAGAACTGAACTAGAACTGAACTAGAACTGAACTAGAACTGAACTAGAACTGAACTAGAACTGAACTAGAAACTGAACTAGAACTGAACTAGAACTGAACTAGAACTGAACTAGAACTGAACTAGAAACTGAACTAGAACTGAACTAGAACTGAACTAGAAACTGAACTAGAACTGAACTAGAACTGAACTAGAACTGAACTAGAACTGAACTAGAAACTGAACTAGAACTGAACTAGAACTGAACTAGAACTGAACTAGAACTGAACTAGAACTGAACTAGAACTGAACTAGAACTGAACTAGAACTGAACTAGAACTGAACTAGAACTGAACTAGAACTGAACTAGAACTGAACTAGAACTGAACTAGAACTGAACTAGAACTGAACTAGAACTGAACTAGAACTGAACTAGAACTGAACTAGAACTGAACTAGAACTGAACTAGAACTGAACTAGAACTGAACTAGAACTGAACTAGAACTGAACTAGAACTGAACTAGAACTGAAACTGGACTAGAGACTGAACTAGACTGAAACTAGAACTGAACTAGAACTGAACTAGAACTGAACTAGAACTGAACTAGAACTGCTGAACTAACTATGAACTAGATCTGAACTAGGAACTTGAATTAGAACTGAACTGAACTGAACTAGAACTGGAACTAGACAACCTGTGAAACTACAGAACGAACTGAACTACTGAACCTGAACTAAGAAACTGACTAGAACTGAACTAGAATTGAACTAGAACTTGACTTAGGAACTGAACTAGAACTGAAACTAGAACCTGACATAGAAACTGAACTAGAACTGGAACTAGAACTGACCTAGAACTGACATAGAAACTGAACTAGAAACTGAACTAGAAGCTGAACTAGAACTGAACTATGAACTAGAAACTGAACTAGAACTGAACTAGAACTGAACTAGAACTGAACTAGAACTGAACTAGAACTGAACTAGAACTGAACTAGAACTGAAACTAGAACTGGAACTAGAACTGAACTAGAACTGAACTAGAACTGACCTAGCAAACTGAACTAGAAAACTGAACTAGAACTAGAACTGAACTAGAACTGAACTAGAACTGAACTAGAACTGAACTAGAACTGAACTAGAACTGAACTAGAACTGAACTAGAACTGAACTAGAACTGAACTAGAACTGAACTAGAACTGAACTAGAACTGAATAACTAGAACTGAACTAGAACTGAACTAGAACTGAACTAGAACTGAACTAGAACTGAACTAGAACTGAACTAGAACTGAACTAGAACTGAACTAGAACTGAACTAGAACTGAACTAGAACTGAACTAGAACTGAACTAGAACTGAACTAGATCTGAACTAGAACTGAATTAGAACTGAACTAGAACTGAACTAGAACTGAACTAGAACTGAACTAGAACAGAACTAGAACTGAACTAAAACTGAACTGAACTAGAACTGAACTAGAACTGAACTAGAATTGAACTAGAATTGAACTTGAACTGAACTAGAACTGAACTAGAACTGAACTAGAACTGAACTAGAACTGAACTAGAACTGAACTAGAACTGAACTAGAACTGAACTAGAACTGAACTAGAACTGAACTAGAACTGAACTAGAACTGAACTAGAACTGAACTAGAACTGAACTAGAACTGAACTAGAACTGAACTAGAACTGAACTAGAACTGAACTAGAACTGAACTAGAACTGAACTAGAACTGAACTAGAACTGAACTAGAACTGAACTAGAACTGAACTAGAACTGAACTAGAACTGAACTAGAACTGAACTAGAACTAGAACTGAACTAGAACTGAACTAGAACTGAACTAAAACTAGAACTGAACTAGAACTGAACTAGAACTGAACTAGAACTGAACTAGAACTGAACTAGAACTGAACTAGAACTGAACTAGAACTGAACTAGAACTGAACTAGAACTGAACTAGAACTGAACTAGAACTGAACTAGAACTGAACTAGAACTGAACTAGAACTGAACTAGAACTGAACTAGAACTAAACTAAACTGAACTAAACTAGAACTGAACTAGAACTGAACTAGAACTGAACTAGAACTGAACTAGAACTGAACTAGAACTGAACTAGAACTGAACTAGAAACTGAACTAGAACTGAACTAGAACTAGAACTGAACTAGAACTGAACTAGAACTGAATAGAACTGAACTAGAACTGAACTAGAACTGAACTAGAACTGAACTAGAACTGAACTAGAACTGAACTAGAACTAACTGAACTAGAACTGAACTAGAACTGAACAAGAACTGAACTAGAACTGAACTAGAACTGAACTAGAACTGAACTTGAACTAGATCTGAACTTGAACTTGAACTAGAACTGAACTTGAACTAGAACAGAATTTGAACTTGAACTAGAACTGAACTTGAACTGAACTAGAACTGTACGGTTACTTTAAGTCGTGTATACCGATCGTAACACTTCGTAACAGTTTGTATTTTTAATGTTAATATGCAATGCAAGTTTTTTTAATTTATACCTATTCTCGCCAGTCTGTTTTGAATATTTTTATTTTAAATTAAAAACACGAGACTTGAGAAACCAAAAAATAAATAAATAAAAATCTTATTAAACCATTTAAATTACTTTTATTTCCGCTTAATAATTTTTTGGACAAATGGGCGTTTGGTTTGAATATTTTTAAAACTAAAATCAATACAAAACAACAACTAGAAGAAAAACTTAAAAATTCTATTGATTCGTTTGCAAATAATGTTTGGCAACAAACTATATTGAATGTTTATATCAAGTTCATTATCATCGATATTAAAAATGTTTTGATTTTATAAAAAAATATACTATTAGAATATTTAATTTTTCATAAAATTAAAGGACTTGGCGAGAGATTTGATAAATAATTTATTAAAATGTGTAAATAATTAAAATTTTGTATGAATTATTGTATAAGGTTTATATTTGATATTTCAATGAGTTTGATTTTGAAATATGGGTCAAATATATTAATGTTTCGGTTAATGACAAATAATAAATAATCGGGAACATGTCATATCTTAAAAATAAACAAAATATTTATGTATTATAAACGACATTTTCTACAAAAAATTAAACATAAAATAAAATCAGATTTTATTTCAAAGTTGTAGAGATTTAAAAAATTTAGCAGTTTTTTCAATTGGCTTCTTATTTAAGAAACTATAACCATTTATAGGTTTTCTAATTAAAATCGAATATTGTCTGAAAATTAAGTAATCAGTATCAAGTTTAGCTATGACCTATATTTCATATAAATCGGTACCGTAGGCTTGTCGTAAATAGCACAACATTTCGAATTTGAAAATAGCTACAAATTTGCATATTTAACCTAAAGAAGAAATCTTAATGATAGTTTGGAATAGCCTATCTTTCTCTCCGACTATAGATCTGACACTGCACCGAATTTCATGTAAAACGGTTTAGTTGTTATGCCGCAGACAAGAAAGCAATTTAATTTTAAAATTTCTTGCAATATCAGTTAAATAAATAACCTGCATCTGGCAACACCCCTCGAAATATATATAACAACTGATAGCTGTGAAACCCAATATCTGCAGATAAAACAGTTTGTCAGCATTTTTTCTCGAGAAAACGTGAATGCGAAGTAGGCTCTGTGAAAATTATAAAAAAATACCAAGAATAATGTTTTAAAATTTAAAAAACCACAAGCAAAGTGTTAAATAAACATAGTAGCATTGAAATAATATAAAACTTTCGCCACAGAAATAAAATTGAAAAGAAAAACGTGAATTTAAAAATTTGCTCAAGAAATTTCGTCACAGAAAATTAAAGGAATAAGAACAAGCATTGGAAAAAAATTCTGACCATCGACGCACACACACATTCGAACGCGTTAACGGCATTACCAAAACACAAAAGTGTAAACATAAACAATAAGAAAACAACAAAACCATCAGAAAACATAAACAATGGGTCGCCGGTGTTGCATTACCGGTTGTACATCCACGTCACGCTTGCCGGAGCATCATGGTGTTACTTATCATTCGTTTCCCGCTGATCAAAATGCACGCTCTATTTGGATACGTAACACGAAAATCAGCTCAGATCGTCATATTACCAAAAGTGTTTTAGTCTGCTCGCGGCATTTTCGACGTGCAGACTTTCAGCCACAACGCAGTGGTAAATATTTGCTAAAGCAAAAGGTGTTTCCTACCGTCTTTCCCTGGGGTAAAATAGATGCAGCACAGATTGAGGAAGATTTGGAATTTTTAAATTCTACTGGCAACTCGGCACCCAGTAATTTGTTGTCAACCTCCTCCACAGTAGATGAAGATACAAAAGCCACTGTGGCCGCCACGGTGGCTCAGATAATGGCTCAGACTGCTGAATTAAATGCTGCTGCGGGTATTAAGTTGGAAAAGCCGGAGTCGGGATTAGAGGAGTCATTTAGTGAACCTGCTGTGGTAGCTACCAACCCCCCTACACCGCCCAATGTTAAATTTGAACCAGTTACCTCATTTAACCCCGGAGCTAGACTAGAGGCCCAAGATTTCGATGGTGTTTGGCATGCGGCCCGTATTGTGGAAGTGGATAATGATGATCGTGAAGTTTTAATTAAATTTGAGAAGACGGGTAAAAATAAATCCACTATGGCTGGTACTGAAGAATGGATTCCCATGAATTCAACACGTCTACGGCAGCGCATTTCCACCAAACCTATATTGAACTTTGAATTAGAGGAAAAATGCTTGGCACGTTGGTCGGGACCACGCAAATTTCCCGGTACTGTTAAGAAAATCTTACCCAATGATGTTTATGAGATTCTATTCGATGATGGTTATATTAAAAATGTACGCGCTATTCATATGAACAAAGTAGCAACAACAACAACATTACTAGAACCAACAGTGATGGAGACAATACCAGCAGAAGTTCCGGCTGATGTGCCTGTACCAGCTGTTGTTTTAGCTGATACTGCAGAACCTTTGCCAGTAATTCCCACTACTCAAGCTATAAAAAGGCCTTCTTCGGGTCAGAATTCTGGTAGTCATACTAAAAAACGTACAGCCAATGGCGGCAGAAAGGATTGGCCTTTGTTGGATTTGTCTAAATTGGATTTGTGTAAGTTTCTATTTTGTTTATACTTTCATAATATTTAATCATAACTATACTCTTCTCCCCTAAACAGCCTCTCTTAATCTTCCCGAGATACCCAAAGATGGTGAATGGACTTGTCATTGGGTTAATGATCAACCCATTGGTCGTGAGGGTTATTTAGTAGTGGGCGAACATCGTAAACCCACAGTTATAGTAGAAGATTGGCGTCTGCCTCCCGGTTGGGTCAAGCATATGTATCAACGTTCTAATGTCTTAGGCAAGTGGGATGTAATATTGGTATCACCCAATGGAAAACGTTTCAGATCAAAACCTGATCTCAAATCCTATCTGGAAGAGTTGGGTCAAATTTACAATCCAGATATATATGATTTTAGTATACATCGTCGTCGTGCTAAGGATATTAATTGTTATGTATATACACCCGACTATGTACCACAGCAGCCGGCTAAATCTAAGTCTTCCTTAAATACTTCGATAGACACTAGTTTGGCAACTAAAACATCATCAATAGTGGGAACATTACCCACTGCTGTTTCCTCACCCTATATGGAAACTCCCATAGCAGAACCTTTGCCACCTATAGAATTATTAACTACTTCTTCTAGTAGTATGGCGGCTGAAGATAAAAGTGTCACCCAAGTAGAGGCAGAAGTACCGAAACAACTTTTAGAAGCAGCAGAAGTTAGTTCGACACCAACACCTACTTCAACACCCACGGTGGGTTTGAAAGAAGAGGTCGTGGTATCTTCAGACTGTGCTACACCTACTCCAGTGATTGCTGCTGCAGTTCCTCCAGCTTCAGTAGCAGCGCCTGCTGCGTTAGAGACTCAAAAAGTTGATGATGGTTATGGTGGGTTTAATTTGTATTTTATAGTAGATTATTTGTACTTATTTTTAACTTATTTTTAGCTCTTATTGGTGGCTTAAAAGTACAGATTATAGATAATCTATTCCGTTGTCCCCAGGAGGGTTGTTCCAAGAATTTCCGCAAAGAAAATCATTTACAAATACATGTCAAGCACTATCATCGCAATTTGATCAAGTAAGTTTAGTTGTATTCCGAGTACATTGAAATCATTTTTCACCTTTTTTAATGAAAAGCTTTTTAAGCCCTTTTTGTACCATGAAGATTTGTTTAAGAAATGTTTTAAAATCATTTTGTTGTAGATCTTAAAAAAGCTTTAAAAAAGAGTTTTTTTTTAATATTTTTCAAATCTTTTTTGAAAAGATTTTTTTATATAACATGAAGCTTTTGAAAGTCCTATAAATATTTATTTACTGTTTTATTTAAAGAAAAACTTTTTATTTAATTTTGATCCTTTCCCCTGCAGATTACTCGGCACCTGTCCCAAAATGCTCGAACTGGCTGAAAAACGTACACATCCTGTCGACAATGAAGCCTCAGAACCGGTACCTAAAAATCAAATACCCAATCAGCAGTTCTTTGCTAAATTGCATCAACAAGATCTTGAACAAACTCGGGCTCATCGCAGAAGTACTGGTGCCCTAAAGGCTTCTGTGGATGCTGTACCAAACGAAATTAAAATCGAACCAACTGAAGAAACACCAATTAAAGTTGAAGATAATATGGATACTTCACAAAATGATACTTCCATTAATACGGCTTCTAGTACAGTTTTGGAAAGTTCTTTTGCTTCGACTAGTGCAGCCGATGAGACGGTGGCTTCAGCAGATGCTTCCATAGCAGCCGAGGCACCGCCCAGTAAACGTTCTAGGTTTTCACCAAGCAAAAGAACTCCGGGCTCTAGGAAAAGTAATCGTCAAAGAACTACTAGAAAGTATCTTACTGCAGCCCAGGCCACTGCAGGAGTGGTGGCTACTACTACCGCTGCTAGCGCGCCACTGCCGGTGCCTGTGGCAGACACCAGTTTTAGTGGTGTGGCTGAATTTGAGGAAACCCGCCACTCCTTTAATGCTACTCCCGATATTAATAAAGAAGTCAAGAAACGTAAAACAGTTTTACCTTCTAACACACCCCTAAGTAGTGTGGATTCTCCCATTACCGCTGATTCGGGATCAAATTCTTTCCAACCACAAAATTCCACAGAAAATGATGCTATCAACCAACCTCCTCCTCAGTACATCAAAGAAAATGGTGAATTAATTAAAATTGTACACATGCGCCAGGAAGAAATCATTAATTGCTTATGTGGCTATTGTGAGGAGGACGGTTTAATGATACAATGTGAACTTTGCCTCTGCTGGCAGCATGGTCTGTGCAATGGCATCGATAAAGTTTCACAAGTTCCAGATAAATATGTCTGCTATATATGTCGCAATCCCCAAAGATGTCGTGAATCTTTACGCTTCAAACATGATCAAGATTGGCTCTATGAAGGCAAACTTCCTGTGGCTAACTATCATACTTCCAATAATAGTGTTTTAAACAAAAGGGCAGAATACCTTAAACGTTCTCATACTTTGACGGGCAATCTATTGGAGTTGAAAAACTATATGCACTCACTAAGAGTTAAAATCAATATAGCCAATAATAAATGTCATCCCAAGCTGTATTTGTGGGCTAAAAAATGGGATGAGGATGAAGTGGTGGATGTAAAAAATGAAATTAAACTTGAGGCGGAGGATGAAAATAAAACTAACAATCCTGCTATGCCGTTAACACCCAGCAAGAAAATTAAATCTGAACCCACAACACCAGCCAGACTGGTGCCCAATATACCACAACCCGAGGCAGCCATAGATCCCAGTGAGTGTCAGCAGCGTTTAATGGAACACATTAAGATTCAGCAGGAATTGGTAATGGGACGTTTGAGTGACATAGAAGCAGCCATAGATGGTAGTTATTTTAATAATTTCTATTGTGAATTTCAAGTTTTAAATATGTTTTTTTTTAGTTTTGGAAAGTGAGGATGATTTACCCGATTTACGTGAAGACGATTTGGGTGCCACCAAAGATGTTCTGGCTGCTTTCATTAAAGAATTGGATACGGTTAAACAAATTGCCAAGCTTAATAGTTTGGAACATACAAAATTGGCCTATAAGAATCCTATACCTCCAGCAGTTAAATAATTTTGCTGATCATTTCCTTTCTTTTCTTAAGGAATTTGTTTTTACTATTTTATAATTTTATTCTTAATTTTTTTTGCTTAGTTTATTTAGTTTATTATAATCAATCGTTTTAATTTGCTATAGCTTTTTAAAAGCTAATTGCTATTCCTTGTAGATTTTTTATAACTTGTTTTAATTGGTGAAATAAATTTTGAATAAAAAACCCCCCTACCCCAGCCAAATTATGTAAAGGATTTTTTAATTTAAAGAAATGTTGGAAAATTTTCAAAAAATAGTTTAAATTTTTTTATGGAAACTCGCAAGTTCGTCTAATATTCAAAATAGGTTGTGGTCTTGACTGTTTTTATTTAAAACTTTTCACATATAGAGGGCGCCTTTATTATCAAAGTGTTTGCTTTCATATTAGATTCGCTGTATTTTGACAGATATACAACAACAATTTAAATATAATGGTTGGCAACGCAAGTAAATTACAAGCAACTACACTTAGGAAAATATTTTTTAAACTATACAGTTAAAATTTAAGGGATAACTAAAGGATCTTTTATTATGCTCTTCCTATCTTTGAATTTAAACACAGCAAAGATATTGAGCGGCATTTTGGATTTTGACGCCCAAGAAAAAGCTGTGTTTCTTACCTAAAACAGAGTCATAATCTACTTCCTTTTAATGTTAAAGGAAAACGTCTCCTTCGTCCAGAGTAGAACAGCACTGGGCGGGTCTAAAATGTTTACATAAGGACGTTTCCAAAAGTCGAAAATCAAACCAATTTTTAATTTGGAAATTAATTAATTATGTAAAGCTATGTATACATGGTTGTTAGATCTTACAACGTTGGCAGTAAAATGTGCAGAAAATGTCTAACAATGGCATCAATTTACAAATTTTATCTTGCAATATTGTCAGCAATGCTTTTTCTGACAAAAGAAAAATTGCGAGTTCACACGATTGTTGGACATTTTCTGCACATTTTACTGACAACGTTGTAAGATTTGACAACCGTGTATCAGAGCTTTAACAAACGTATTTTTGCATCATACACACACACTAATATTCCAAAAAATTACAAAATAATGAATGAAAAAAACAACAACATGGCGATGAACTTGTCAAAATGAATTACGAATGTGTCGTAGAAACGGGTTAATTGTCTATCGTCATTCAAAGGCCGAATAAAGTAATTCAACTGCACGTGTGAACTTGGTATAAAGGATTGAACAGAGCCGAATTCGAATCTGGCATCAG
The DNA here is from genome assembly GCF_015586225.1 of Lucilia sericata. Lineage (NCBI taxonomy): Eukaryota > Metazoa > Arthropoda > Insecta > Diptera > Calliphoridae > Lucilia > Lucilia sericata. The sequence continues at coordinate 117,652 of NW_023994204.1, forward strand.
AATTAATCAGTCACATTAGCGTTTGCAACCATTACAATATAGCTTGAAAAAACCCCGTTTTTGACAATATTCGAGTTTGAGTGAGAAATAAAGTAAAAATTCATTTTTTTGGAAATTTAAGATTTTTCCAAACTTTAGTTTAAGAAATTTCGAAAAGGGAAGAAAATATAATAGAGCTTTAATCTGTATTTTAAAGTCGATGGATTGTACTTTGTTATAATAGAACAAATTTTACAAATAACGGTATTTTCGCGCGTCTTATATATAGTCAAAAACGGGTTTTTTTCAATCATGACATGATATCTAGAAAACAGGATCTGATGGATTAATTAAGTGGCCAGATTTGGATTCAGCGCTGCACAATTCTTTAAATTAGAAATTTATTGGCCTTTGTTATTCTCAAAAGTGCGAAAATTTTTTTTTTTCAGTTTTGGTAGACTTGCTCATGGAAGTGATTATATTTTTATCAATATTACCCCACATGTTTATCTTTCTACACAGAAAAAAGTTTCAGCATAAATATTATGAACTGCGTTCATTGACTAAAGTTAATAATATTTAAGAATAAGTTCCTAAAATGTATGAATTTTTTCATTTTTATATTTTTAAACATAATCTAGAAGCCTTGACTTAAAATATTAAAAATTTTCTTTATATTTTTCTGTTTGTTAAAAAATGTTTGAAATTTTCTTTAGAAAATTTTTTATTTCTTTATGATTTTTAGATTGAAAACAATGAAATATGCGCGTAACATGCAACATTTTCTGAAGAATGGATGTTTAGCTATATGCTGGTTTTTTTATTTCATATTTTGTTTTCCAGCATTTTTATTTATTTATCATAAAAATTCGCTAATATGTGATTATTTTCTAAAAAATGGAAGATATTAATAGGTAACGGTTATTTATTTATTGCATTTTTGATGAAAATCAAAGAAAATGAAAAAAAAAAAAAAAAAAAAACAAAAAAATCTTTCATGTACAAATTCATACATTTTATGAACTTTTAATATTCTGAATGAAAATGGTTTGGGAAAAAAAAGTCATGTTCGATTCATTCAATTTATTTCAAAATTTATTCCAAATATGAATTATTTTTTTCTGTGTATGGAAAATAGTTGTTTTTGTTTTCAAAATACGATAAAATTTCTATTTCTAACAAAATAATAAACGCTGTCCAATAAACAAAAACTCATGTTTGTTAGAATCGTGCAATTAAAGTTCAAAACTTTTCTAATTTGATTTCTTATAAGAAACCCAATAAATTTTTCACTAAATCTTTTAAGAATCAAATTCCTATTACGTTTTCCTACAACTTCACCGTGTATTACTAAAAATTTAAAGACGCATTGCCAATCATTTAAAAGAAAATGGTTTGACAACTTAACACCACCAGTCAAAGAAAAACACTTGCCACTGACAGTTGTTTAGTTGACAGCAACATGAAAACATGTTGTACGGGTAGTGCGTAGCGATAAATTATTAAACGAATAAAACAAATTGTAATTTTTTAACGATTTACACAAATAACTTAAAAGAATAAACAAAATAAGATAATAGTGTAGAAAAGAATAAATTTACTTTTAAAAATAAATACAAATTAAAGCAAACGTTTAAGAAAGTTTCAAGTAATTTAACAAAAAGTTTTGTGTATTAAAGTGTGTCTGTGCAATTTCCTTAAAAAGTGTGTAAAAATATAAAGTTGTCCCCCTCTTTTTGTAGCAAAGTGTAGAAAAAAATCCAGTAGTTAATAAATAAAGAAAAAATAACGTGATAAAAACGTAACAACAGCAAGAGAAAGTAAAATATAACAACAAATAATAAAAACAAAAAAAAAAAAAATATTAAAATAAAGTGTAGTGCAAATGTAAATACATAAATTGTTTATAAATGAAAAGCTTGTAAAGCAGCGTAACAAAATTAAAAGAATAAATAATAATTCTACAAAGTACAACAACAATAATCTCTTCAAGGTGAATGAATGGCTGCTTAAAAAACAAAAATCAAATATTTTCTTTAATAGTTTTAAGATTTTTTTATGATTAATTTCCACGGCGTCTGCTATAGCTATAAAAATTTTATGTTTTTTATTTATAATTTTTATTAGAAAACTGAACTAAAAGCTACTCAACTGTTGTTGAATAATGCTTAAAAGAAATTTTCTTTTAATTTCTTTAAATAAATCCAACTTTATGGGAGTTTTTTTCTAATAAAATGTTTTATTTTGGCAAATGTTTACAGCTGTTTTTCTTTCATTTGCTTTAATGCTGTATTTTATTCACTTTTTTGCTTTAGTTTTTATTTTCCCCTTATATTCTTGGTTGTTTTTGATGTTAATGTTGGTGTCATTTTGACAGCTTGGCCAGACTATGGGACGACTACCGCGTCGACACCATAAGCACACACATTTTATGCTGCTGATAACCCTTTCTTTACTCCTTCCTTTGTTTTTTTTTTTCTTTCTCTTACAATTTTCCTTTCTAGGCGGGGGGACACATTTACCTTTTTTACTATAAAACAACAACAAAAACTCAGCAGACGCTTGTCTTCTTTGTCCATTTGTTTTTGTCGTCTTCGTATGTTTTTATTTTTAGTTACACTTTGCCGGTTGTATTATTTTTAATTGCTTGCTATTTACTTTTTCTATTGTTGTTATTTTTCATGTTTTATTTCTTTTTGTTTTTGCATAAATATTTATTGGTTTATTTTGATGTTTAAATTTTCTATCAGTTTATTTTTAATCTTTGTATTTAAAAGAAAAAAAATAATGTTTTCTTTTCGTGTCAATTTTTCTGCGTGTAGTTTTTTTGTTATTGTTTGCTTATTGTCTACCTCTTTCTCTTTGTATTGTTTTTGCCATGTTTGTTTTAACTTTGATTTTGTTGGGGGGAGTGTGTGTGTGCATTTGTTTGTGTTTAGACAACGTTGCAATGCGTTTTTTTTGCATTTCACCAATATATTTGATTGTCTGTCTTTAAAGTGCGTTTAATTTTAGCATTTATTTGAGATTTTTAATTAAAAAGTAGTTTATGTGAATATATTGTTGAAGTGTTTAGTATTTTTAACAATTTTGTTTATTATTTATTTGGTACTAAAGTAAAAATGTGAATTGAACATGGTGGAGGCCTGCGAGCAGCAGACAGGTGAATAAAAAATTATATTTTTTAGGAATTAATAGAATTTGATAACTTTTAACAAATCCTGTGGAATTTGTGCTAATTTGTTAAAATAAGTTATACCTATGGTCTTTTTAAGAAGTCGCCGTTTAAGTTCGTTTACTGTTACAGTTATCACGCCGGTTCTTAGTAAGTGGGAAGCTGCCTTGAATTGTAACAAGGTATTGGACAATCAGTTTTAGTTCCAATTCTTGATAAGAATTTGCCTTTATAAGATGATATTGATTAAAGTAAATTAAAAATTTACACAAATTTCACACATCCCATGTTTGACATAAATTTCGATGAAAATCATACTTATATCCATGTGCTTGCACTTGATAGCACTTACTTGCACATTCTGAAACAGAAATTCACGGTGAATAACAAAAATATTACATCGGAATTGAATTTTAATCGTAAAACAGTATTTCGAGAGTTCGCCGATGCCGCTGGTTAGTTCAAATTTGAAAATGAGCTGTTTTAAGTCATTAGTCTTGAAAAACAACTCTTAAAGGTGGGCACTCACGGCGTTGGGCACTCACAATGTATGCACGAAAGTTGTCTAGACGGAATGTAACTTCAAGCTTCAAGCATCGATATTTCCAAAGTCAGCCACGATTACCGATGTGCTTTACATTTGGTGAAGAATAGTTTAAAACCCTTAAATAGCATTATTCTGAGATCTGTTCGACAAATGAATAATCACTGAAAACGAGATCTCTTTATCTAATAAGCAATTATCTAGGTGTCACTTTGCAGTTTCTAATTTTAAAAACTTTCTAATTTGATTAGAATCAGAAGACCTCTTCGAAAATTCTAATGAACATTCCTCGTTTTCCTTAAAGATTTTGATGTTTGTTTTTTGGTGTAAATTGTTGTAATTTTTTGGGGGTTTTTCCATGTGTAACACCATGTCCTAATGTTTCTTGTTCAAAACAAAAGGACCTAAACATTTGCAGTTATTGAGAGAAGTAATTTTGATAAGAATACTTATTACAATAACAAAAATTCACAAACTTGGATCATTAGACTGATCTATTGATGGTTTATTAACAATCGATAATTTTATTGAATGGTCTATGGCTAAGTCTAATCTATAGACTATTAAATGGTTATTTGGCTAGTTTACTGTCCTGTGTATGTAAAATTATATGGATTAATTTAAGAATAAGTCTTTGGCAACGTCTGTGATCTATTAAGAAGTATACGAACTATTCTATAAAGTATTCGTATTCTTTTGACTAGTCTATTATGTTGCCTATTAAATAGTCTATGGACTAGTCCATGGGTTAGCTAATGCAAAAGTCTAATGATGGAATATGGACTAGTCTATTGATTGGTTATTGACAATGAACTCATTTATTGAAGTGACTAAGTCTAATGTATAGTATAGTTTATGGTCGATCTGCTAACTAGTTTATTGTCCAGTCTACGGTCCAGGCTATAGATTAGTTTATGGACTATTCTATGGACTCGCCACCGGACTGAACAATATACTAGCCTATAATATAGCCCATTGACTATTAAATATTCCATAGGCAATAAACTAGGCAATATACTAGTCCATAATTTTCTCAATAGAATAGTCAATAGGCTTGCCAATAGTTATGTTTCGTTTTAAATCTCTTCATTTGCAACCCTCTCCACTTTTAACCAATTTAAATTTTACACATTATTAATGTTTTCTCCTTCTATGGGAAAATATTAAATACAAAAAAGTTTCGTTTTTCCTTCATTTCAACACTATATTGAATATACATTTTCATTCGGGTGTGTTAATAACTTCAGCCTATTGTTAATTAAATATTATACAATATTTAAATGTTTATAAACATGCTAATAACTAAGTTATTATATTTCTGTAGAAAATAGACCATATATTACCACATACATACATACTATTTATCATCTTGGGTTTTTTTTGTCTGTTTGTAGGCTCAAATTTCCTTAAGTTTTGGTCTCTCTTTAATAGTTAACAAGTGTTAAACTACTTTAATATGTTTTAAGTTGTATTTTATAATTAACATACATACAAATATACAATTTAAATTTTTGTGTTATAATGTAAATAAGTTGCTTTACCAAAGATTATTTTATAAGTGTTAATTCTACAAAATTTCTAAATAACTTCAAGGCATAATATTCAATGCAAATATTTAATAAAATTTTATTTAAGTAACCATTTTATGGTTAAAGAAATTTTATAAAACATAAGTTTAAGTTATTATTTTAAGTTTAAGATATACATAAATATGTTTTTTTAAATACATATTTAAAAAACTTTTATTTCAAATAAGTACAGAAACAAGTATAGAAATGTTAATACTATTGTCCAAAGTAAATAGACTAGTACAAAGAGTAGTGCATCAATTAGTTAATAGATTCATTCATATACTAGATCATAAAATAGTCAATAAACTAGTCTACAGACTTATCCATAAAATATTCTATAGATCAATCAAGAAACTACATTATAGATTAGTCAACTCACCATATACTAGTCCATCGTGTAGTACATCTATCAGCCAATACGATAGTCTATCTACCAATCCATATACTTGCCAATAGATTAATTCATCTATCAGCCAATAGGATAGTCTATCTACTAATCAATAGATTCATTCATATACTAGATCATAAAATAGCCAATAAACTAGTCTACAGACTTATCCATAAAAGATTCCTTAGATCATTCAAGAAACTACTTTATAGATTACTCAACTTATCATATATTAGTTCATCGTCTAGTACATCGACCAGCTAATAGGATAGTCTATTTACTAATCCATAGACTTGACAATGGATTCATTCATATACTTGATTATAAAATAGTCAATAAACTAGTCTACAGACTGCTCCATAAAATATTCAATATATCATTCAAGACACTAGTTTATAATTTAGTCAACTGACCATAGACTAGTTCTTCATCTTGCCCATCATCCTGTCAATGGGATAGTCTATCAACTAATCCACAGACTTGACAATAGTCTATTACACTGAACAGTCAATGGACTGCTCAGTATAATAACAATAGACTTGTCAATAAACTATCCGATATACTTTTACTTAATAGAGTAGTTAATGGAATAGTCCCTAGACTAACCAATAAGCTGAGCGACAGACTAGATTAGTGCAAAGACTAGTTCATATACTAGATTCTAGAATTATCTATAAACTAATCCAAAGATTGGCATATTCATTAGTCAATTGACTAGGCCATAGAGCAGTTCATCGACTAGTCAATGGGCTAGTCTATAGATTAAACCATAGATAAGTCCATAGTAGTAGTGTAGACTAAACCACAGTTTAGTTAATGGACTAATTTATAGAATAATCCACTGACTAGTCAAAACTTTTCAATCGAGAAGTTAACCGAGTGTTCAATTGACTAATTAAGAGACTACTTAGTACTATTTTAGTTAATACACTGGAACATAATATTATCAATAGACTAGTCCCTAGACCGGACAAAAGACTAGTCAACAAAATAGTCAGTGGACCATCCAATAAACTAATTTATAAAGTGGTCAATAAAGCATAGACTAGCAAATAGTCCATCGCCTAGTCAATGGGCTAGTCAATAGACTAGATCGGTTGCTAGTCTATAGACAACTTCATATACTAATCCCTAGACTGGTCAATAGACTCGATCATCTTATAGTCACTAGGCTTGGTAATAGGCAAGTCCATGAAATACTCCTTAGCTGAAAAAATAAATATTTTTAATCCAAATATATGCAATTCTTGGTAAATTTTGATATTTCGACTTTCCATGCCTGTATAGGAGTATGTTTTTTTTCAGAGAGCCAGATAGAGAGAGCGAAATTGTGTGCAATATTTGCCAATATACGAATGAAGACTAGCAAATAGTTCATCGACTAGTCAATGGGTTAGTAAATAGACTAGATCGGTTGCTAGTCTATAGACAACTTCACATACTAATCCCTAGACTGGTCAATAGAATCGATCATCTTATAGTCACTAGGCTTGGTAATAGGCAAGTCCATGAAATACTCTTTGGCTGAAAAAATAAATATTTTTATTCCAAATATATGCAATTCTTGGTAAATTTCGATATTTCGACTTTCCATGCCTGTATAGGAATATGTATGTTTTTTTTTGAGAGCCAAATAGAGAGAGCGAAATTGTGTGCAATATTTGCCAATATACGTATGTAGATATTAGGGTGATCGATTATTCGACATTTTCCAAAAACCGGTTTTCGAATAGTTCGAATAGTTGACATTTAAAAAAAACCGGTTGATATTTTTCAAATTCAGAAAAAACCGGTTAACCGGTTTTTCATTACAATTAAAAAAATATACTGTAATTTGAAAAACTTAATGTTTATGTTTAAATTTGATTAATAAAACATGGCCCGAAAAGGAAAAAGTGGGACACTTCTGTTAAACATAAGGTACTATGTAATCCTAGCTTATTTTAAAAGCCCTGTTTAGGAAATTTGCATAGGCATTCCAACACTTCCATAAAATTTCAGCCGTAAATTAATTATTGTAATTGGAATATAATCTTAAGATTGCTAAATTTTATCAAACAGTTATCCATTTAACAAATAATTTTTTTTAATTAATTAGGAAAATCAAAAAAGTTTAACCAAAAGAGCTGTAGAAAAATATACTCTAGTTCCTCGACTCGAATATTTTTAAAATTTAGACGGGCTGTATTATTATTTACTTAAAAATTTCATTTAAATAATCTTTGAATACAAAGCAAATAAAAGTATTCGAAACCGGGTTTTAAAAAGTGAAAAAACCGGGATATTCGATATTCGAAAAATCAACATTAAGAAAAAACCGACACTGGTAAAGCAGAAAAAACCGGTTGAAAAATCGAGTCGATCACCCTAGTAGATATATGTATACTATGTGTGCAAATATTCATATGTACACTTTTTTGGTGCAGCAGGAAATGCATTTTTTAACCGTCTGTTGTCATGATTTTTAAAAATAGATAACAAACAGCTACTGCAGCTACAACGACACTTAAAAGCAAGTAGCAACACATAATACCTACATATAGATTTTCAACAAATCCTTTCAATTTTATTTATTATTTTTTTACTGCAACAAAACTATTTCACTAGAAAATAAACTAAGAGAATTTCATTCATTTTTTCACGATTTTGTGAAAATAAACAAAGGAAAAAAACTAACATTTATAACATGCAAAAATTCCCCAATTTTTCTTCATTTTGTGCAAATGTCAGCAAAATAAAAATTTGTGGAATATAACAAAAAATTCATTGATGAAAAATTTATAAAACAAAAAACCCTTTAGTTTTATTGCTTTTTCTATTTTTTTTTTCTATACTTAAAATAATATTTGTGGGAATAGCTATTAAAGTACTTCATTTTAGCTGTTGTTTACTAACAAATGCAATTTGCAAATTGCTTTGATTTTTAAGAGTAGAAGGAAATTTTAATTTTGAAAACATAATATAGCTTTTTTTTGGAGCTATAAGTTGACGTGGTTTGTTAAGTGGCTATTATTGCCATTTTAACTTAAATTTTTTTTTAAATCTTAAGAAATTTCGATTAATCGAGCCTAACGTTAGACATAAAAGAATCAGTAGATTTAGCTAGAAAGTGTGTCCAAAGTTTCAGATTACTTTTTTTCTTTTAGCATATAGAGATTGTTTAGCATATTCCCTTTTCTTTTACCCATATTTTGTTAATAGCTTCATCTTGTTTTTATAGGAAGTCTTTAATTAGTTGCTAAACATGAACTCATTAATTTCAGTTTTATTTCTAAATAGAAAAAGGTTTTCTTAAGAAATGTGATATTTATTTTTACCATTAACAAAATATAGTCTTACCTTCATTTAAATTTCTAATTTTTCTCCCCTTTATTTTGGACCCTATCAGCTTTTCTCTTTTATAATTTAATCCTTTTTTTGTTTACAAAAAAAAAAAAAAGAGTAAAAATAACAACAACTTAAATACGTTAATTTTTTTCACAATTTAATATCATTTTAAGTGTAAGGCAGGGATGGATAACTTAGTATTATTGTACTTTTTTTAGCACGAAAATTGTTTATATTTTTTAAACATCAGCTTAAAAGCCGATAGACTATTTAAAGGATTAGTCCATAGCATATTACATATACTTATCTACGGATTAGTTCATAGATTAATCCTTGGAGTAGTCTGTAGTCTAGCCAGTAGAATAGTCCAATAGGCTAGACAATAGACAGGTTAAGAGACTAATAAATAGGATACTCAATAGACTAGTTAATAGACTAATCAATAGACTAATCGATAGATTGGTCAATAAACTAATCCGTAGCTTAGTCACTAGTCTAGTCTACAAGCTAATCAATTGACTACTCCATAGGCTAGTCAACAGATAAATCTACAATTTAGTCAATATATTAGTCCATAAATAATGCCATAGACAATCAATAGACTTGTCAAAAGACTGGTCCATGTACTAGTAAATAGAATAATCCTTAAACCATTCAATAGCCGTCTTCATAGATCAGTCAACAGACTGGTCAATAGACTACTCCATAGGCTAGTCAACAGATAAGTCTATAGGATAGTCAATAGAATAGTCCATAAACAATTCCATAGAAAACCAATAGTCTATTTCTTATACTAGTAAATAGACTATTTTCAATAGACGACTTTATAGATCAGTCAATATACTGGTTCATTTCGCTATAGATCAGTCAATTGACTTGCCTAAATATCGGTCAATCGGCAAGAAATTCATACCCTAGTCCATATACTAGTCGTTAGACTTCTCCATAGATTAGTAAATAGTTCTCCATAGATTAGTAAATAGTTTTATCCCTAGTCTAGTCCACAGTTTAGTTAATAGACTAGTTAATATTATGATCCGTAGACTAGTCAATGGAATAGACCATGGTCTAGTCAATAGATTTGTCCATAGACTAATCAATAGAGTGGTTCATATAATACATTGCCAATAGAATTGTTCATAGAATGGAATACTTCTTCGACTAGTCAATAGAATAGTTCATATACTTGTCAATAGATATGTCCATAGACTATTCAATGGAATTGTCTACAGATTAGTCAATTGATTTGTCCAAAGACTAGTATATAGAATAGTCTATAGACTGGTCAATAGAGTATTCCATAGACAAAACAATAGATTTGTCCATAGACTAGTCAAACTACTCCTAACAGTAGAAGTTCAAAGTTTAAACTTTCCATACCTGATGAAGTTTGTTTTCTGCTTCTCTCTGTGCAAAAAATAATCAGAATTGTTACTTTATCGTCATAATTTAAGGCAGTCCAATGTACTCTTGCTCGCAATGCTTTCATGTATCCGAGAGTGTTGTGCTGACTGTTTTTGGTCCTTGAATGTATTCCTTACTTTTTGTTTTGTTCTATAAAAGTAGAAAAATTACAAAAATATAACGAAAAACTGTAAAAATACTAATTTGCCAACATTTTTTCTCTTTTTTTTTTCTACGATACAGGTTCTTACTAAAGTTAAATGCTCTATTTGCTGCCACGACAAGGATACAAAAAGACAAAAAAGGCACTAATAATGGTGTGAGTTTGCTGTTAACTTGGATGGGTACTTTAGATATGCTAGAGAGCCGAACAGTAAAGTGATTGCTTACAATTTGTGCGTGTGGCAAAGTACATATTGCGGGGGAAAGGAAAGACAAATGGTGGCAAATTAAAAACAGTATCCTACCTAAAAGTATGTAATTGGGAAAAAAATTACTATTTTAGCAATTTTGCCATGATAGCAAGGAAAATAGACTCTATAAAGCGCTAATTGTATTATAATAAAGTGAATAGAAGGAAAGGCAAAAGCAAAAAAGCTTAAATGGAAAAGCAAGAGCAAAAACAATGTATGTAATTGAAATCTAACATTACAATAAATGAGGAAAATCTATTGTCATTATAGTGTTCCACAGCACTTGTGGAATCATTAAACTAAGCCTATCAACAGATTAAGGCAACAAAGTCTATACTTGCATGTTGGCTGGGATTTAATGAGGAAAAAGGGAATTGACAAAAAGGTAGAATTAAATGAAACTAAAATCATTTAAAAATTGCTGTCTATAATAGAAAAAATAGACAGATAACTATTGTCACCCCAGTTAATGGACAGCAAAAAAAGGTTTAATTTTAAAATCACAAACCCAAAACTAAATGCTTAAACTCATTAAAGATAGCAAAACTCTAGCAAAGCCTTTCTATGTACAACAGCGCCATCATTAAAACAATCTTCTAACTATTTGTTAAAAACAAAGCAAACAAAGAAAACAATCGGATTAATTCATTCCATGTACAAGTACACTATATGTAAATAATCGAACATATTGTAGCCCCTGGAGATTAAAACGGCATTTTCCCGTACTCCAAAGCCAAGAAAAAGCCTAAATAACAACACGCCCATACAAAACTTGTTAACACGGAAAAAACGCTCAAATACCCGGGATTACCTACAACAATCAAATAAAAACAGCAAAGTGTAAAAAAAACGCAAAATCTTTATTCCCTTAAAAAACACACACACAACAACAATACACAAAGTAATCCCCCACAACAGCAACAAAATAAAATAAACTCTAGTCCAAAAAAATATAACTTTCAACCCCCAACCCTATTTCCACATAAAATGATGTTTCTACGCCTGCAAAAAATAGTTTAATTCCAACTCCCATTTTTATGTCTTATTTAATGAAGTTATCTTTACGCTTTTCATCTTTAAACTTTTTAAAACGTTCACATTTAATTGACAACTTCATTATTACTACCACTACTACTACTACTATAACTATAATTATTGTTGCTGTTGTTCCACGTTATGGATCATGCCTTTGGTGAAGGAAAAGTTAGAGACCAAAGAAATCATCAAGGATATGCGCAAAAACGTTTCGGTACAAGTTGATAGTGATTTTGCTTTACTTCTGCCCAGCGGTGTTTATGAAATCAAAAAAATGGAACCACGTTCAAAAATACGAACCATTATCGTATTTTGTTTATTTTTAGCTATAGCGGGTATTATTGGTTTCGGTTATTTCTGTCAAGATCAGGTGAGTGAGATATATATATTTTTTATATAAAATAATTTTATTAGAAAAAAATAAAAGTATTAAAAACAAGATATGGACTAGGTCATGGACTTGTCTATCAATAGACAAGTCCTGTACCAGTTTAAGGTCTAGTTTATTAAGGGCGGGTTTCTTAATACTCAGTTAAACTATGCTTAGATTAAACTCGGAACAAATTTAGGCGGACGTTAACCGATGATTGTGTTTTTCAGTTATGGATTTAAGTTCAGTTAACTTTGTTAGTATTGCCAACTTTTCACTCAAAAACATAAATAATGAACAGCTGTTTTTTGCAAATAATACTTTTGTAAAATGAAAAATTTTGAAAAAAATGTTAAATAAACATTTAAAACAATAATAAATAAAACAAAACAAATCAGAAAATTGCAATTTACTTAAAATATTAAGTTTTTGTTCTTCCGAAATCATTGTTTTATTGTTTTTGTTAATTGTGTCTTCTCACTTATAATTTAAGTTTATTTGGCCAATAACACTCAGTTAAACTAAGGTAATAAGTAACGTTACTGTTTACTGAAAAATACAAAACATATATTAAACTAGGTTTAAACAAAGAATGTAGATTATCTTTATCTGAAAAACCCGCCCTAAGTAGTCCATTGACTAATATGTGGACCAGTCTACTGTAGACAATTAATTAGTCTAAGAACTAGTCTTTTAACTAGCCTTAGAAATAATTTCTTTACTAAACTAAGAACTAGTCCATTGACTGGTCTAGTTTATAGGATAATGTTATATCTGCTTTATACTTAGGCTAGTCTACTAACTAGTCCAATATATAGTCTTATGTCTTGTCTTTTTAATGTCTAGTCCATGATCTAGTATATTGACTAGTCTAAAGTTTAGTCTACAGTTTGAACTAGTCTAAGCATTAGTCTACTCACTAGTTCAAGAACTAGTCTATTGCCTAGTCTATGGATTAGTCTCTTGACTAGTCTAAGAACTAGTTTATTGACTTATACAAGCCTGATAACTAGTTTATTGACTTGTCCAGGGACTAATCTATTGACTAGTCTAAGATGTAGTTAACCTATGGACTAATCTGTCTAGTCCATGATCTAGTATATTGACTAGTCTAGTCCATGATCTAGTATATTGACTAGTCTAAAGTTTAGTCTACAGTTTGAACTAGTCTAAGCATTAGTCTACTCACTAGTTCAAGAACTAGTCTATTGCCTAGTCTATGGATTAGTCTCTTGACTAGTCTAAGAACTAGTTTATTGACTTATACAAGCCTGATAACTAGTTTATTGACTTGTCCAGGGACTAATCTATTGACTAGTCTAAGATGTAGTTAACCTATGGACTAATCTATCGTCAAGTATAAGAACTTGTCTAAGAACTAGTATATTGACTCGTATAATAACTAGTCTTAGAACTAGTTTATTGACTAATTTATTAACTGGTCTAGAGGTAGTTAGCCTATGGACTAATCTATCGACAAGTATAAGAAATTGTCTATTGATTTGTGGAATAACTTAGTCGAAGAACTAGTCTATTGACATGTATAATAACTAGTCTAAGAACTAGTTTATTGACTAGTCTATGGACTAATCTTTTGACTGGTCTAAGAGGTAGATAGCCTATGGACTAATCTATCGACAAGTATAAGAACTTGTCTATTGATTTGTCGAGTAGCTAGTCGAAGAACTAGCCTTGTATAATAACTATGTAGTCTAATAACTAGTTTATTGACTAGTCTATGGACTTATCTATTGACTAGTCTAAGAGGTAGTTATCCCAGGGACTTATCTATCGACAAGTTTAAGAACATGTCTATTGATTCGTCGAATAACTAGCCGAAACACTAGTTTATTGATTAGTCTATGCAATAATATATTTACTAGTCTATGTACTAATCTATTGACTAGTCCAAGAGGTAGTTAGCCTCTGGACTATTCTATCGACAAGTATAAGAACTTGTCTATTGATTTGTCGGATAACTAGTCCCAGAACTAGTCTATTGACTTGTATAATAACTAGTCTAAGAACTAGTTTATTGACTAGTCTATGGACTAATCTATTGACTAGTCTAAGAGGTAGTTAGCCTATGGACTAATCGATCGACAAGTATAAGAACTTGTCTATTGATTTGTCGAATAACTAATCGAAGAACTAGTCTATTCACTTGTATAATAACTAGTCTAAGAACTTGTTTATTGACTAGTCTATGGACTAACATATTGACTAGTCTAAGAGGTAGTTAGCCTATGGACTAATCTAAGAACTTGTCTGTTGATTTATCGAATAACTAGTCGAAAAACTAGTTTATTGATTAGTCTATGCAATAATCTATTTACTAGTCTTACAGTTAGTTAATTAACTTGTCAATGGATTAGTATATTTACAAGTATAAGAACTAGTCAATTGACTAGTCAAAGAACTAGTCAATTGACTAATCAAAGAAATAGTCTGTTGACTAGTCAAAGAACTAGACTGTTGACTAGCCTATGGACTAGTCTAATGACTATCCATGGACTTATCTATTCACTACTCTATGGACTAATCTGAGAACTAGTCTATTGACTAGACTATGGTCTAGTGTAATGACTATTCTATGGGCTAAGAACTAGTCAATTGACTAGTCAAAGAACTAGTCTGTTGATTAGCCTATGGACTAGTCTAATGATTACCCATGGGCTTATCTATTCATTAGTCTATGGACTAATCTATTCACAAGACTATGGACTCATGTAACAACTATTCTGTGGGTTAATCTATCTATTGATCTACTTGCAACTTCATCACAACAACACAAATTGTAACAATTTCATAAAGTTTATAACAATTTCAACACACATTTACTATTTACATTTACTATAAACATTGTAGATCTGAATTTTCTCAGTTTCAGCTGTAGTTGTCATTACTAAATTGTGTAAATTTCCTATAAAATAGAAAATAAACAAAATCTCTAATTCTAATGTTCCTAACTATCAGATTAATTTATGCAAGAATTTATTTTTTGCACAAAAAGTAATGACAATAAAATGTTAATAAATTAACGGAAAAAGAAAGACTAAAAGACATGGATTTTGGCGCCACCATAAATAGGTGTTGCCGGTTTTTGTATAATTATTTTAAAGAAATTTATGTTTTTCTCATTATTCTTCTTTCTTTTAATAAAGCGTTTAAAATTTATGGATGTTTTTTATAATTTTTTAAACAGAAAAAATTTATATATGAATGACGACAATAACACCATTTTTTTTTAAATATTGTATATTCTTGGAATCTCCACTTGTTACCCAGTGAATTGTGAGAGCAAAATTAAGTTACAAGTTTTTGAAATCTAAGAAATATTATTTTGAAAATTTGCCCAGAATTTCTGTTAAAAAAGCTGTAATAAACTTTTATTAGCAGTTGCCCGTACTTTACTAATTCTCTTTTGCTTCTGCGTAATCTAAGTGATCTCAATCATTTCGCTGGGTTAAATTTTAAATACCAGCTTTTGAATTTATAACTTTGGTATGCGTATTGATTTTTATTATTTTGTTTGTTTTATATATTTATTTTTATGAATTAAATTTATAAACTCGTTTAAAATGCTGCTGTTAAAATATGATTATTTTAATGATCATAGTACTTTGTAATTCACATTGAAATTTAACATCAATTTAATGATTTAACACACTTGAATATAAAAGACAAAAGAAGATTTAAACAAGATTTAAAACTGTATTTTATTAATGCAATAAATTTTAGATTAAAACAAGTTGCGAATAAGCTATAAAAATTTAAAGAGTAGTTTTAGTAAAATAGAAGGCTTTAGCATTTGATTTGGAGATCTTTTCTATTTCTTGTCGATTTAGAAATGATTTCTTTTTTCTCAACAGGAGAGCGTTTTCTTTACATCAATGGTATGTAAAGAGTTATATGAAGAGCTTTCTTGAAGTCTTAACTTCACACGTATGACTTCTTACACATGTATAACAAATAATAAAAAACAGTTAGAGAGCATTTTTTACTATTTGCCGATTACTGCTTTACATCTCTTTTAAAAGAGCTCTTAACAAAGCTCTTTGCCGATCAGGGCTCTGTACTATAAAAATTTTGTACTCTGTCCATTTTTTAATAGAAAATTTAGCAACGAACTTGAGAGTCTTATTTTGTATATAAAATTTGATCTTTCTCTTAAGAGAGACTTATTTTTTAATACAAATTTTAACCTCTCTCTTAAGAGAAGATGTTTTCTTTAGGAAATTTGAAATCTCTCTATACAAAGTTTAAACTCTCTCTTATTTTCTATATAAAATTAAATCGTTCTCTTAAGACAGACCTATTTTCTATAGCCTACATCGGCAGAGAGTAAAAAATAAGTTCTCTTACTGGTTTTTATCGTTTTTTTCTTATAAAGGTGTAAGTATACATGCGTGGGAAATTAAGAGTGCAAGAAAGCTCTTAACAAAGCTCTTTGCCGATCAGGGTTCTATAGAAATTTTAACCTATCTCTTAACTAGGGAAATTTGAACTTCCTCTTAAGGCAGTCTCATTTTCTATAGAAAATTTATATATCTTACGAGATGCTTCTCTCTTTTGTTTAGGAAATTTTAACTCACTCTTAAGAGACACTAATTTTCTATAGAAAATTTTAAATTTATCTTAAGAAGGACTTAATTTTCTATAGCAAGTTTGGCATCTTACTTGAGAGAGTCTTATTTCCCATATAAAATTTTATCCTTCTCTTAGAAGAGGCATACTTTCTGAAGAAATTTTAAACTCTCTATGTTTTCTTTAGGAAATTTTAACTTCCTCTTAAGGAAGCCTCATTTTCTATAAAAAATTTGTCCTCAGTCTTAGGAGAGGCTATTTACAAAAAAAAAATGTGATATCTCTTTTTAGAGAGGCTCCTTAGAGCAGCTTATTTGGGAAATTTAAGTTTTTATAGGAAATGTGTCATCCCACTTGAGAGAGGATTATATTCTACAAATTTCATCCTTAAGAGAGGATATTCTTATATATTCTTAAAATAGGCTGTTTTCTTTAAGATCTTTGAACTCTCTCTTAAGTGAGACTCATTTTCTATAGAAAATTTGAACCATCTCTTAAGTGAAACTCATTTTCTACAGAAAATTTGAACTCTCTCTCTTAAGTGAGACTCATTTTATATAGAAAATTTGAACTCTCTCTTTAGAGAAGCTACTTTCTTAAGAAAATTTGAACTCTCTTTTATCATAAGAGGGACTTATTTTCTATAGTAATCCTTGAAACCTGTTTTAGTTTTAATAAAAATTTGGCATCGCACTTGAGACAGGAAAATTTTCTATAAAAACCTTGACCTCTCTCTTAAAAGAAACTGTTTTCTTTAGAAAATTTAAACCCTCTTTAAAGACAAAAAATTTAAAGACTCTTTTTTCTTTGAAAAAGAAAGGTAGACTCAGTTTCTATAGAAACTTAGAACTCTATCTTAAGATGGATTATTTTTCTATGAAACATTTCAATTGTAACTTAAGAGAACATCATTTTCTATTAAAATTTATACTTCTCTTTTTAAAGAGGCTTATTTCTTGTATATTATTTGAACTCTTTCTTTCTAGAGAGGCTTATTTTCTATACAAAAATTGTGTCTCTTTCTTCAGAGAGAGATTAAATGTTTTCTTTAGAAAACATATGTTTTCTCTTAGGAAGTTCTCATTTTCTTTAGCAAAATTTTAAGAGAGCCTTTTTTTCTTTTATCTCTCTTGAAAACTTTTTAAACTTCCACTTCTACTTCCCCACCAAAACCAAAACTTTTCTCTTCCCCCAAATTGTCACCTATACAACCTTAAACCCTCTACATACCACCTGTCTCTATAGGGGACTATGTAATTTAATACTTAATATTTAAACTGGTATGTGGTTAAAAAATATGTATATAAAAACAACCATAACTATACGTTGAGTATATTATAAATAAAATTAATTAGATGCACATAAATTAAAATGTTTCATTTTTATATCCACCTCTGAAATATAAAAAGGTGTCAAAATCGATAAGATTAAAGATACCAAAACAAAAAAAATTACAATAATAATATTGTAATCATCGTTTTGACTAAATAGTTAAGCGCTAATCAAAATAAGGGCGATTACAATGAAAAATCATTAAAAGATTATACATATATGCATTTGACTAAAAGTTATAAATCATTTATGTATGGATGATGGGTTTTTGGAAATGGGTTTTAAATAATTCAGAATACATACATACATATGTAAGAGAGAAAGTTAAAGTAAATGTGATGTAGTTAAAGAGACTTTTTAGGACTTTTGAAGGAAATTTATATATTAAATGTTGTCTGTGGTTAAAGACTTAATACTATAACACTATAGTTGGTCTTTTGACATCTTTCGCTTTATGTGTTTTCAAACAAACATTCACACGTTTGCTGCCTGCCTGTCTGTCTGTCTGTCTGTCTGTCTGTCTGTCTGTCTGTCTGTCTGTCTGTCTGTCTGTCTGTCTGTCTGTCTGTCTGTCTGTCTGTCTGTCTGTCTGTCTGTCTGTCTGCCTGCCTGTTTGTCTGTCTGTCTGTCTGTCTGTCTGTCTGTGCGTCCATATGCATATTAAAGCTGTGCTCTCGTGTGGTTTAGCATTAATCTATATTTATTCAATTCATTGGGATTTTAATTCACCATATAGTGTTTTATTTATTATAATATATTTTTAATTTGATATTGTTTTTATTTGTTTTTTTTTTTCTTAATTTTTTTTTATTATTCACTATATTTTAATAACTTTTGTAAAGAAATACATAACAAAATCCATTTTGTGGTTTTTAATTTAAATTTATACGTATTGAAATTGTAAATTGTGTTATGAATATCAAATTGTAAACACAATGAGTTTGCTATAAATATTTAAAATTATATGTGGAGTATAAAAAAAAACAAATGATTATAAATAAAATTTTTATTTAAATTGGGCCAAAAAAACCCCATAAACTTACATTACAATACTACAATAGTGGCTGAAATAATTTATAAATATTATGCATTTTATATCGTTATAAAACAATTCTTTTATATAGTTTTTTTTCTATTGTGGTGGTAGGCGAGAGATAATAGAATTTTCTTGGGTTCTCATTTTTATTTTGATAATTTTATTTAAACTAAATTCATAGAAATGAGAAAAATTATATAAAAACATAAATAATACTTTGTAAAGTCTTTTTGAAAATTCAATAATATTTAAAGAATTCTCAAAAAGGGGAAAATTTTACTAATTTTTTTTATGTCAAAAACGCTCTTTAGAAAACAGATTTATATTTGGAGAAATTTCTATAAATTAACTTTCTAAATAAAATTAATTTAATAAAGAGAGTAAAATGTTCTATAGAAAATTCAACTCACTTATAAAGAGAGTAAAATTGTCTATAAATAAAATTTAAATCTCTTAGAAAGAGAGTAGGATTTTCTATGAAAAATTCAACTCCCTTAGAAAGAGAGTAAACATTTTTATAGAAAGTTCAACTCCTATAAAAATTTCAATTCTCTTGTGAGGAGAGAGGTAAATTTTTTGTAGAAAATTCAACTGTCTGATCAAGAGAGCAATATTTTCTATAAAAAACTAAACTCTTTTAGAAAGAGAGTAACATTTTCTATAAAAAAATCAACTCCCTTTGAAAGATACTAAACATTTTTATTGAAAATTCATCTCCTTAAGAAAGAGATTACAATTTTATACAAATTTCAATTCTCTTGTGAAAAAAGAGGTAAATTTTTAGTAGAAAATTCAACTGTCTGATAAAGAGAACAATATTTTCTATAGAAAATTTTACTTTCTTGTAAAGAGAAAACATTTTCTGTAGAAAATTCATCTCTTTTATAATTTCTTATATAAAAAAGTAGAAAATTCAACTCTCAATTATACACTCTTATATTTTCTAAAGAAAATTCAACTCTTTTATGACGAGAGAAAATTAAAATCTTTTATAAAGAGAGTAACATTTTCTTTAGCAAATAACACTCTCTTATAAAGAGTAAAATTTTCTATTGAAAATTTAACTCTTTTATAAACACAGTAACTTTTTCTATTTAAAATTCGACATTCTTAAAAAGAGAATAAATTTTTTTTATAGAAAATTCAACTCTCTTATAAAAAGAGTAACATTTTTTATAGAAAATTCAACTCTCTTATGAAAAGAGTGAAATTTTTTATAGAAAAATCAACTCTGTAGTAAAAAGCGTACAATTTTCTATAAAAATTCTTTTATAAAGAGAGTAACATTTTTATATAGAAAATTGAACTCTCTTTTAAAAAGAGTAAATTTTTTATAAAAAATTTCTTATAAAATAATTTTCTATAGAAAATTTGAATTCTCTCTTATCCTAAGAGGGACTTCTATAGCAATTTTGAACTCCTTGAAGTCTGGTTTAATTTAAATAGAAACTTTGAACTGTCTCTTAAAAGATGCTGTTTTCTTAAGAGAGACTCAGTTTCTATAGAAACTTTGAACTCTATCAAAAGAGGGACATATTTTCTATAGAATATATAAATTGTAACTTAAGAGAGAGAATACTTTTCTATTAACAATTTTATTTCTCTTTTTTTTTTGTAAAATATGTGAACTCTCTCTCTTATTTTCTATACAACAATTTTGTCTCTTTTTTCAGAGAGGTTTATTATTTTTTAAACATATGTTCTCTCTCTGGAAATTCTCATTTTCTTTAGAAACATTTTAAGAGAGGCTTTTTTCTTTTCTCTCTGTTGAAAATTTTTTAAACTTTTTTCTACCTTCCTTCCAAAATTTCATTTCTTTTCCTACAAATTGTCACTTATACAATCTTAAACACTCTACTTACCACCTGTTTCTATAGGGAACTCTGTAATTTAATACTTGATTCAACTCTGTAATGAAGAGAGTAAAATTTTCTTTAGTAAACTCACGTTTTTTTAAAAGATATTTTCTATATAAAATTCAACTTTCTTAGAAAGAAAAGAAGAAAATTATACAAGATTTAACTCTCTTATAAAGAGAATGACATTTTTTATAGAAAATTCAACTCTATAATAAAGAGAGAAAAATTTTCTATTTAAAAAACAAAAATTTTTTAAGAATGATGACTCCTGATTTGCTATTAATTTACGTTCATTATTCCTTCTTACAACTTAAAATCATTTGACCGCAACGTTTCTGCTGTTGACCGTCCTTCCTTCATATCATGTTTATCAGATTAATTTAATGTATTTTCATTTTGCTTTTAATTTATATGTATATTTTTTTCGTGATTCATCTCAAACATCATACAGGAACACAAAAGAACAATTTAAAAAGTTCAAAATTAAGCCGCTAAAGTAAAATAAAAAAAAAAAAAAAAATAATAAATGAATAAAAGAGAACAGACTTACCAGCAGCACAGAGGGAAGATGCAGCTGATGAGAGAAAGATTAGTTGCAAGATTTTTTCACACAATACACAGCAGCCCCCAGAAAACTTTCCCAAAAAACAAAACGAAACCAAACAATGAAACTTCATTCATTGTCTTATATTGAGATTCTTTTTTTTGCACATTTCTGCATTTCCAGAGCTCTTGAATCATCTCCTCTCATACTGCATTTATTTATGCTTTAGATAAGAAAATAATGCAGGATTTAAGAAACATAAAAAAATAATATTTTCTTTTTATTTTCGTTAAGTTATTTAATGATTTTTTTTTTACTCTCACACACATTCATCCTATAACTTTTTACAAGTTCAAGTTCTTTTTACTTTGAAAGGGCATGAAGGAAAAAAATGAAAAATAAAATTTTTTATTATATTAAAATGCAGTCTTATGAAGCAATAAAACCACCACTAACAGCCAGCCAACCAAGCACCTTGTCAAGAAATTGTAAAGAAAGCACAAAAATAAATGAAAAAATACAAAAAATTTATAAAAATTTCAAAAAAAAAAATATATAATCTTATTATCCTCCCAAAACGACAGACCGAGCATAAAATAAGAAATTATTGGCTGACTCTAGAAAAATATAAAAAGAAATTAATATTTTTTTTGTTCACATTGGTTTGTTTTTATAATTTCAATTGCCTGGGATAGGTAAAAGAGAGGAAGGTAACCTAAGGAGCTTTGAGGTTCTTAGTAATACACGTGCACAGAACGTTTTATCACTTGAATAATTCATCATTGGACCAAAAAATTTAATTAGACTGTGAGGATTTTTTAAAGTAGACTAACTCAGTTTTTAGCAATAAAGAGAGTAAAATGATCTATTATAAAGAGAGTAAACTTTTCTTTAAAATATTTATATTTCTAAAATGAGAGTGAAATACTCTAAAAAATTTCTATAAATAATTCAACTCTCTTATCAAGAGAGTAAAATTTTCTATAGAAAATTCAACTCTCTTATCAAGAGAGTAAATTTTTCTATAGAAAATTCAACTCTCTTATCAAGAGATTAAATTTTTCTATAAAAAATTCAACTCTCTTATAAAGAGAGTAAAATTTTCTATAAAAAATTCAAGTCTCTATAGAAAATTCAACTTTCTATAGAAAATTAAACTCTCTTATTGAGTGAAGTTTTCTATATAAAATTAAATTCTCTCATTAAGAGAGTAAATTTTTCTATAGAAAATTCAACTCTCTTATTAAGAGAGTGAAGTATAGAAAATTAAATTCTCTCATTAAGAGAGTAAATTTTTCTATAGAAAATTCAACTCTCATATTAAGAGAGTAAAATTTTCTATAGAAAATTCAACTCTCTCATTAAGAGAGTAAAATTTTCTATAGAAAATTCAACTCTCTTATTAAGAGAGTAAAATTTTCTATAGAAAATTCAACTCTCTTATTAAGAGAGTAACATTTTCTATAGAAAATTCAACTCTCTTATTAAGAGAGTAAAATTTTCTATAGAAAATTCAACTCTCTTATTAAGAGAGTAAAATTTTCTATAGAAAATTCAACTCTCTTATTAAGAGAGTAAAATTTTCTATAGAAAATTCAACTCTCTTATTAAGAGAGTAAAATTTTCTATAGAAAATTCAACTCTCTTATTAAGAGAGTAAAATTTTCTATAGAAAATTCAACTCTCTTATTAAGAGAGTAAAATTTTCTATAGAAAATTAAACTCTCTTATTGAGTGAAGTTTTCTATATAAAATTAAATTCTCTCATTAAGAGAGTAAATTTTTCTATAGAAAATTCAACTCTCTTATTAAGAGAGTGAAGTATAGAAAATTAAATTCTCTCATTAAGAGAGTAAATTTTTCTATAGAAAATTCAACTATCTTATTAGAGAGTAAAGTTTTCTATATAAAATTCAAACCTTTTATCAAGAGAGTAAACTTTTCTATAGAAAATTCAGCTCCCTTATTAAGAGAGTAAAATTTTTGTATAGAAAATTCAACTCTATTATTAAGAGAGTAAAATTTTCTATAGAAAATTCAACTCTCTTATTAAGAGAGTAAAATTTTCTATAGAAAATTCAACTCTCTTATTAAGAGAGTAAAATTTTCTATAGAAAATTCAACTCTCTTATTAAGAGAGTAAAATTTTCTATAGAAAATTCAACTCTCTTATTAAGAGAGTAACATTTTCTATAGAAAATTCAACTCTCTTATTAAGAGAGTAACATTTTCTATAGAAAATTCAACTCTCTTATTAAGAGAGTAACATTTTCTATAGAAAATTCAACTCTCTTATTAAGAGAGTAACATTTTCTATAGAAAATTCAACTCTCTTATTAAGAGAGTAACATTTTCTATAGAAAATTCAACTCTCTTATTAAGAGAGTAAAATTATCTATAGAAAATTCAACTCTATTATTAAGAGAGTAAAATTTTATATAGAAAATTCAACTCTCATATTAATAAAGTAAAATTTTCTAGAGAAAATTCAATTCTCATATTAAGAGAGTAAAATTTTCTATAGAAAATTCAACTCTCATATTAAGAGAGTAAAATTTTCTATAGAAAATTCAACTCTCTCATTAAGAGAGTGAAATTTTCTACAGAAAATTCAAATTCATTGTACGCTTATTAATTTTATAAATTATGTTTGCTCTTACTTACGTTCGTAAAAATTTCACTTTATTAATTAACTCAGTCCTGGAAAAAATATCTTTAACATCAAATGACTCTAGAAGTTATCGTTACTTTCTGTTAAAACATAAAATCACCTGTGCCGTAATAAAATTTCATTACTAGGCAAAAGATTTTCGTTTATTCTTTGAGTTTTTTTTTCTGCTCAAGCAAAGGAAACCTTCCTCTTATGTCATTTTAAGTATCATTAGGATATTTTTGTCACGATTTTACTTTCCGTTTATGTGGCAGACATTATTTTCTATTAACACATAAAAAAAATCAAATCGTCTTCTTAAACATTTTGGTTATACACACATACCTTTGGTTTTTAAAACTACCTTCAACTGACATATCTTGTACTAACTGGCAAACGGCCTGAAAATATACTTAAAATTTTTCTTTCAAACGACCAACTTCTGTTTTTACCAAAAAAAAAAAAAAAAAACAAAAACGTTGATGATGACTTCTTTTTCATTTAATTTTTTTTTCTTCCACTTGCGAGAGCCATTAAAATCGTGGTTGTAATTTGAAAATATTACTTTTTTTGATTTTTGTTTTATAGAGAAAAAAAGAAATGCTATACAAAACAACAACAACACCATCAGCAATAACATGGAAAATCATTTCTGTTTCCTGTCATTGTTTTGTCATCCTGTATCGTGTTGTCTTTTGTCTGCTGCTACCATCTCTTCCATTGTTATGGTCGCTTTTTTCTTTCGAGAATTTCAAGTGTATATTTTTGTGTAGTATTTGTTGTTGTCATTACAAGTACTAGGGTAATATACGCTTTTTTCTCACTTTTACTATATTTTTGTTGTTTTTCACTTTTTCTCTACTTGTCGTAATTGTCTTTATCAGAATCTTTGTTTTTACCCTTATAATGAAATTTATGTTTGGCACACTTCTTCTTTATTATCATTATTTTTCTTGTTGTTGTTGTTGTACTGTATTCGCTTTTTAGTTGGAGTCATTGTGTTGTGATTTGTTTTAACAGCTTCATGTTCTGCATCAGCAGCAGCCAAAAGAATGTCTAATACCCAGCAGTTCTGGTGTTTGTTCTCGAGAGAAAAATGTTCAACTCTACTTCAGTTCAAGTTCAGTTCTAGTTCAGTTCTAGTCAGTTCTAGTTCAGTTCTAGTTCAGTTCTAGTTCAGTTCTAGTTCAGTTCTAGTTCAGTTCTAGTTCAGTTCTAGTTCAGTTCTAGTTCAGTTCTAGTTCGTTCTAGTTCTGTTCTAGTTCAGTTCTAGTTCAGTTCTAGTTCAGTTCTAGTTCAGTTCTAGTTCAGTTCTAGTTCAGTTCTAGTTCAGTTCTAGTTCAGTTCTAGTTCAGTTCTAGTTCAGTTCTAGTTCAGTTCTAGTTCAGTTCTAGTTCAGTTCTAGTTCAGTTCTAGTTCAGTTCTAGTTCAGTTCTAGTTCAGTTCTAGTTCAGTTCTAGTTCAGTTCTAGTCAGTTCTAGTTCAGTTCTAGGTCAGTTCTAGTTCAGTTCTAGTTCAGTTCTAGTTCAGTTCTAGTTCAGTTCTAGTTCAGTTCTAGTTCAGTTCTAGTAGTTCAGTCTAGTTCAGTTCTAGTTTCATTTCTAGTTCTCGTTTCAGTTCTAGTTCAGTTCTAGTTCAGTTCTAGTTCAGTTCTAGTTCAGTTCTAGTTCAGTTCTAGTTCAGTTCTAGTTCGTTCTAGTTCAGTCTAGTTTCAGTAGTTCTAGTTCTAGTTCAGTTCTAGTTCAGTTCAGTTCTAGTTCAGTTCTAGTTCAGTTCAGTTCTAGTTCAGTTCTAGTTCAGTTCTAGTTCAGTTCTAGTTCAGTTCTAGTTCAGTTCTAGTTCAGTTCTAGTTCAGTTCTAGTTCAGTTCTAGTTCAGTCTGTTCAGTCTAGTTCAGTTCTAGTTCAGTTCTAGTCAGTTCTAGTTCAGTTCTAGTTTAGTTCTAGTTCAGTTCTAGTTCAGTTCTAGTTCAGTTCTAGTTCAGTTCTAGTTCAGTTCTAGTTCAGTTCTAGTTCAGTTTCTAGTTCAGTTCTAGTTCAGTTCTAGTTCAGTTCTAGTTCTAGTTCAGTTCTAGTTCAGTTCTAGTTCAGTTCTAGTTCAGTTCTAGTTCAGTTCTAGTTCAGTTCTAGTTCAGTTCTAGTTCAGTTCTAGTTCAGTTCTAGTTCAGTTCTAGTTCAGTTCTAGTTCAGATCTAGTTCAGTTCTAGTTCAGTTCTAATGCTGGTTCTATTCTATTGCATTAGACATATATAATTCAAAATGTGTAGTTTACCTCTATTAAAACTAAAGGGCTTCGTGCCTTTAACAGCAACTTTATTTACCCTTATTTCCCTTCAAAAAGTACTTAAGAGATAAAGTGGAGACAAAAGCAAATGTTTATTATACAGACTCTTGATTTCAACTAAAAATATAATAACAATATTTGTATCGTCAGAACATCCTTAAACGTTTAATACCAACCTAATATCTTCAACGTTAGTTGTCACTTTTTTGAAATTTTGTCTGCTAGAAAAATTTTTAATTATGACTACAATATCACGTGTACAATCACACAATCGAAAAACAAATTCAATTTCTAGGCCTTTAATAAATGTTTCGTAGAATTTGTTTTCATTTTGTAAAAATAACATTTCCCGTACAAGATTTTTACGCTCATCACCTTCATTCAGGTGTTTCGTTTGCTGTGGCATTCATATTTTTGTTTTAAAATTTTTTTAATTAAATACATTGTTTTTTATACATACAAATTTGTTTCGGCTGCATAAATTAACATGAATTGAAAATATTATTTGTGTTTTTTATTTCAATATTCAGTTTTCAAATTTCCGTTAAACTAGTGTACATAATTTTATTATTCTAAATAAATCTCATGCAACATTTAGAATGAATTTCTCACTTTGCTTATGGAATTTTTAATTAGTATATTGTGTAACATGTTAATGGAATTTGGAATTTTTTTATAAGGAAATGATAATTAAGTGAATGGTTTTGTAGTAAACTTTACAATGATGAAGGATCTTTGAATGAGGGACTAGATCTTTGAATTCTAGCTTTCTATACAGAGAGTTACACATTTTCTATGGAAAAATCTAATTCCCTTATATAGAGAGTAACATTTTCTATAGCAAATATTTTACAGAGTAAAATTTTAAATGTAAATAAAATGAAAAATTCCACTTGAAAGTTTAATTTTTCTAAAGATTACAAAAAAATCTTTTGTTATCTCAAACCTAAAGATGCATAATTATCTTATTGTTACTATTGTACTCAAGACCTTAAGCTTAAAGACCTTTCACAGTCTAATATTTGCTCAAGATTACAGCATCTGATATTTTTTTTCTACTCTAAGCAAAAAAAACTAACTAACTAACACAAATTCATAAACCATTTATAAAATTTGATATCTTTTCATAAATATCTATATTTATACAGACTTGACATCAAATTGTATCTAATTGCCTAAACGTTTGTTTGATCATCAAACTAAACATCAACAACGTCGTCGTTGTCGTCATCTTCATTTCAAAAAAGTCAATGACTTTTAACTAACAAGACATAAACACACAACAAAACATAAAATATCAAATGTCAAAAAATGTAACAATTTTCTTAAACTTAATTTAATTAAAAAAACAATCCAACACGACGAGCAGCAACATTAGCATCACTTAAATTAATAGAAACAAAAAAATATAAAACCTTAAATACCTTTTGACATACATTTGTCTTGATAAAACAAATACTGTAAACTAAAATAAAAGAAAAAAAAGAAGAAATCATCATCAACCACGATTCAGATTATAAAGATTTCAAACTCATTTTAAAAATGACGCGTGTCTTATTTCATTTATACACTTTATACGTTCGTTTTTTTGTACAAATCTTTTTTTTTTCCTTTCGGTTTTTATGTGTTTTATTGCGGTTTCACTTTCATGTGGTTTTAAACTGCTGTTATGATCCTAAAAAAACAGATTAAACCACTGACAGAGTTTAGCTTAACCTGTTGTGAAGCTTAAGTGATCATTTTCTTTCTGATTTTCTAGTTCTGTTCTAGTTCTGTTCTAGTTCTGTTCTAGTTCTGTTCTAGTTCTGTTCTAGTTCTGTTCTAGTTCTGTTCTAGTTCTGTTCTAGTTCTGTTCTAGTTCTGTTCTAGTTCTGTTCTAGTTCTGTTCTAGTTCTGTTCTAGTTCTGTTCTAGTTCTGTTCTAGTTCTGTTCTAGTTCTGTTCTAGTTCTGTTCTAGTTCTGTTCTAGTTCTGTTCTAGTTCTGTTCTAGTTCTGTTCTAGTTCTGTTCTAGTTCTGTTCTAGTTCTGTTCTAGTTCTGTTCTAGTTCTGTTCTAGTTCTGTTCTAGTTCTGTTCTAGTTCTGTTCTAGTTCTGTTCTAGTTCTGTTCTAGTTCTGTTCTAGTTCTGTTCTAGTTCTGTTCTAGTTCTGTTCTAGTTCTGTTCTAGTTCTGTTCTAGTTCTGTTCTAGTTCTGTTCTAGTTCTGTTCTAGTTCTGTTCTAGTTCTGTTCTAGTTCTGTTCTAGTTCTGTTCTAGTTCTGTTCTAGTTCTGTTCTAGTTCTGTTCTAGTTCTGTTCTAGTTCTGTTCTAGTTCTGTTCTAGTTCTGTTCTAGTTCTTTCTAGTTCTTCTAGTTCTGTTCTAGTTCTGTTCTAGTTCTTTAGTTCTGTTCTAGTTCTGTTCTAGTTCTGTTCTAGTTCTGTTCTAGTTCTGTTCTAGTTCTGTTCTAGTTCAGTTCTAGTTCTGTTCTAGTTCTGTTCTAGTTCTGTTCTAGTTCTGTTCTAGTTCTGTTCTAGTTCTGTTCTAGTTCTGTTCTAGTTCTGTTCTAGTTCTGTTCTAGTTCTGTTCTAGTTCTGTTCTAGTTCTGTTCTAGTTCTGTTCTAGTTCTGTTCTAGTTCTGTTCTAGTTCTGTTCTAGTTCTGTTCTAGTTCTGTTCTAGTTCTGTTCTAGTTCTGTTCTAGTTCTGTTCTAGTTCTGTTCTAGTTCTGTTCTGTTCTAGTTCTGTTCTGTTCTAGTTCTGTTCTAGTTCTGTTCTAGTTCTGTTCTAGTTCTGTTCTAGTTCTGTTCTAGTTCTGTTCTAGTTCTGTTCTAGTTCTGTTCTAGTTCTGTTCTAGTTCTGTTCTAGTTCTGTTCTAGTTCTGTTCTAGTTCTGTTCTAGTTCTGTTCTAGTTCTGTTCTAGTTCTGTTCTAGTTCTGTTCTAGTTCTGTTCTAGTTCTGTTCTAGTTCTGTTCTAGTTCTGTTCTAGTTCTGTTCTAGTTCTGTTCTAGTTCTGTTCTAGTTCTAGTTCTGTTCTAGTTCTTGTTCTAGTTCTGTTTTTCTGTTCTAGTTCTGTTCTAGTTCTGTTCTAGTTCTGTTCTAGTTCTGTTCTAGTTCTGTTCTAGTTCTGTTCTAGTTCTGTTCTAGTTCTGTTCTAGTTCTGTTCTAGTTCTGTTCTAGTTCTGTTCTAGTTCTGTTCTAGTTCTGTTCTAGTTCTGTTCTAGTTCTGTTCTAGTTCTGTTCTGTTCTGTTCTAGTTCTGTTCTGTTCTAGTTCTGTTCTAGTTCTGTTCTGTTCTGTTCTAGTTCTGTTCTAGTTCTGTTCTAGTTCTGTTCTAGTTCTGTTCTAGTTCTGTTCTAGTTCTGTTCTAGTTCTTTCTAGTTCTGTTCTAGTTCTGTTCTAGTTCTGTTCTAGTTCTGTTCTAGTTCTGTTCTAGTTCTGTTCTGTTCTAGTTCTGTTCTGTTCTAGTTCTGTTCTAGTTCTGTTCTAGTTCTGTTCTAGTTCTGTTCTAGTTCTGTTTTAGTTCTGTTCTAGTTCTGTTCTAGTTCTGTTCTAGTTCTGTTCTAGTTCTGTCTCTGTTCTAGTTCTGTTCTAGTTCTGTTCTAGTTCTGTTCTAGTTCTGTTCTAGTTCTGTTCTAGTTCTGTTCTAGTTCTGTTCTAGTTCTGTTCTAGTTCTGTTCTAGTTCTGTTCTAGTTCTGTTCTAGTTCTGTTCTAGTTCTGTTCTAGTTCTGTTCTAGTTCTGTTCTAGTTCTGTTCTAGTTCTGTTCTAGTTCTGTTCTAGTTCTGTTCTAGTTCTGTTCTAGTTCTGTTCTAGTTCTGTTCTAGTTCTGTTCTAGTTCTGTTTTAGTTCTGTTCTAGTTCTGTTCTAGTTCTGTTCTAGTTCTGTTCTAGTTCTGTTCTAGTTCTGTTCTAGTTCTGTTCTAGTTGTGTTCTAGTACTGTTCTAGTTCTGTTCTAGTTCTGTTCTAGTTCTGTTCTAGTTCTGTTCTAGTTCTGTTCTAGTTCTGTTCTAGTTCTGTTCTAGTTCTGTTCTAGTTCTGTTCTTGTTCTGTTCTATTTCTGTTCTAGTTCTGTTCTAGTTTTGTTCTAGTTCTGTTCTAGTTCTGTTCTAGTTCTGTTCTAGTTCTGTTCTAGTTCTGTTCTAGTTCTGTTCTAGTTCTGTTCTAGTTCTGTTCTAGTTCTGTTCTAGTTCTGTTCTTGTTCTGTTCTATTTCTGTTCTAGTTCTGTTCTAGTTCTGTTCTAGTTTTGTTCTAGTTCTGTTCTAGTTCTGTTCTAGTTCTGTTCTAGTTCTGTTCTAGTTCTGTTCTAGTTCTGTTCTAGTTCTGTTCTAGTTCTGTTCTAGTTCGGTTCTGTTCTAGTTCTGTTCTGTTCTAGTTCTGTTCTAGTTCTGTTCTAGTTCTGTTCTAGTTCTGTTCTAGTTCTGTTCTAGTTCTGTTTTAGTTCTGTTCTAGTTCTGTTCTAGTTCTGTTCTAGTTCTGTTCTAGTTCTGTTCTAGTTGTTCTAGTCTGTTTTTCTTCTAGTTCTGTTTTAGTTCTGTTCTAGTTCTGTTCTAGTTCTGTTCTAGTTCTGTTCTAGTTCTGTTCTAGTTCTGTTCTAGTTTTGTTCTAGTACTGTTCTAGTTCTGTTCTAGTTCTGTTCTAGTTCTGTTCTAGTTCTGTTCTAGTTCTGTTCTAGTTCTGTTCTAGTTCTGTTCTAGTTCTGTTCTAGTTCTGTTCTGTTCTGTTCTATTTCTGTTCTAGTTCTGTTCTAGTTCTGTTCTAGTTTGTTCTAGTTCTGTTCTAGTTCTGTTCTAGTTCTGTTCTAGTTCTGTTCTAGTTCTGTTCTAGTTCTGTTCTAGTTCTGTTCTAGTTCTGTTCTAGTTCTGTTCTAGTTCTGTTCTAGTTCTGTTCTAGTTCTGTTCTAGTTCTGTTCTAGTTCTGTTCTAATTCTGTTCTAGTTCTGTTCTAGTTCTGTTCTAGTTCTGTTCTTGTTCTGTTCTATTTCTGTTCTAGTGCTGTTCTAGTTCTGTTCTAGTTCTGTTCCAGTTTTGTTCATAACAATTATAGCTTCCTCGCAACTTCGAATCTAACTCATTCAGATCTGTGAGTAGTGAAGATCAACTCCGCTGGCAGTTTTATTCATTTCTCACCTTATCACTTCATGGGTTAATGGCCCTAAAAGTGTTGGTTTTCATACATTTTTATCTGACTCTTTGTGGCTGCTTGACTTGATGGTTTTGTTTGTGTTTGTTTGTTTCAACTGTTGCTTCTTTGTTGCTGATGTCTAAACCACCATCATCAACCAACAATCTTTAACGTCATTGCGGCCTTACTCCTCTCTTCTCACGTTCTATGCCCCGCTTATTTTATCTTCAGCTGCTGTGTTTTTACCATCATATTGCTGATGTTGTTGCTGCTGCTGTTAAATGTCCGCTGTGCTAAAGCCAAACTAATCCCATTAGAGATCATCAACAAGAAGATTAACAATAACAATTTATTCTTTTATATTTTTTCCTCTTTTTAGTTTTTTTTTTGTACTTTTATGTGTATTTTTTCATAATTTAGAGGTTTCTTGTGTTGTGTATTTTTTGTTTTATGATTTTTTTCTTCTTCTTCCTCAAATGTGTTCCTAATGATGATGATGAGTAGCAGAATGCCGCCGAATTGTAAAGTATAAATATTAGTGGCAAAGGAAATAAAAACCGCATATGGTGCTTAAATCGTAATACAAGAGAGATCAAATAATATGGGTTTAAAAAATAATTATATAAAAAACATCCATGAAATATTAATATGAAAATATTTATGCTGAATGTGTGCCTCTGATAGCCAGTCGAGATATAGGTATGATTAAAACAATAAAAGAAAACAGTTTGAACACCCTACGGTTTATACATAGGGAATTGTTCATAACAATTTATCAAAGGTTTATAAGACTAATTTTCATAAAAAAACGTTTGATAAATTGTTATGAATATAGTAGATAAACTTTATAAAATCATTCAAAATCTAAATAAACTTTTAACCTTATTGTTTTCGTACTGGCCTACAAAAGAAACATTTCACCAATAATAACTTCTTTATTTCCGTAGCTCATTTATAAAACGTTTGATGCGTTAATTTAACAAAAAGTATAAGACGTTATGCCTTTATTTAAAAATATTTTATATATTTTTTCTTAAGTAGCTTCCATTATTAAATAATTGCGTTAAATTTTGAAGCATTAAGTTTTTCTTCTTCAACTTTTTCTCAATAAATCTTATTGGTTTGAGCGGCTGAAATCAAAGAAAATTTATTTTTTAATATTTTTTTATTGAAAGATTTTTCAAGTGTTTTTTTGGTTTTTGGGGAACACACAAAAAGTAGAATAGACATGTTAATGATGGGAAGCAAATTTTTTGGTAAATTACGCTAATTGGATCAAGTTTAGTTTAAGTTTTTAAGGAGTTTGAATTTGAAATCCTATTTAAATGAAGAACGAAACCAATTTTTTTTAACACGAAAAGAAATAGCATGGTTCAATTCTAGTTCAGTTTTAGTTCAATTCTAGTTCAGTTCTAGTTCAGTTCTAGTTCAGTTCTAATTCAGTTCTAGTTCAGTTCTAGTTCAGTTCTAGTTCAGTTCTAGTTCAGTTCTAGTTCAGTCTAGTTCAGTTCTAGTTCAGTTCTAGTTCAGTTCTAGTTCAGTTCTAGTTCAGTTCTAGTTCAGTTCTAGTTCAGTTCTAGTTCAGTTCTAGTTCAGTTCTAGTTCAGTTCTAGTTCAGTTCTAGTTCAGTTCTAGTTCAGTTCTAGTTCAGTTCTAGTTCAGTTCTAGTTCAGTTCTAGTTCAGTTCTAGTTCAGTTCTAGTTCAGTAGTTCAGTTCTTTTCAGTTCTAGTTCAGTTCTAGTTCAGTTCTAGTTCAGATCTAGTTCAGTTCTAGTTCAGTTCTAGTTCAGTTCTAGTTCAGTTCTAGTTCAGTTCTAGTTCAGTTCTAGTTCAGTTCTAGTTCAGTTCTAGTTCAGTTCTAGTTCAGTTCTAGTTCAGTTCTAGTTCAGTTCTAGTTCAGTTCTAGTTCAGTTCTAGTTCAGTTCTAGTTCAGTTCTAGTTCAGTTCTAGTTCAGTTCTAGTTCAGTTCTAGTTCAGTTCTAGTTCAGTTCTAGTTCAGTTCTAGTTCAGTTCTAGTTCAGTTCTAGTTCAGTTCTAGTTCAGTTCTAGTTCAGTTCTAGTTCAGTTCTAGTTCAGTTCTAGTTCAGTTCTAGTTCAGTTCTAGTTCAGTTCTAGTTCAGTTCTAGTTCAGTTCTAGTTCAGTTCTAGTTCAGTTCTGGTTCAGTTTTAGTTCAGTTCTAGTTCGGTTCTAGTTCAGTTCTATTTCAGTTCTAGTTCAGTTCTAGTTCAGTTCTAGTTCAGTTCTAGTTCAGTTCTAGTTCAGTTCTAGTTCAGTTCTAGTTCAGTTCTAGTTCAGTTCGAGTTCAGTTCTAGTTCAATTCTAGTTCAGTTCTAGTTCAGTTCTAGTTCAGTTCTAGTTCAGTTCTAGTTCAGTTCTAGTTCAGTTCTAGTTCAGTTCTAGTTCAGTTCTAGTTCAGTTCTAGTTCAGTTCTAGTTCAGTTCTAGTTCAGTTCTAGTTCAGTTCTAGTTCAGTTCTAGTTCAGTTCTAGTTCAGTTCTAGTTCAGTTCTAGTTCAGTTCTAGTTCAGTTCTAGTTCAGTTCTAGTTCAGTTCTAGTTCAGTTCTAGTTCAGTTCTAGTTCAGTTCTAGTTCAGTTCTAGTTCAGTTCTAGTTCAGTTCTAGTTCAGTTCTAGTTCAGTTCTAGTTCAGTTCTAGTTCAGTTCTAGTTCAGTTCTAGTTCAGTTCTAGTTCAGTTCTAGTTCAGTTCTAGTTCAGTTCTAGTTCAGTTCTAGTTCAGTTCTAGTTCAGTTTCTAGTTCAGTTCTAGTTCAGTTCTAGTTCAGTTCTAGTTCAGTTCTAGTTCAGTTCTAGTTCAGTTCTAGTTCAGTTCTAGTTCAGTTCTAGTTCAGTTCTAGTTCAGTTCTAGTTCAGTTCTAGTTCAGTTCTAGTTCAGTTCTAGTTCAGTTCTAGTTCAGTTCTAGTTCAGTTCTAGTTCAGTTCTAGTTCAGTTCTAGTTCAATTCTAGTTCAGTTCTAGTTCAGTTCTTATAAAGTCGATTCTCATAAATACGATAAATATGTAGTTTAAGTTTACTAGACAACCTAACACTACAGCTTAACGACTCAATTTAAAATCAACATTATCAACGCTGGCATTTGAAAACCACATTTAAATGAACATTGTAAATTTTATTTGCATATTAATGTGGGTTTTTGATTACGTTGCTGCAATGCAATCCAATGGACGCCGCCACAGTGCTTCTGCTGTTGCCATTTTCAACTAACGAACTGATTAAGTTGCGTCAAACACATTTCTACTAAAAATTAAAATTTACACCAAAAACAAAATAGAAATGATCCATGTGTGTAAATCCCTTTATTTGCAATAACACATGAAAACTGAAGAGTTGAGTACTCGTACAATGTTTAAATATTTGCATTTATTGCAACTTAATTTCTAAACGAAAATACACAAGTTTTTCGCTTTCCGTTGTTTAGTTATACATATAATACGCAAATATTATGCCATCCATACAATGTGTAATTTAGCATTCCAAACTAATACTTTAAAAATATTTCTTTTTTCGTTTTTATGTTATTCTATTCTGAACTGAAATGGAAGTGAATAAACATGAAAATACATTAAAATGCTTTATTTAATACGAAACCGCACGCAAAAAAAACGTGATGTATAATAAATTAAAGCGATAATGGAATTTAATATTAATTTTAATCATTTTTGCAAATAGAAATGCCAAAAAATTATTATTTTCATTGTTATTACGCCAGTGCGAATAACGAATTTACGAATTTCTAATTGAAATTTATTTATTATGTGGCAAAATTAAAATATCTCGAGTTAAATACTTTATATCTTCTATGCCATATTGACAGATATAATGTGAGTTATGTCTAAAAAATTTAACATTTAATTAACCCCATCTTTATGGTCTATTAGAGAGAAGATTAGAATTTTATACGCGCATTTTGCAAAAAAAGACGAATTGGCAAATAATTTAATTAAATAATTCTGAAAATATATAATTTGATAAAAAAGTTTGTAGTGAATCATTTTTTAAATAATTAAGACAAATTATACTGCTGCCAGACTTTTTTTTAATTTTAGAACAGAACTAGAACTAAACTAGAACAGAACTAGAACAGAACTAGAACAGAACTAGAACAGAACTAGAACAGAACTAGAACAGAACTAGAACAGAACAGTACTAGACGAAACTAGAACAGAACTAGAACAGAACTAGAACATAACTAGAACAGAATTAGAACAGAACTAGAACTGAACTAGAACAGAACTAGCACTGAACTAGAACAGAACTAAACAAACTAGAACAGAACTAGAACAGAACTAGAACAGAACTAGAACAAACTAGAACAGAACTAGAACAGAACTAGAACAGAACTAGAACAGAACTAGAACAGAACTAGAACAGAAACTAGAACAGAACTAGAACAGAACTAGAACAGAACTAGAACAGAACTAGAACAGAACTAGAACAGAACTAGAAACAGAACTAGAACAGAACTAGAAACAGAACTAGAACAGAACTAGAACAGAACTAGAACAGAACTAGAACAGAACTAGAACAGAACTAAACAGAACTAAACAGAACTAAAACAGAACTAGAACAGAACTAAAACAGAACTAGAACAGAACTAGAACAGAACTAGAACAGAACTAGAACAGAACTAGAACAGAACTAGAACAGAACTAGAACAGAACTAGAACAGAACTAGAACAGAACTAGAACAGAACTAGAACAGAACTAGAACAGAACTAGAACAGAACTAGAACTGAACTAGAACTGAACTAGAACTGAACTAGAACTGAACTAGAACTGAACTAGAACTGAACTAGAACAGAACTAGAACAGAACTAGAACAGAACTAGAACAGAACTAGAGAACTCGAACTGAACTAGAACAGAACTAGAACAGAACTAAACGAACTAGAACAGAACTAGAACAGAACTAGAAACAGAACTAGAACAGAACTAGAACAGAACTAGAACAGAACTAGAACAGAACTAGAACAGAACTAGAACAGAACTAGAACAGAACTAAAACAGAACTAAACAGAACTAACACGAACTAGAAACAGAACTAGAACAGAACTAGAACAGAACTAGAACAGAACTAGAACAGAACTAGAACAGAACTAGAACAGAACTAGAACAGAACTAGAACAGAACTAGAACAGAACTAGAAACAGAACTAGAAACAGAACTAGAACAGAACTAAGAACAGAACTAGAACAGAACTAGAACAGAAC
This sequence comes from Lucilia sericata, assembly GCF_015586225.1. Lineage (NCBI taxonomy): Eukaryota > Metazoa > Arthropoda > Insecta > Diptera > Calliphoridae > Lucilia > Lucilia sericata. Next base: position 154,470 of record NW_023994204.1, read on the forward strand.
TAGAACAGAACTAGAACAGAACTAGAACAGAACTAGAACAGAACTAGAACAGAACTAGAACAGAACTAGAACAGAACTAGAACAGAACTAGAACAGAACTAGAACAGAACTAGAACAGAACTAGAACAGAACTAGAACAGAACTAGAACATAACTAGAAACAGAACTAGAACAGAACTAGAACAGAACTAGAACAGAACTAGAACAGAACTAGAACAGAACTAGAACAGAACTAGAACAGAACTAGAACAGAACTAGAACAGAACTAGAACAGAACTAGAACAGAACTAGAACAGAACTAGAACAGAACTAGAACAAACTAGAACAGAACTAGAACAGAACTAGAACAGAACTAGAACAGAACTAGAACAGAACTAGAACAGAAATAGAACAAATGAACACTAGAACAGAACTAGAACAGAACTAGAACAGAACTAGAACAGAACTAGAACAAACTAGAACAGAACTAGAACAGAACTAGAACAGAACTAGAAACAGAACTAGAACAGAACTAGAACAGAACTAGAACAGAACTAGAACAGAACTAGAACAGAACTAGAACAGAACTAGAACAGAACTAGAACAGAACAAACTAGAACAGAACTAGAACAGAACTAGAACAGAACTAGAACAGAACTAACAGAACTAGAACAGAACTTGAACAGAACTAGAACAGAACTAGACAGAACTAGAAACAGAACTAGAACAGAACTAGAACAGAACTAGAACAGAACTAGAACAGAACTAGAACAGAACTAGAACAGAACTAGAACATAACTAGAACAGAACTAGAACAGAACTAGAACATAACTAGAACAGAACTATCAAATCAGTTTCAATTCTGTTCTAGTTTTTTTCCATATAAATTCTATTTAATAGGCAAAAAGTAAAAGCAGCAATAAATTAACAATTATTTTTGATTTCAATTTATTTGACTTTTATATGTATTCACACACCTGATTAATCACTTTCTATTTTCTATATTTCGCAATAAAATGTTTGTTTTTTCTTGAATTTTAATTAAACCTTATAACGCTAATCAACATAAATAATCTCGCTGACAAATTAGTTTGTTAAACCAATAAACGAATAAAATATTAAATAAATACTATAATGAAAATAATATTTTTATTATACACTAAACTAAAACTATAAATAAAAAAATAAAAAGCTTTATCATCAGAACAGCATCCACAGAATTAGCATTAACAGCTCTGCCTCCCCTGGGTCACAGTCATCATAACGAGAATATGCAAATAAATTTGCTTAAAAGGTTTTGTTACATAAATACACACATTATCGCTAAAAGTTAGTACTTTATTTATACTTATGTATATAAATATTTTGTGGTATTTAGTTATTAAACAAACACTAGTCGCAATTTAAATTAGTCATTTAAATGTTGACATTTTTCGTGTCACTAACATTTACTTTTTGTAGGTATTTTGTACTTATTTGTGTTAAACAAGTTTGTTTATTAAAACTTATTAAGTAAAATTGTAATTGTGCCACATGTAGAGTGCATTAATATTTAAATCATTATTTACTTAATCGCTAGATAGTGGCGATGTAATGCTAACGTTAACATGACAAATAGTACTTTTCATTTATTTTAAAATTCACTTTTATATCTGTTTATCTATAGACGATAACATTTACTATTAAGTATAGTTAAAAAGTAATTAATTTGTTTATTTTATATTTTTAAATTGAATCTGTCAAACTTTTATAGTTTTGATTCTATAAATGTAGGATAATGTTGTGATACAAGCAGCTACTTCAGAGTTTATTTTCACTTTAAGTTCAAAGTCGTTTCCAGTTCTAGTTCTGGTTCTAGTTCAGTTCTAGTTCTAGTTCTAGTTCAGTACTACTTCATTTCTAGTTCAAGTTCTAGTTCAGTTCTAGTTCAGTTCTAGTTTCAGTTCTAGTTCAATTCTAGTTCAGGTTCTAGTTGCAGTTTCTGTTCAGTTCTAGTTCAGTTCTAGGTCAGTTCTAGTTCAGTTCTAGTTCAGTTCTAGTTCAGTTCTAGTTCAGTTCTAGTTCAGTTCTAGTTCAGTTCTAGTTCATTCTAGTTCAGTTCTAGTTCGTTCTAGTTCAGTTCTAGTTCAGTTCTAGTTCAGTTCAGTTCAGTTCTAGTTCAGTTCTAGTTCAGTTCTAGTTCAGTTCTAGTTCAGTTCTAGTTCAGTTCTAGTTCTAGTTCAGTTCTAGTTCAGTTCTAGTTCAGTTCTAGTTCAGTTCTAGTTCAGTTCTAGTTCAGTTCTAGTTCAGTTCTAGTTCAGTTCTAGTCAGTTCTAGTTCAGTTCTAGTTCAGTTCTAGTTCAGTTCTAGTTCAGTTCTAGTTCAGTTCTAGTTCAGTTCTAGTTCAGTTCTAGTTCAGTTCTAGTTCAGTTCAGTTCAGTAGTTCAGTTCTAGTTCAGTTCTAGTTCAGTTCTAGTTCAGTTCTAGTTCAGTTCTAGTTCAGTTCTAGTTCAGTTCTAGTTCAGTTCTAGTTCAGTTCTAGTTCAGTTCTAGTCAGTTCTAGTTCAGTTCTAGTTCAGTTCTAGTTCAGTTCTAGTTCAGTTCTAGTTCAGTTCTAGTTCAGTTCTAGTTCAGTTCTAGTTCAGTTCTAGTTCAGTTCTAGTTCAGTTCTAGTTCAGTTCTAGTTCAGTTCTAGTTCAGTTCTAGTTCAGTTCTAGTTCAGTTCTAGTTCAGTTCTAGTCAGTGCTAGTTCAGTTCTAGTTCAGTTCTAGTTCAGTTCTAGTTCAGTTCTAGTTCAGTTCTAGTTCAGTTCTAGTTCAGTTCTAGTTCAGTTCTAGTTCAGTTCTAGTTCAGTTCTAGTTCAGTTCTAGTTTCAGTTCTAGTTCAGTTCTAGTTCAGTTCTAGTTCAGTTCTAGTTCAGTTCTAGTTCAGTTCTAGTTCAGTTCTAGTTCAGTTCTAGTTCAGTTCTAGTTCAGTTCTAGTTCAGTTCTAGTTCAGTTCTAGTTCAGTTCTGTTCAGTTCTAGTTCAGTTCTAGTTCAGTTCTAGTTCAGTTCTAGTTCAAGTTCTAGTTCAGTTCTAGTTCAGTTCTAGTTCAGTTCTAGTTCAGTTCTAGTTCAGTCTATTCAGTTCTAGTTCAGTTTCTAGTTCAGTTCTAGTTCAGTTCTAGTTCAGTTCTAGTTCAGTTCTAGTTCAGTTTCTAGTTCAGTTTCTAGTTCAGTTCTAGTTCAGTTCTAGTTCAGTTCTAGTTCAGTTCTAGTTCAGTTCTAGTTCAGTTCTAGTTCAGTTCTAGTGTCAGTTCTAGTTCAGTTCTAGTTCAGGTTCTAGTTCAGTTTCTAGTTCAGATTCGAGTTCAGTTCTAGTTTCAGTTCTAGTTCAGTTCTAGTTCAGTTCTAGTCAAGTTCTAGTTCAGTCTAGTTCAGTTTTCTAGTTCAGTTCTCGTTCAGTTCTAGTTCATTCTAGTTCAGTTCTAGTTCAGTTCTAGTTCAGTTCTAGTTCAGTTCTAGTTCAGTTCTAGTTCAGTCTAGTCAGTTTCTAGTTCAGTTCTAGTTCAGTTCTAGTTCATTCTAGTTCAGTTCTAGTTCAGTTCTAGTTCAGTTCTAGTTCAGTTCTGTTCAGTTCTAGTTCAGGTTCTCTAGTCAGTCTAGTTCAGTTCTAGTTCAGTTCTAGTTCAGTTCTAGTTCAGTTCTAGTTCAGTTCTAGTTCAGTTCTAGTTCAGTTCTAGTTCAGTTCTAGTTCAGTCTAGTTCAGTTCTAGTTCAGTTCTAGTTCAGTTCTAGTTCAGTTCTAGTTCAGTTCTAGTTCAGTTCTAGTTCAGTTCTAGTTCAGTTCTAGTTCAGTTCTAGTTCAGTTCTAGTTCAGTTCTAGTTCAGTTCTAGTTCAGTTCTAGTTCAGTTCTAGTTCAGTTCTAGTTCAGTTCTAGTTCAGTTCTAGTTCAGTTTCTAGTTCAGTTCTAGTTCAGTTCTAGTTCAGTTCTAGTTCAGTTCTAGTTCAGTTCTAGTTCAGTTCAGTTCAGTTCTAGTTCAGTTCAGTTCAGTTCAGTTCTAGTTCAGTTCTAGTTCAGTTCTAGTTCAGTTCTAGTTCAGTTCTAGTTCAGTTCTAGTTCAGTTCTAGTTCAGTTCTAGTTCAGTTCTAGTTCAGTTCTAGTTCAGTTCTAGTTCAGTTCTAGTTCAGTTCTAGTTCAGTTCTAGTTCAGTTCTATTCAGTTCTAGTTCAGTTCTAGTTCAGTCTAGTTCAGTTCTAGTTCAGTTCTAGTTCAGTTCTAGTTCAGTTCTAGTTCAGTTCTAGTTCAGTTCTAGTTCAGTTCTAGTTCAGTTCTAGTTCAGTTCTAGTTCAGTTTTTCTCTGCAGTTAGTTCAGTTCTAGTTCAGTTCTATCTAGTTCAGTAGTTCTAGTTCAGTTCTAGTTCAGTTCAGTTAGTTCTAGTACATACATTGTTAGCTCTGTTCTTGATAAATGGTCACTGAACGCGGAGTTGTAGTGAAATTTTTAAAATTCATTACAACGAATCCAAAATTAAAATCCTTCTGCGTCTCGGTTCTTGTATCCGTTGGATTTCTTAATTTTATTTTTTATGCTTTTACTTCTCCCCCCTTTATACTTTTAGCAGCAAGTACGTGAAAAGATTAAATGATTAAAAACAAAAAAATAATATAAATGTATAAAATAATAAAAATTTTCTGCTTCTGTTCTCAAGCACACTTCTACTACTTCTTCGGGGATAAAGAAAAGTGTAAAAGAAATTACAATCTAATACTTAGAGGCTCATGTCATATAACACACTCTTACTGAATTTATCATAAGAAAAGCACAAACATAAACAATAACGAATAAAACAAACAAAAATCTTAATACATCTTATGATTTGTTATTAAATTCTCTGCCATATACACTTAGAAAAATATATGAAATATATGAGTTGTAGTTGGTTGTCGTACACTAGACAAGATCTTGTATATAATGAAAATAAGTTTTAAGTAAAATGTCAGATGGACAAAAGTGCTCTCACACCATGATTATAGACATCCTGCTGATTTTGTTGCTCCAACTTTTAAACACAGGCGTTAGAAAGTGTTTAGCTTTTGTTAAACTTTTTGAGTGGGATTAAAAGAAAAAAACTTTGTAAATTTCAACTTTCACTAAAATTTTGACTTTTTAATTATGTGGAATACAAATTCAAAAGCTTTTGCTTCTGCCAGTGATGATCTATGGTTGTACCTATCAAGAAGTATTTGCTCTTATGGTTCTTTTCTAGGGACTAGTCATATTACCACCAAAGGACTGTGAATATCCCTAATATACATGTGGTATAAAAATACCCTTTTCCTTTAATATATAGTCTAATATTGTATTCATTTATTGTTGCTTATTGCTGAAATTCATCATAAAATTATTTCATGCTTTTCCTTTACCGTTCAAATTACAAATTTCATAATGAAATTCATACATACATATAATTCAGACAATCGCATGAGCAGCATATATACCACACTTGCACCAGAGATAGAGAGAAGCAGACAGAATTCGAATATGAAATCCCAGTTTATAATACGAATCACGTTAATAATCTTAAGAATATATACTTGAACAACACAATAATGAATGTATCGACGAAAGCAACGCAAACAGAATTTTATTTCATTAAAACGCACAAATTGCTGAACATCTTACTTCTCTTCTTAGTATAAAGCCTTAATAACCGACAAGAGTGAGCCCGAACCCGAGAGTTCGAGTAATATTTCATTAAGATTTATTTATAGTCATATGCGTGTGTGTACTTGTTGTTTGTATATTTAAGAAATTAGTAACGGATTTATTAAAGTTAATAAATTATTCTGTTTTTGTTTTCTTTTATTTGGTTTTATTTCATACTCATATGTTGTCATTTTGTTTTATGATTTTTGTTTAAATAAATGTGCAACGTGCTTTATAAAAGATTTATTAAATATTTTATTAAGGTTTTGTCATCTTGCTCAAATGAAGGCATATAAATTAAAAAGAATTGAATGAATAATATTAGGATGTGTTAGAAAGGAATGATGAATCAGAGCTTTTTTAGTTTGGAAGTGTTAAAATGGTGACAGTACTTTGTAAAAGAGAGTTTTATTAGAAAAGCTTTCAAAGTTTGTTTTTTGGAAAACATTTTGTTACTTACTACTTATGTAGTAAAAACTTTTACAAAACATTACTTTACATTATTTTAAGCTTTTTTACTCAAAAGCTTTTGCAAAAAATATTTTCAATTCAGAAAACACGTTTCTATGAAAGCTTCTATGAAAACTTTTTTTATAAAAAATTTTTTTATGAAAAAGCTTTGTAAAAAAATTCTTTCAAAAAGGATTTTTTTTTAAATATATTTAAAAAAAAATAATTTTTTAAAAAATTTTTTGGAGTAAAAACTTTTTTTTAGCTTTGAAGCATTTTTACTCAAAAAATATGTTTTTTCATATTTTTTCTATAAAAGCTTTTTTCCTGTAAAAGCTTTTTTAAATAAACGTTTCTATAAAAAAGCTTCTATTAGTGGAATTTTTTGTATGTAAAAGTTTTTCTTCAATAGAAATCTGTTTTGTTAAAAATCTTGCAAAAACATATTACAAAAAAACTTTTCAGGAAAACTATTTTTAAAAAGAGTTTTAGTAAAAAATCGTTTAGGAAGGTTTTTAGTAAAAAATCTTTTAATAAGATTGTTAAAAAGAATTTCATCAAAAAGCTGGTAAAAAGCTATTTCAGTTAAAAAGCCTTTTAGTAAAAAAGCTTGTAAAATGTTTTTACTTAAAAAAGTTTGTAAAAAGCTTTTTAGTAAATAAATATAGTTTGTAAAAAGCCTTTTAGTAAAAATAGGTTATAGAAAACTTTTTAGTAACAAAAGTTCGTAAAAAGCTTATTAGTAAAACAGCTTTTAAAAAGTTTTTTAAGTAAAAAAAAAGTTGTTCGTGAATAAAAATAAATTTTAAAGCTTAAAAAACTTTTTTAAGACTCTAAAAAAAGCTTTTTTTAAGATTTTAATTAAAAGCTTTTAAAGTTTTTTAATCAAAACAGCTTTTTAAAGCTTTGGATGGAAAAAAAGCTTTAATTACGTTTTGAAATTTGTTTATGAATTTCTTAAAAAATTATAAAAAAGCTTTTTATTAAAAAAAATTTGTAAAAAGCTTGTAGAAAACTTTCTAGAAAAGTAAGCTTTTTCTAGAAAAAAATTTAAAAAGTTTTTTAAAACTTTTTAAAGATTTTATTTAATAGATTTTAAAGTTTTTTAATGAAAATAGATTTTTAAAGTTTATATTGAAAAAAACTTTAATTACATAAAACGTTTTAAAAACTGATTATGAATTACTTAAAAAATTAAAAAAAAGCTTTTTATTAAAAATTTTTTGTAAAAAGCTTTTAGAAAAGCTCAGAAAAACTTTTTTAAGCTTTTAATGAAAAAAGCTTTAATTCTATAAACAGTTTTAAAATCAGTTTATGAATTTCTTAAAAAAGTTGTAAAACAGCTTTTTAATAAAAAAAAGTTTTGTAAAAGAATGTAGAAAGTTTTCTAGATGAAAATTGTAAAAAGCTTTTTGATGTTATAAAATTTATTTTAAAAAGTTGTTTTATGAAATACCTTTATTTAAAAATAATTTTTAAAGCTTAATAAAACTTTTTTAAGTCTCTGAAAAAAGCTTTTTTAAGATTTGAATTAAGAGCTTTTAAAGTTTTTTATGAAAACAGCTTTTTACAGATGAAAAAGCTTTAATTACATAAAACGTTTTAAAATCTGTTTATGAATTTCTTAATAAAAGCTTTTCTTTTATGAACGTTAAAAAACTTATTAATGGAAAAAAGCTTTTAAAAGTTTTTTAAACAAAAAAGCTTTTTTAAAATTCCTTTAAAAAAGTACAAATTTCAATTTGTTTAACTTTATTAAACAACAGTCACTCAATTAAAGTTTTTTAAAACAATGTTTTTAAACTCACAAAAAAAACTCAATATATAAAATTAAAAAAATAGTTCTGCATCATTTAATAATTTTATGCAGATGTTTAACACATTTTTAATGACACTTTGGTTTTAATGTGTTTGTCACTCGCATATAAAACAAACACTCAATTGAAAAATATTAAAAAAATCACATCATTCAAAATATTTTAATGATTTTTGAAAGCCACCATAAAAATCACTGAAAAAAACTTTAAATTATTAATTAAAAAAATATATATTTATGCATGTATTTATGTATTGTTTTCCAGCATAAAAATTGATTTTCATTTTGTTGCTATTATTTTATCGGGGGTTAAACATGCTGAACGCAAATATAAATAAATTTATTAATTTAACAAATAAATAAATAATATGAACTCTTAACTAGAGATGATTTTATTATAAAGCTACTGGTTTTTATTTAATTTAAGTGGTTTTTATTTCTCAATATTTTATTTTGTATTTTTTGAGGGATTTTATAGTTTGTATTATGTGTGTATGTTTGTCCGTCTGTCTGTTTGATTATTGTGCTTCTGCTTTGTGGATTTTTAATTTTGTTTTATTTTTTGTGTCCAATTTGGTCTAAAAAAAAGTCTGGCAGTTTTGGCGCCATCATAAATTATAATATAGTTGAAAATGATACAAACTCAAATGTATGAGTTTGTGCAAAAATTACTTAACTCGAAATAAGATGTTATAATTAAATGTAAGTTTAGTAAGAAATCTATGATTAAGATTGAAAAAAAATCCATTTTGAATTTTCAAAAATTTGTTTCACTATCATAATCTGCCTTTCCTTTTTTCATGAGTTTTAATTGGGACCAAAATTTAAACAACCGGATTCTTTTTTGTACTAAAAAGTCTTTGAAAGCTTTACTTAACAAAGTTTTTACATGTTTTTAAGAAAAAGCTTTTAGCAAGCATTTTACCAGCTCATTTACTAAGGGTATTTACAAGTTTATTTACAGCAATCTCTTCACAAATTTTTTTACAAAAAAACTTTTTAAATAAACGGCTTTTTACTTTAAAGAGTTAAAAATTTTCTAATAAGACTTTTAGTAAATAAGAACAAAAAACCTTGAAAAGCTTTTTTAGTTAAAAGCTTTTATTAAAGTTTTTTTTTTAAGTAAAAAACTTGTTAAAGCTTTTTAGCAGAAAGCTTATAAAAATTTCATAAAAATCTTTCATATTAAAAAGTTTTTTTTTTAGTAAAAAGCTAAGTGAAAATTATTTTATTAAAGAGGCCTTTAAAAAGCTTTCATTAAAAGAAAAAGCTTTAAACATTTTACTTTAAAAGCTTTTTATAAGCATTTTATTAAATAAACATTTGTAAATCTTTTTTTGTAAAAAGTATTTTACCAAAAAGGAATAATCTTTGAAAAGCTTTTTACTTTAAAAACTTTTATAAACTTTTTACAAAAAAACTTTTTATAACAATTTTACTAAAAAAGCTGTTTATGAGATTTTTATAAGCTTTTTACTAAAAAGCTTTTATAAGTTTTTTTGGTAAAACTTTTCTAGTAAAAAGCTTTTATGCGAAATATCTTTTACAAAAAAGGAATAAACTTTGAAAAGCTTATAAAAATTTCATAAAAACCTTTCGTGATTAAAACCCTTATAAAAAGTTTTTTTTTAATTAATAAGCTTATAAAAAGTTTTTTTTAGTACAAAGCTTATAAAATGCTGTATTTTTATTGAGGCTTGTAAAAAGCTTTTAATATTTGACTTTAAAAGCAGTTTATAAGCTTTACTAAAAACTTTTAAAGCTTTATTAGTAAAAAGCTTTTATGTATAAAAGTTTTTTAGTAAAAAGCTTATAAAAATTTCATAAAAATCTTTCTTGATTAAAATGCCTATAAAAAAACTTATAAAAAGTTATTTTATTGAAAGCTTTTTATAAGCTTTTACAAAGTTTTTATTGAAAGCTTAAGCATTATAAAAACACATTTTAAAAAGCTTTCTAGTATAAATATTTTCTAAAAACTGAAAAAAGCTTTTAAATAACAAATTTTTTTAGACAATTATTTTTAAAGCTTTTTGATAATAAGAATATGCTAAAAGCTTTTTTTTTTTAATTATGCACAAGAAATATTTTTCGCCTTCACTGTAACCCAGCTAAATAGGGTATTAAAGTAGAATGTATAAATTTATGATGACTATAACAAAGTGTCATATTACACTACTACAAACACTCTACAGTAATTACTACTTAGTTGAGTAGTAGTTGTAAGCATCTTGTACAATACACATACATTTTGTTGTTATAATTTTAGCAAAAAACTTTTTTCTATATTAACATTAATTTCTAAATATGTTTGTTAAAAGCAACTGATTATTAAAATTGGATATTTTGTTAATAATAATATTTTATCGTTTAATGTGTATAATAATAAATGTATACAAAATTAATTATGTTATTAAATATGCAAGAATATATTTATTATAAAACTAAAGCCATTTGTATATTATAATTGGCGCTAAATTAGTTATTCTTCTATGTTTAATGAATTTTATATTTTATATACATTAATGGCAAATAATAGTAAATTTAATTTGAGCAGATGGTTTAATGGAAAAATAATACTAATGTTCAAGGCAAATTGTACAAAAGAGTAGATAAGTTGTGCTAGATTTAACGAATAAATTAAAAACTTTAAAGTCTAAACTAAAACGAAAACTTAATAAGTTGTAAAACTGACTGTAATGATGTACTTGTGCACTAGTTTTCTTCTTTTATTTATTTAACTGTCTGGAGTTGCTTTTAAAACTTTTCTTTGAAATCTATTTAAATAACCTCTTTTTTCCAAATGTATATTTTGTCAGCTTCTTAATGCTGTCATCTCATCTCATTTCATTTCACTTTAATTTACTCTATAGTCTTCTATAAAGCTGCGCTATTTTCAATTTGTTTGTTGTTTAATTAAATGTTTTTATTTTCAGTTCATTTTCTAAACTTTTACTGGAATCTTAATACAACGAACAAAAAAAAAAAAAAAAAAAAAAAAAAACAAGAAAAACATTTAAAAAACAAACAAATTTTCCTAGTCTTCCTTATTTGTTTGTCAGTCTATTTCCAACTTAAACTCATGGCATACAAATTCTTCTATTGTGTGTTTATATATTTTTTTGTGGTTTTAAGTGCTGACAAGTATTTGTAAACATTGTTACAAGTGAGATGAATTACAGAAGCAGAATACAAAAAAAAAAAAATACATATTAAATAAAACGAGAGCATAAAAATGTTGCATGTTGCCAATTGTTAGCAATGATGGAAGGTGGAGGTGGTACCAACAACAGCCAGTTGTGGTTCTGTTACAAGTAAAACAGGTGCTGACAATAAACGACAAGAAGCCACTCAAACATAATGTTGCGGCAATTAGGGTGGTATATGGTGGTTAAGCTTCAAAGTTTTTTGAACTTTTAAAAAAATTAGGGAGAAAAAGAACAACTCAAAAAGACTAAAAAAGTACCACTTATAAACTATTTTAAATACTTCTTTTATTACTTCTATTTATTGTAAATGTTATTTTGTTTTAAGGTTTGTTATAAACGTTTTAGTAAACAACTTTCAAAAAGCTTTAAAAAATGTTTTACTACTTACAATAGATTTTTAATTAAAAAGCAGATTGTTAAAAATTTTAGTTAAATTTGTCTTTAAAACTTTTTAGCTAAAAATAATTTTTACAGCTTTTTGAAAAAAACTACATATGATAAGCTTTATTTAAAAAGGTTTCTTTGAAAATATTCGATATTTTAAGTAAAAAGCTTTATAGAAGCTTTTAAGTAAAAGGCTTTATAAAAGCTTTTGAGAAAAAGCTTTTACGTAAAAAAGCTTTTACGTAAAAAAGCTTTTAAGTAAAAAAAGCTTTATAAAAGCTTTTTAGTAAAAAAGCTTCATAAAAGCTTTTAAGTAAAAGGGTTTTTAAGTAAAAAGCTTTAGAAAAGCTTTTAAGTAAAAAGCTTTAGAAAAACTTGTAAGTAAAAAGCTTTATAAAAGCTTTTAAGTAAAAAGCTTTAGAAAAGCTCTTAAGTAAAAAGCTTTATAAAAGCTTTTAAGTAAAAAGCTTTATAAAAGATTTTAAGTAAAAAGCTTTATAAAAGATTTTAAGTAAAAAATCGTCATAAAAGCTTTTTAGTAAAAAGCGTTATAGAAGCTTTTTATCAACAAAGCCCACATTAAAAAAGCTAGATGATTGTTTTCAGTAAAATACTTAATGTATTATTTGAAAGAGGTTTATGAAATTTTCGGGAAATAGCTTGATGATAGCTTTTTAGAAAAAAAAAAAAATAGCCTGATGAAAGCTTTTTAGTAAAAAAAATATAATTTATTAACGAAAATAGGTCTCAGTTGTAAAAATAGGTTTTGTAAAGCTTTTTATTAAAAAGTTTTAGTAAAAAGCTATTCAAAAAAGCAAGAAAAAGTTTTATAAAAAAGTTATAATATTACAAACAAACTCATGAAAAGTTTTTTTTATAATAAATATTTTATAAAAAAACCTTGTAAAAGCTATTTATAAGAGTGCTTATAAAAATCTTTTTATGAAAAAGATCGTAAAATAAACAGTTTTTTATATAAAAACTTTTCTATACACTTTAGAAAATTTTTAGAAAAAAGCCTTTAAAAACTCCTATAAAACTGTGTAGAAAAAGCACGTAAATAATCCCATAAAAGCTAATAAAAAGCTTTTTAGAAAAAGGATCTTAAAAAGATTTGTTACAAAAAAGATCATTTAGAAAAAAGCTTTTTCGAAAAAAAGTTCGTAAACAGCTTTTTAGAAAAAAGTTCGTAAAAATCTTTTTAGAAAGAAGCTTATATAAAAAGGTCTTATTTTCTTTGAAAAATTTTAGAATTCTAGAAAAAAGCTCCTAACAAGTTTATTCGAAAAGAGTTTATAAAAAGCTTATAAAAAACTTGTAGAAAAAAGTTTGTAAATTTTTTCTAATTTTTTTTTGGAAAAAGCTAATAAAGTAGCTTTTAGAAAGCTCAAAAAAGAGTTTTAAAAAGTTCGTTCAACGAGTTTTAGAACACCTAAGAAACACTAGAAAATGCTCATAAAAAGTTTTTTAGAAAAAAAATCACAAAAAGAGTTTTAGAAAACATTACGTAAAAAGCTTTTTTGGAAAAAAGTTCTTAGAAAACCTTTTACAGAAAAAAAAGTATTTTTTTTAAACACATAAACAGCATAAGTGCCTTTGAAGAAAAATTCTTAAAAAAGAAAAGACTAAAAATCCTGTAATAAGATCAGAATAAAAGTATTTATTTAGTAGGTTTTCTTTAACCAAAAGCTTTAGTTTACTAATATTGTTGACATCTAAAACAAACACCAACACCCTATTATTCCAATCCATCATACACAAATACTTAACTTGTTTCCATTCAAAAAAAAAAAAAAGGTTCCACAAACAAAACTATTCAATGAACTTAATATGTATGATTGGAATTGATAACAAATTGGTTTTTAGTTATATGTACTTTAACAACAATCTTAATATATACTAGTACAAGTGCAACTTATACTAAACATTGTATGTAAGTATATGTTGTAAGTATTTTTAGCTTGCGTTCCAAATCAAATTGCAACGTATCGAACAACTAAAACAGTTCCAACGATAGATACACTCGTGCCAACCTATAGCAGCGCTTTAGAATTGTTAATGCAACTAAAAGTCTTAGTACCTGGTTACAATTAAAATTGCAATCTTGTAAATGCTAATGTTTTTCAAATGAAATTTATGCAATTTTATCCGTATAGCGACTACTGCTGATCCATTTACAATGAATTGATTATTAAAACATGATTTACAATAATAAATTGTTGGCATAAGAATTGGTATAGCCAACTGTCTATCTAACGTTGGTATTGCGAAATTAATACAAGATAAAAGATTTTTCAAATTTTATAAAGTGTTTGTTTTAGGATTTTTTTTTTGATTGGAGGTTATTTTTACAAAAGCTAAACTTAATTAATTAGGCAAAATAATGTAAAATGTTTTCCTTTCGCCAAAATAATTGATACAATTAATTGGAATTGTAAGGTTGTTAAAGACAGAGTTTTTTTGCCAAACAATTATTGCTTTAATTAGATTGAAGAAATCTTTAATAGATTTATTACATTAATTTAATTAAATTATTAATTGAATTGATTATTAATATGAAAATTTTAATTGAACTTTAATCTCAAAATCAATTAAATTAATCTTGACATTAATAAAAATATTAAACAACAAATCTTGAACAGAACTTTATCTCTTGTAGAATTTCAGTATTATATTTAATGAATTTTTTAATTAATTTAATTAATATTTTATTTCCTTCTATCTTTTTAGGTAAGCTTAAAGATTTCGAATAGTTTCTATAAATTTTGCTGTAAGTAATCCCAATAAAATTTTAATTTTGTTTTCAAAACTACCAAATAGGAAACATTAAAAATTTTTCAAATCCCAAAAATTTTCCCAAAATAAAATCACAACCAACGATTAGGCCCCTAGAGAGTTTTAAACTCAACAAATTTTAAAACAAATAGCATAATATCTAAAGAAGTATCTTATCAAAACAATAAGAAGAATACTTTTCAAAAATCCCTACAGAACTCGCCTAATAGTTCCGTCTAAAATCATTTATTTAATGAAAAAAAAAAAAAAACTCATTTAAAAAACATAATTTATTTAAATACTTTACTAAATGAAAAGTGACTGATTTGTTTATTACATCCATTCGACAAGTGATGTTTGTTTTTTTATTTATTAAATCAAATTACCACTAAATCTTTTTTGTTCAGAAGCGTTCATTTGAGCATAATTATGGTACATGCATTTACAAATTGTTGTATTTGTCTATCTGTCTGTCCGCTTGTCTTTTTGTTCGTTTTCGTATATTTTAAAAAATGTTAACACTTAATTAAATTGCTGTTACACTTTAGTAAATATCAAATAAAAACATTTTTATATACATGTTTCTTTTTTATAAATTACATAAAAATACATTTAATTGATATGTGTTTCTAAATTGTGAATTTAAAAAAATGCATTTATTTAACAGTAAATGAACATTTTTAAACCGCCAGAAAAATTAATGTTAAATAAATAAATAATATACAAATAAATAATAAATGTTAGCAAATAAATTTATAAAATAAATATTGAGTGTTTAAATAAGGGTTTATTTAAATAGTAGCAAATTTTTTTGTAAAAAAATGTTTCAAAATTTCAAAAAAACAGCAGTGGAACGGAATGAAAACAGAACGAAAACAGAACCAGAATAGAACTAGAAGATAACCAGAACATAATCAGAACAGAACTAGAACAGAACTAGAACAGAACTAGAACAGAACTAGAACAGAACTAGAACTGAACTAGAACAGAACTAGAACAGAACTAAAACAGAACTAGAACAGAATTAGAACAGAATTAGAACAGAACTAGAACAGAACTAGAACAGAACTAAACAGAACTAGAACAGAACTAGAACAGAACTAGAACAGAACTAGAACAGAACTAGAACAGAACTAGAACAGAACTAGAACAGAACTATACAGAACTAGAACAGAACTAGAACAGAACTAGAACAGAACTAGAACTGAACTAGAACTGAACTAAAACTAGAACTAACTAGAACAGAACTAGAACAGAACTAGAACAGAACTAGAACAGAACTAGAACAGAACTAGAACAGAACTAGCAAACTAGAACAGAACTAGAACAGAACTAGAACAGAACTAGAACAGAACTAGAACAGAACTAGAACAGAACTAGAACAAACTAGAACAGAACTAGAACAGAACTAGAACAGAACTAGAACAGAACTAGAATTAAACTAAAATTGAACAACTTGAACTAGAACAGAACTAGAACAGAACTAGAACTAGAACAGAACAGAACTAGAACAGAACTAGAACAGAACTAGAACAGAACTAGAACAGAACTAGAACAGAACTAGAACAGAACTAGAACAGAACTAGAACAGAACTAGAACAGAACTAGAACAGAACTAGAACAGAACTAGAACAGAACTAGAACAGAACTAGAACAGAACTAGAACAGAACTAGAACAGAACTAGAACAAACTAGAACAGAACTAGAACAGAACTAGAACACAACTAGAACAGAAGTAAACAGAACTAGAACAAACTAGAACAGAACTAGAACAGAACTAGAACAGAACTAGAACAGAACTAGAACACAACTAGAACAGAAGTAGAACAGAACTAGAACAGAACTAGAACAGAACTAGAACAGAACTAGAACAGAAAAAACAGAACTAGAACAGAACTAGAACAGAACTAGAACAGAACTAGAACAGAACTAGAACAGAACTAGAACAGAACTAGAACAAAACTAGAACAGAACTAGAACAGAACTAGAACAGAACTAGAACAGAACTAGAACAAACTAGAACAGAACTAGAACAGAACTAGAACAGAACT
Organism: Lucilia sericata; assembly: GCF_015586225.1. Lineage (NCBI taxonomy): Eukaryota > Metazoa > Arthropoda > Insecta > Diptera > Calliphoridae > Lucilia > Lucilia sericata. The sequence continues at coordinate 170,802 of NW_023994204.1, forward strand.
AGAACAGAACTAGAACGAACTACAACTAGAACAGAACTAGAACAGAACTAGAACAGAACTAGAACAGAACTAGAACAGAACTAGAACAGAACTAGAACAGAACTAGAACAGAACTAGAACAGAACTAGAACAGAACTAGAACAGAACTAGACGAACTAGAACAGAACTAGAACAGAACTAGAACAGAACTAGAACAGAACTAGAACAGAACTAGAACAGAACTAGAACAGAACTAGAACAGAACTAGAACAGAACTAGAACAGAACTAGAACAGAACTAGAACAGAACTAGAACAGAACTAGAACAGAACTAGACAACTAGAACAGAACTAGAACAGAACTAGAACAGAACTAGAACAGAACTAGTACAGAACTAGAACAGAACTAGAACAGAACTAGAACAGAACTAGAACAGAACTAGAACAGAACTAGAACAGAACTAGAACAGAACTAGAACAGAACTAGAACAGAACTAGAAAGAACTAGAACAGAACTAGAACAGAACTAGAACAGAACAGAACTAGAACTAACTAGAACTAAACTAGAACTAAACTAGAACTAAACTAGAACTAAACTAGAACTAAACTAGAACTAAACTAGAACTAAACTAGAACAAAACTGAACAGAACTAGAACAGAACTAGAACAGAACTAGAACAGAACTAGAACAGAACTAGAACAGAACTAGAACAGAACTAGAACAGAACTAGAACAGAACTAGAACAGAACTAGAACAGAACTAGAACAGAACTAGAACAGAACTAGAACAGAACTAGTACAGAACTAGAACAGAACTAGAACAGAACTAGAACAGAACTAGAACAGAACTAGAACAGAACTAGAACAGAACTAGAACAGAACTAGAACAGAACTAGAACAGAACTAGAACAGAACTAGAGCAGAACTAGAACAGAACTAGAACAGAACTAGAACAGAACTAGAACAGAACTAGAACAGAACTAGAACAGAACTAGAACAGAACTAGAACAGAACTAGAACAGAACTAAACAGAAACTAGAACAGAACTAGAACAGAACTAGAACAGAACTAGAACAGAACTAGAACAGAACTAGAACAGAACTAGAACAGAACTAGAACAGAACTAGAACAGAACTAGAACAGAACTAGAACAGAACTAGAACAGAACTAGAACAGAACTAGAACAGAACTAGAACAGAACTAGAACAGAACTAGAACAGAACTAGAACAGAACTAGAACAGAACTAGAACAGAACTAGAACAGAACTAGAAACAGAACTAGAACAGAACTAGAACAGAACTAGAACAGAACTAGAACAGAACTAGAACAGAACTAGAACAGAACTAGAACAGAACTAGAACAGAACTAGAACAGAACAAGAACAGAACTAGAACAGAACTAGAACAGAACTAGAACAGAACTAGAACTAGAACAGAACTAGAATTAAACTAAAATTGAACTGGTACTGAACTAGAACTGAGCTAGATCTCAACTATAACAGAGCCAGAATTAAATTCGATCTCGATTAAATTTGATCTACAGCTATACTTTAGATTCACAGATTTAACACACATCAACTGAAACAAATTTTCATACCCACAAATTATGTAAATTGTTAATTCATTAAAATATTAAAAACACTTAAAAAAAATTTAATGGCAATTTGTTGGGCTGCTTAACGACACACTCATTCAAACACATTTCATAAATCCTCTTAAGAAGAATCCTCTTGAGAATTTTCACCAAATTAAATAAATAAAAAAAAACATACACTCCTTAATATGTTTTTAATTAAGTATTCATGCATGTGTGTGAAATAACACATTTTTGTATTTTATTTTTGGCTGAAATTGACACTGCTGATGCTGACAGTGCTGACGCTGCTGTGGCTGCGTGTCGCAGTTTTTATTGCAGTTGTAAGTTTATTTAGTTGGGCTGTCAATAAATTATCAATTCTCTCAACATGTTGTTGTGTATATTGTCAATGTTGCTGTTTGCTATTGTGACTGCTGCGAAAAGAGAGTAAGAGGAGAGTCAGGAATGTGTAGCCTATCATTATTATTATATTGTATTTATATAAAAATAAAATGACACTTAATTCAAAGTGTCACTAAAAGTCGTTGTCATCGTCATCATCATCATTTTCATTCTCAGCGTCATTATAACTGGCAATTGTTGTTTTATGTATATTTCTCGTTTTCTAAGTATGTGTGACACTTTAATGGCAAAAAAATACAGTAGTTATTTTTATTTGAATGTTTTATAAATGTATTGAAGTTTGTATATTAAACGGTTCTGTAGAGAAGGACTTCTATCTGAAAAGTTATTATTTTAGGAACCAAAGTATGATTGCTCCAATTCGAGAAACGTTACCAAAATTCGACGTTGAACATTTCTGATTGTGCAAGAACTGTTAAAACAGACCTCGTTAGTGCAGTGCATGTGGTTTGTTCGTATGTATGGAAGTGTACTTAATAGAGTAATTTTTTATAATGAAGTTCAGACTGTTAGTGTGTGGTTCGTAATAACTTAAACTTTATTTTTCAAATATTGCCGCCAACAATATAAACATTTGCTGTTGTTCCTATCTTCTGATCATGTGTGCATGTCTTCGTTTGTGTTCCCCAACAGTTATAAAGGGAATTAATGTATCAATTTCTCGATAACATTTTTCCAATTGTCTAAATACTAACCAGAACTAGAACAGAACTAGAACAGAACTAGAACAGAACTAGAACAGAACTAGAACTGAACTAGAACTGAACTAGAACTGAACTAGAACTGAACTAGAACTGAACTAGAACTGAACTAGAACTGAACTAGAACTGAACTAGAACTGAACTAGAACTGAACTAGAACTGAACTAGAACTGAACTAGAACTGAACTAGAACTGACTAACTAGAACTAGAACTGACTAGAACTGAACTAGAACTGAACTAGAACTGAACTAGAACTGAACTAGAACTGAACTAGAACTGAACTAGAACTGAACTAGAACTGAACTAGAACTGAACTAGAACTGAACTAGAACTGAACTAGAACTGAACTAGAACTGAACTAGAACTGAACTAGAACTGAACTAGAACTGAACTAGAACTGAACTAGAACTGAACTAGAACTGAACTAGAACTGAACTAGAACTGAAACTAGAACTGAACTAGAACTGAACTAGAACTGAACTAGAACTGAACTAGAACTGAACTAGAACTGAACTAGAACTGAACTAGAACTGAACTAGAACTGAACTAGAACTGAACTAGAACTGAACTAGAACTGAACTAGAACTGAACTAGAACTGAACTAGAACTGAACTAGAACTGAACTAGAACTGAACTAGAACTGAACTAGAACTGAACTAGAACTGAACTAGAACTGAACTAGAACTGAACTAGAACTGAAACTAGAACTGAACTAGAACTGAACTAGAACTGAACTAGAACTGAACTAGAACAACTAGAACTGAACTAGAACTGAACTAGAACTGAACTAGAACTGAACTAGAACTGAACTAGAACTGAACTAGAACTGAACTAGAACTGAACTAGAACTGAACTAGAACTGAACTAGAACTGAACTAGAACTGAACTAGAACTGAACTAGAACTGAACTAGAACTGAACTAGAACTGAACTAGAACTGAACTAGAACTGAACTAGAACTGAACTAGAACTGAACTAGAACTGAACTAGAACTGAACTAGAACTGAACTAGAACTGAACTAGAACTGAACTAGAACTGAACTAGAACTTAACTAGAACTGAACTAGAACTGAACTAGAACTGAACTAGAACTGAACTAGAACTGAACTAGAACTGAACTAGAACTGAACTAGAACTGAACTAGAACTGAACTAGAACTGAACTAGAACTGAACTAGAACTGACTAGAACTGAACTAGAACTGAACTAGAACTGAACCTAGAACTGAACTAGAACTGAACTAGAACTGAACTAGAACTGAACTAGAACTGAACTAGAACTGAACTAGAACTGAACTAGAACTGAACTAGAACTGAACTAGAACTGAACTAGAACTGAACTAGAACTGAACTAGAACTGAACTAGAACTGAACTAGAACTGAACTAGAACTGAACTAGAACTGAACTAGAACTGAACTAGAACTGAACTAGAACTGAACTAGAACTGAACTAGAACGGAACTAGAACTGAACTAGAACTGAACTAGAACTGATCTATATCTAAACTAGAAGTATACTAGACCATGCCTTCTATGTAAAACTGTTTTAACTTCATTGCTTTTGTTCCAATTTCCGTGCTACTTTTTTTTTTGCCTCCTGGGAAGTTCTTCAACTCTGTAATCATAGGCCTACTGAACTACAGGGACATACATTTATATGTAAGTGTATTGTGCTATTTAAAAAAATGTTCACACATTTTCTCTGTGTGCGGCATAAATTATGCAATAAAGCTGCCAATTTAGCTTGAAATGGCAAAATATGTAAAGAAAAAAATTATATTAAACAAAATAGAATTAATACACCAACTAACAAGCTCAAACAACAAATTTTTAAACGTTTTTATTATTATTGCTGTTTATTTTTTTATTATTAATTTTATTTCATTTACAAGAGGAAATTACCATGTGGCAGATAATAAAAATTGAAAAAGACACTTGTTGTTTCAGTTTTATACAATAATAAATGAAGAAATTCTTTGTAATATTAAAAACAGACAATAGACATGATGTTGTTATGGTTTAGTAAATAGCATTAGTATGCTGATTATTAGGGGTTATGAAGGGACGTTGAAGAGTTAGTAGTAAGTTAGCAAAATTATGTGCCATTAGGTCTAAATTAGAGTTAACATTTTTATTCTTAAGTTTTTTTCTAAAATCTTGTCTTATGAGTTCAAGCCTGTGAATGATCTCTTACAAAGCTCTACTGAAAATCACATTTAAATTAAATAAACTTAAAATAGACCTTAACAAGTGTCAATTACTCCACCGACTTTCGCAACGAACCTCTAATTTATGCATTAATACATTGGTTTTTCCACTTATTCATATTTATTATACGATTTATATAATTTATTTATTTCCCCCTAAAAGTTCTTTTAGGTTGGCACTTTTAATTTATTTGCCTTTCTCTTTACGTTGGGCAAACCTTAAAATGTTTCCATGTTAAAAAAAAGATAACATAAATGTAAATGTAATTGCTAAAACAGCTACTAAAGGCATATTGCATTTATTAGTTTGCTTTCTTTGTAGTTTGTCTGTAGAGTCATAAAGAAATTTCCCCCCATTTGAATATTGTCTAGGCCTGGGCTCTCCGTAATAAGTTTAATAACACTTGAACTTCTAATAAACATTAACTAAACTACAAAGAAATAAAAAAAAGAACAAAAAAGTCAATGAATAATAAAATACTGCATATGGATATTTATGTTGAAGACACTTCAGAATAGTAAACAGAGAGAAAAATATCATCAAATGTTGAGTATAGTTTCTGCTCTTTAAATCATATATATTTCTTTAAAAAGCTCCATTGTTTTTTTTATTATTTCTCTAAATTTTGTTGTTCGAATTATTTGTTTTTAAAGATGAAGTTTTTAATTAATGAAAATAAAAGCATTTTAAAACGTTTTTTTTAACAAAAAAAGCTTTTTATAATTATGCTTATGTAAATCAAAGTATTTACGAAGCTTTTTTAGAAATAACTTTTTTTACGTTTTTTTTTTTTTTGCAAAAGCTCTTTCTTGAAAAAAGCTTTTAAAAACGTCTAAAAATACTTTTTTAAAAAATTGTTTTCTGCAATGGATTTTCTGACATTTTTCTACAAAAAGTGTTTTTCAAAAGGAACTTTTTTAAAAGCCTTTTTCAAGAAAGAGCTTTTCAAAAAAAAAAAAAACATTTTTTTATAAAACTATTTAAAAAATTTAAGTTTTTTACATAAACAACTTTTTTCAAAAGTCTATTTATTGAAAGCTTTTTAAACTTAGTTTTCAAACAAATTTTTAAAAAGAGCTTTTCTTGAAAATAACTTTTTTATTTTTAAAATTAACTTTTTTAATTTACTATTTCGAGCTTTATAAATCACAAAGAGCTTTTAAAAAGTTTTTCTTAAAAAATGGATTTTCTGAGATTTTCTTTAATAAGCGTTTTCCAAACAGAGTTTTTTAAAAATTACATATTTTTAAAAATCTTTTTCAAAAAAAAAATTTAAAAACCATTTAAAAAAAAATTATTTTTTATAAAAAAGTTTTTTTTTTGAAAAGTTTTTTAACTTATTTCTTAAAAAGCTTTTTTAAAAAAGAGCTTTTCTCAAAAGAAATTTTCTTTTTCAAAATGAACTTTTTCATAAGTTATTTTAAGCTTTTTTAAAAGCCTATTTTTTAAAAAGCTTTTTTACGTTTGGCAAATGTAACGTCACTAATAATTACGCAACACTTTTGGGTTCCATCAGTGACGTTCTAAGTTTACGTTGAATTTAAATATTTTCTAGGGAACCGTTTTCATTGTTCCTAGACCATAACCCACCCCGTTGGTATCCAAATACCACCTTGATTAATTCTGGTCAATTTATGAATTAATCCCAATTAAACAAAATTTACTTAAAAAAATATTCAATTCAAAATGCATAAACAACAAAAACAAAAAAAATATATTTAAAACACGCGTAAAAGAATCGAATTAAAAACAGTGATAAAAAAATTGTTTAATAAACAAAATTTGAAATGTAAAAAAAAAAAAAATATTTTAAAATTTCTTTTAAGCAAACCAACAAAAATTCGAATAATCATAAAAGTTTTGAGTTGTAGAAACTTAAGTTCAAAATGGAATCACAACAAAATTCAAACAAAAAAAAAAATATATTCAAATATTTAAATTCACCATACAGAATTTCAAATTTCATCACAACTAATATTTAGACAAAAATAGGATAACGAAATTTGACAATCTAAATTAAATCAATTAAACTACACAACACACAGTGGTATAGGAAAAAAAAAAGAGGGAAATAATTCGGTAACTTCTAAACGGTTAATCCGATTTTAATGAAATTTGGTGTGCACAAAGAGGAGGTGTTGTCGAGTTTAGGTTTTGAATTTGGACCTTATAGGCCAACCAGGGGCCCGGCGGGGGGTCATCAAATTAGGACACCTCGGCTATGTTAAATTTTTAAAACGATCCTATTTCTTCATTTGAGTTCCGATTTAAAAAAAATTTCGTATATAGAATCTCCTCATCGACCACTATAAAAAATGTTGTCATAGCAGTAAATTATCTCTTATAGTTTAGGAGATATTCGCATTTGAAAATTAAAATTTTAAAATTTTTACCGTCCTTACTTTAGTTTTTTTTGATAATAGCAGGTCCAAATATTCCCGATTTTCGCCATTTTGTTTTATTCGCTTAACAACAAGTTTATATATCAAGCAGTGAAAGAATTATGTAAAAATCATGACTGAGTCCAAAGTTATAGGCATTTTAATTGAAAAAATTAAAAAAAGGCGATTTTTTGTCATTTTTTTGGGAAAAAAGTATCTTTTTCTTTTTAAGTTATCTAAAAAGTTTCTAAGAAGATGTATATAGAATTTATACTTTTTGGAAAGCTGACTTTACATAAAGTACGATAAATGAAACAAAACCTAAAAATTTTTGATACCGAGGGGACCAGGTCCATCCAAAAAAACCCTATTTTTTATGGAAAATTAAATTTTGAGCAAAAATTCTCAAATCGCATAGTCGATATCAAATTATAGTGACCTGTTTTATATGACCCAATAAGTTCTTAATCATTTTGTAACGGGTTTCGATAACCCCGCCCCTGGTATGGATATAATAGGCAAAAAACCAAAAAATCCCATTTTTGGGATTTTTTAAAACTTTTTTGGGAATTCCGGGATTTCTAATAAGAAAATTCGAAATTTTTATTTAATTTTGGATTTTGAGTAAAAAAATCTACCTAACTGTAAAATTTCATCAAAAAATATTCATAAATAAAATTTTTATTGCAATTTGAAAAATTTGTATCTTCGCAAAAACTGAATAAAAAACATTTTTTAATTTTTTTTAAAAAAAGTATTCCGCGAATTTTTTAATTTTCAAAAATTATATACAGTTTTGAAAAATAGACAAAATTACCTTTCCATTGATATATAACATGCCTACCTAATGTTTTTTAAGTGACAAATTAATTAGGGAAAACTCAACATCTTTTAGAAAATTTGCCTAGCACTATTATTTTCATCCATAAGGTTAACTCTTAAATTTGTTACATATATGGATGAAAATAATAGTGCTAGGCAAATTTTCTAAAAGATGTTGAGTTTTCCCTAATTAATTTGTCACTTAAAAAACATTAGGTAGGCATGTTATATATCAATGGAAAGGTAATTTTGTCTATTTTTCAAAACTGTATATAATTTTTGAAAATTAAAAAATTCGCGGAATACTTTTTTTAAAAAAAATTAAAAAATGTTTTTTATTCAGTTTTTGCGAAGATACAAATTTTTCAAATTGCAATAAAAATTTTATTTATGAATATTTTTTGATGAAATTTTACAGTTAGGTAGATTTTTTTACTCAAAATCCAAAATTAAATAAAAATTTCGAATTTTCTTATTAGAAATCCCGGAATTCCCAAAAAAGTTTTAAAAAATCCCAAAAATGGGATTTTTTGGTTTTTTGCCTATTATATCCATACCAGGGGCGGGGTTATCGAAACCCGTTACAAAATGATTAAGAACTTATTGGGTCATATAAAACAGGTCACTATAATTTGATATCGACTATGCGATTTGAGAATTTTTGCTCAAAATTTAATTTTCCATAAAAAATAGGGTTTTTTTGGATGGACCTGGTCCCCTCGGTATCAAAAATTTTTAGGTTTTGTTTCATTTATCGTATTTTATGTAAAGTCAGCTTTCCAAAAAGTATAAATTCTATATACATCTTCTTAGAAACTTTTTAGATAACTTAAAAAGAAAAAGATACTTTTTTCCCAAAAAAAGACAAAAAATCGCCTTTTTTTAATTTTTTAAATTTAAATGCCTATAACTTTGGACTCAGTCATGATTTTTACATAATTCTTTCACTGCTTGGTATATAAACTTGTTGTTAAGCAAATAAAAAAAAATGGCGAAAATCGGAAATATTTGGACCTGCTATTATCAAAAAAACTAAAGTAAGGACGGTAAAAATTTTAAAATTTTAATATTCAAATGCGAATATCTCCTAAACTATAAGAGATAATTTACTGCTACGACGACATTTTTTATAGTGCTCGATGAGGAGATTCTATATACGAAATTTTTTTTAAATCGGAACTCAAATGAAGAAATAGGATCGTTTTAAAAATTTAACATAGCCGAGGTGTCCTAATTTGAGGACCCCCCGCCGGGCCCCTGGTTGGCCTATAAGGTCCAAATTCAAAACACGACAACACCTCCTCTTTGTGCATACCAAATTTCATTAAAATCGGATTAACCGTTTAGAAGTTACCGAATTATTTCCCTCTTTTTTTTTCCTATACCACTGTGCAACATTGGTATATGCAATAATACCACTGGCTGTAGCAAATCAATCCTACAAGACATTTTCATTTAATGCACAATTATTAATCAAAACATTTTGACAATTAAGTTACATTTAAATCAAAACGTCATGTTCCCGTTGGGTGCCATTTGTAACGTCACTAATAATTACGCAACACTTTTGGGTTCCATCAGTGACGTTCTAAGTTTACGTTGAATTTAAATATTTTCTAGGGAACCGTTTTCATTGTTCCTAGACCATAACCCACCCCGTTGGTATCCAAATACCACCTTGATTAATTCTGGTCAATTTATGAATTAATCCCAATTAAACAAAATATTTTATTGTGACTTTATGCCATCTATCCCTAAAGATTTCCACAACTCAATAACAAAAAAAATTACCAACACATAGTTTTCATTTTCCCATTAAATAAAATATAAAAATTATTTATTGAACAAAATTTAAAAAAAAATTTAATAATTAACAAAATTTGAAAACAATAATTTGTACAAAGTCGTTTCCATGTTAAAATATTATAACGACAATGAACAAATACTATTACAAATTAAATTTTATTATAAAAAAAAATTAGAGTTTAAAATTAAAAAAAAAACAATTATAATTTAAAAATTATTATAAGTAAATAAAACTTACATATTTCTGGTTCAACGATGAAATGTACATTTCAGCTTCTTAGAACAATTTAAAATTTTATAATAGTACAAAGAAAAAAAAAAAAAAAAAAAACACAGTTATATAAATTAATGAAAATATTAAAAATTAATAAAAATTAAATCAATTTGTTTATATTATGACTCGATCCGGATACTGACTTCCAACAGATTTCGAAATACACTTTCACTTTCATTGGACTCTTGAAATTATCATCAATTATTTTATTTTGAAAATGTAGCAATGTGTTTTTATTTCTTTCTCTTATTTGAGTTTCAAAATGTTTGTTGGATTGTTTTTCTTTTTAAATGTTTTTTTTTCAAAGTATTAAAAAAAATATTTATAGTCAAAATGTAAATCTTTATTTATATTTCTTTCTTTTTTTTTTTCAATTAATTTTGCTTTATGATATATTTGATTTCATTTGTTTTATTTTTTTTTTAATTTTAGGATTTTTAATTCATCCATCACTGTTTTTATTATTAAAATGTTTTTTTTTTTTTTTTTTTTTTTTTTTTTTTTTTTAACAAAAATTTTTTTTATTTATATAATTTTATTTAAATTTTTCTTACATGTTTTTTTTTATTTGTTTTAATTTTCCTGTTCAAATATGTTAATTTTATTATATACTTCACAAAATTCAATTTATATTGTTTATGTATTAATTTTAGAATTAATCTCTATTTTATTCCTTTTCATTTAAATAATTTTTATTTCACTTATATCCTTTTTTTTATTTAAAAATTATCCTTTCCTTCGAAATTGTTTTTATTTTAGGCGAATGTCCTTTTCTTTTGTATTTATCATTCAGCTAATCCTTTCATATTTTATTTATTTTATCACAACTATTTTTACATTTATTTTCCGTAATATTTTCAAAATTTTTAAATTCACACTTCAATTTCTATTGCTTGAATGAATAATTTCTCAAACTTCAAAAAAAATATAATTTTCCAAAAGCAAAGCCTATACAATTTAAAAAAATTTCTATCCATAAGTAAAACAACAAATTTAAAAATATATTCAAAATTTCAAACATGTTACCTATGCAAAACAAAATAAAAATAATTTTTCAAAACAAAGGTTACTAAATCAAAACAAAAATATTTTCAAATATTCCATACGTTCAAATTTAAAACTTTTAAATTTTCAAACAACATACCCAAAAACAATTTTTATTATAAATTTTCCAAAGACTATGCCAACTCAATTAAAAAAACTAATAAAATTTGAATACAAAATTTGAATTTTAAAATATAACAAGTATTTTGAAAAACAAGTAGAAAACTAAAAAAAACAACCCCAACACAAAGAATTTTAAAAAGCTTTTGAAAAAATGTCTCGTTTAATATTTGTCAAGAAGAGTTATTAAAAATTGCTTCAAAAAGTTTTTTCAGAATGAGCTTTTTTGCAAAATAAAATCTGAATTTTCTGGCATTTTTCATTAAAAAAGGATTTCTTTTACCTTTCTAAAAGGAGCTTTTTACAGAAAGAGTTATCTCTTTTCAGAAACGGTTTTTCTTATTTTTAGTTTTTTTTTCAATAAATTTTCTGGGGTTTCTTCTCAAAAATGTTATTTTATCGAGTTTTTCAAAAATATCTTTTACAAAAATAGCTTTTTAAAGCTTTTTTAAAAAAATAGCTTTTTAAAACTTTTTTTTTTAAATAATAGCTTTTTAAAGCTTTTTTACAAAAATAGATTTTTAAAGCTTTTTACAAAAAGAGCTTTTTAAAACTTTTTTTAAATACATAATAGCTTTTTAAAGCTTTTTTTACAAAAATAGCTTTTTAAAGCTTTTTTTTTTTTAAATAGCTTTTTAAAGTTTTTTTACAAAAATAGCTTTTTAAAGCTTTTTTACAAAAATTGCTTTTTTTTACAAAAATAGCTTTTTTACAAAAATAGCTTTTTTTTACAAAAGTAACTTTTTTGGAAAAAATATCTTGAAAACTTTCTTTTATGTTTTCTAGATATATCTACAATGAGCTTTTTGGATTTTTTCTAAAAAGTGCTTTTAGAGACAATTCCAAAAGGGGGTTTTAAGGACATTATTTTAAAAGAGCTTTTTTCTAAAATGTATTATAAAGCTTTGTATAATATTAACAATATAACTTATATTTTTGGATATTATTTTCCTTTACAATAAATTATTTCTATGAAATAAATTTGTGAAATACATTTTTTATTCAATTAAAGCTTTTTCAAAAATTAAAGCTTTTACTTACACAAAACTTTTTTTAAAGCTTTAAAAATAACTTCTTTACTTCAACGAAAGTCTCTCACAAAGACATTTTTCATGTTTTTTTTTCTGACAGTTAAGCTTAAAGCTTTAGGAATTTATAAAGTTGTTTCTCTCAGTGTATCTAATAATAAAACATCTGAACACACTACCTACAGTGGCGGCCATGAGGTTAGCACATTTGGTATCTGTTAAATATAAAATCAAATATTTCCTATAGTTCTTAACTTTTTTAACAAATTCTTTTTTATGCGTAACACATGTCCTTCGAGGATCACGACACATTACATTTTGTTCCACTACTTTGTTGCATATAGATTTTTTTCTTTCCAAAGTACATCTACCCCCAAAAAAATCTGGACATAAGTTTAGCACAAAATAAAAAAAATCATTAAAAAATTAAAAATAAAGCAAAGAAACCGGATAAATTTATGTAATTGCACTTAAAATTTTATATTTTGTAGAATAGTTGCACATTTTGATAACATAATTTCTTCTCCTGGACATAATCTTCACCAGTACACACTAGAAATTTCATGACATAAATTTTAACTTTCAGCCCATAAATAGGCAAAATTCTTAGGAATTTGTGTTTTATTTGTTGCACCATTTCGTTTAATATGTTCCCTATTGGATTGGGATCTAGAAATTATTCTGGGCGCTGCAAACATGTCAATCTCGCTCGCTTCCAAGAAGCTCCTCTCTGTACTTTTAACATATTTTGGGTCATTGTCGACCAAAAAACGCCATTTAACTGAACTTTTGTCCACTAATTTTTTTACTAAAATATTTAACAGTCTATTTTGATAGTCATACTGATCCATTTGTGCATCCACCTTGCGTATAAAACCTCCACTACGCCCGGAAAACGCCTCCGAATTCGTCATATTTCACCCATTGTGTTTTATGCTTTTAAATGTACACTTTGGTTGTTGCTGCATGTTTGGAGTACAGCATAATTACATTTTTCCATCAAATTTGATCCTATTAATCTTCAACTAGTATCCTCCAATCATGCAGATAAAGCTAAAGTGTTCCAGAGAAATCATATATCACAATAGGGGGAAATTTCATGGTATTCATTGCATTTTCTTGGCGTGCTGTTGGTCCTATATTGATGTTGGATGCAGAAATGGATCCGTATGACTATCAAAATAGGATCTTAAATACTTTATTAAAAAAAATCGGAGGACAAAGATGGCGTTTTTTGGTCGACATCGACCGTAAATATGCTAAAAGTGCTGAGATGAGCTGCTTGGAAGCGAGCGGGATTGTCATGTGTGCAGTGCCCAGTATATTTTCTCGATTCCAATTCAATAGAGAACATATAACATGATATGGACCAACAAATAAAAGCAGAAATCACCAAGAATTTTGCCAATTTATGGGCTGAAAGTTAATATTTATGTCATGAAATTTCTAGAGGGTTCTGGTGAAGATTATGTCCAGGAGGAGAAATGATATTATCAAAATCTGCAACTATTCCACAAAATATAAAATTTTAAGTGCAATAAGATAAATATAGCCGGTTGTTTTGTTTTATTTTTAATTTTTTAATGATTTTTTAATTTTGTGCTAAATTTATGTCAATATTTTTTTGGGGGTAGATGTACTTTGGAAAGAAAAAAATCTATATGCAACAAAGTAGTGGAACAAAATGTAATGTGTCGTGATCATCGAAGGACATGTGTTACGCATAAAAAATAATTTGTTAAAAAAGTTAAGAACTATAGGAAATATTTTATGTTATAGGCAACATATACCAAGTGTGCTAAAATCGTAGCCACCACTGTATGTAAAACATCAATAAAATTTATAAAAATAATAAAAAATTATAAAAAAGCAACAAACAGGCAATAAAATCTATCCACTTCTATTAACAAAGAGGCAGTTAGATCCCCCTGTCATTTAAAGCCATAAATTAACAAGCCCATTCTTTGTCCCCTTATGTTGGTTTTTTTTTTTATATGAATGTACAAATAGGAATAAGTTCAATAAGTATACAATAAAATATTTAGTACCAACTGGTATAAATGTGCGTTATTGTATTTACAATCATTTTGATAATTTCACATTTGCAAAATTATTACAACATTTATCAATTTCCGCGTATATTATTATTATTAATTTGTTGTTCACAGTTCAAAATGATGTATAAGTAAAATATACTACTCCTGTTGCGTCCCAAGATGGTTTCTCGGTTGGTTGGTTGGTCGTTGTTCGGGTAGGTTTATCTTAGTTGTACTTTTATACCCACTTTTTTATGTTTAAACAACGACGAGTATTAGTAATAATGGAACACATCATACTTCTTTATTTATTCTTTTCCTTTTTTATTATTTCAATTTTATTTCCACAATAATCTTGTTTAATTTCAAGTTGTATTTATTGGCAAGTTGTGTTGTAGCTTTGTCACGTCTTTTTTATATTTTTTCATTCCTCTAAACGCGCCTGTTGCTTTATTGTCATTTGCCGTCTGTCGTTCCCGTGCTGGAGTCAGAGTTATACTCCTCTAACATCGTTGTTGTCGTCGTCATCACAATCACCATCATCATCAGTATTTATACGCGAATATATTGTCATTGTCGCCGTTTAGTCATTGAACAAGAAGTTTTCGTTTAATAAATTCTTAAGATTTATTACTCTTCAACATATAAAATTTGTCTGTCGTTCTGAGTCGTTCTTTATTTTTATATCTTTTTTTATTATTCAACATTAGTTTAGTGTAATTTAGCGCTTCTGGTACCAAGTACAAATATGTTTGTTTCAATTTTTACTAATTTTTATTCATGTTTATTTGAATTTGCCAACCAAAAGACTGCCTCTGCCTAACTGACTGCCTCCGAGACTGCCAGAATTGTTGTATTAAGTGATAAATTGTCATTAAATAAAACAAGTGTTGGTTAATAAAAATCTTACAACAACAACAAAATTTACTTTTTTTATTACGTTTTTGATCATTATGTATTTAATTAATATAAGACAAATGTATGTTTGATAAATTCTACACAAGTATAAAGGCGTTTACTTGACAGAATGCGGAAAATCACTTAATAACAAACAATTTAATGAGCGGAAGAAATTGCTTTGGAAACCAAAAAAGGGAAAACTATAAATTTTTTATCATGAATAATTTTTAAAAAATTATTGCTGCAAAGTCTGAGTTTTAAAAAATTTCTGTAAAAGAGCTTTTTTCTCTAAATGAAAAAACAAAGTTTTTAAAGCAACAATGTTTTAAAAACTCAAGAAATGTTTTTATAAAGAGAGCTTTTTGGCAATTGAAGCATTTTTGTACTAAAACAGCTTTTAGAATTTTTTCGTTCAGTTCTAATTCTGTTCTAGTTCTGTTCTAGTTCTGTTCTAGTTCTGTTCTAGTTCTGTTCTAGTTCTGTTCTAGTTCTGTTCTAGTTCTGTTCTAGTTCTGTTCTAGTTCTGTTCTAGTTCTGTTCTAGTTCTGTTCTAGTTCTGTTCTAGTTCTGTTCTAGTTTCTGTTCTAGTTCTGTTCTAGTTCTGTTCTAGTTCTGTTCTAGTTCTGTTCTAGTTCTGTTCTAGTTCTGTTCTAGTTCTGTTCTAGTTCTGTTCTAGTTCTGTTCTAGTTCTGTTCTAGTTCTGTTCTAGTTCTGTTCTAGTTCTGTTCTAGTTCTGTTCTAGTTCTGTTCTAGTTCTGTTCTAGTTCTGTTCTAGTTCTGTTCTAGTTCTGTTCTAGTTCTGTTCTAGTTCTGTTCTAGTTCTGTTCTAGTTCTGTTCTAGTTCTGTTCTAGTTCTGTTCTAGTTCTGTTCTAGTTCTGTTCTAGTTCTGTTCTAGTTCTGTTCTAGTTCTGTTCTAGTTCTGTTCTAGTTCTGTTCTAGTTCTGTTCTAGTTCTGTTCTAGTTCTGTTCTAGTTCTGTTCTAGTTCTGTTCTAGTTTCTAGTTCTGTTCTAGTTCTGTTCTAGTTCTGTTCTAGTTCTGTTCTAGTTCTGTTCTAGTTCTGTTCTAGTTCTGTTCTAGTTCTGTTCTAGTTCTGTTCTAGTTCTGTTCTAGTTCTGTTCTAGTTCTGTTCTAGTTCTGTTCTAGTTCTGTTCTAGTTCTGTTCTGTTCTGTTCTAGTTCTGTTCTAGTTCTGTTCTGTTCTAGTTCTGTTCTAGTTCTGTTCTAGTTCTGTTCTAGTTCTGTTCTAGTTCTGTTCTAGTTCTGTTCTAGTTCTGTTCTAGTTCTGTTCTAGTTCTGTTCTAGTTCTGTTCTAGTTCTGTTCTAGTTCTGTTCTAGTTCTGTTCTAGTTCTGTTCTAGTTCTGTTTAGTTCTGTTCTAGTTCTGTTCTAGTTCTGTTCTAGTTCTGTTCTAGTTCTGTTCTAGTTCTGTTCTAGTTCTGTTCTAGTTCTGTTCTAGTTCTGTTCTAGTTCTGTTCTAGTTCTGTTCTAGTTCTGTTCTAGTTCTGTTCTAGTTCTGTTCTAGTTCTGTTCTAGTTCTGTTCTAGTTCTGTTCTAGTTCTGTTCTAGTTCTGTTCTAGTTCTGTTCTAGTTCTGTTCTAGTTCTGTTATAGTTCTGTTCTAGTTCTGTTCTAGTTCTGTTCTAGTTCTGTTCTAGTTCTGTTCTAGTTCTGTTCTAGTTCTGTTCTAGTTCTGTTCTAGTTCTGTTCTAGTTCTGTTCTAGTTCTGTTCTAAGTTCTGTTCTAGTTCTGTTCTAGTTCAGTTCTAGTTCAGTTCTAGTTCAGTTCTAGTTCAGTTCTAGTTCAGTTCTAGTTCAGTTCTAGTTCAGTTCTAGTTCAGTTCTAGTTCAGTTCTAGTTCAGTTCTAGTTCAGTTCTAGTTCAGTTCTAGTTCAGTTCTAGTTCAGTTCTAGTTCAGTTCTAGTTCAGTTCTAGTTCAGTTCTAGTTCAGTTCTAGTTCAGTTCTAGTTCAGTTCTAGTTCAGTTCTAGTTCAGTTCTAGTTCAGTTCTAGTTCAGTTCTAGTTCAGTTCTAGTTCAGTTCTAGTTCAGTTCTAGTTCAGTTCTAGTTCAGTTCTAGTTCAGTTCTAGTTCAGTTCTAGTTCAGTTCTAGTTCAGTTCTAGTGCAGTTCTAGTTCAGTTCTAGTTCAGTTCTTGTTCAGTTCTTGTTCAGTTCTAGTTCAATTCTAGTTAAGTTCTTGTTCTGTTTTAGTTCTAAATAAACATTTGCTTTCTAATTTTTTTGTTGTTTTTTTAATTCCATATTATGTATATATTTCCATTTATCATCATAGACAGCTAGTCATTTCCAATGTCAAATTTTTTTATTTAAAAATAAATTTTAAAATTATTTCATAAAAAAAAATTTGACAAATGACAAATTAGTCTTATTTTTAAAATAAAAAATTTAAGAATCATCTAAACTTAACACCTTAAGTTTTATATTTTCTAAAAAATAAATCTTAAGGTTTCATATTTTTGGGTGCAGTTACGTGTTTCATATTATTCTTACACCATAGACTAAAATCAACTAATTTAAAAATAATTATAACAAATGCTGATTAATGATAAAAAATATTTCATTAAGTTGCTTTAACCGAAAAAGAATATAAGAAAAACTCATAAAAATAGATTATGAATTATTGTTGAGTTTTTTTTTATACGGTAGCACAGCCCATCAGACAGTCACACATTAATTAATGACACAATCAAATACCATTAAAATCACATCGACCAATAAAGATGATTACCGTGGCTGTGATATAGTAGACGACACAGCTAGATTCCATTACAATAAATAATAATGAAGGGGCGTAACAAAAAAAAAAATACTATTTTTGGAAAAATATTAATTGCAGCATACAATTTAATGTTACTTGGAAAATGAAGAATATAAATTTCTAACACATCATCAACAATATTAAGTTCATGATTAAATGTCATCATCCCAAGCAACATTTGCAGCAGATTTCTTTTTACGTAAAATTTAAGGCCGAAATATTTTCCTCTGATTTTTTTATTTATTTAAATTACTTCAATTTTGTTGCCAAGTACATTTTAGATTTAGTTCATTTTTTTGGAAAATTGTAATGAACCATATGGGCACAAGCGTAACGTACAAATTTATCCATGTATAAAACCAAACAAACAACGAACCAAGCAACCACCCATCCAAGCAATTGCACCCCAGAGTCGTACATAATGCACTCCTCCATAAGCACAGATTTCTACTTTATTTACTTTCCCTGCCACTCAACTCTCTATACTGCAGACCATCTCACTACTACTCTTCACAACTGGATAAAAAAACACATACATACATACTTAAAGAATCTTGCCACAGTTTGAAATGTTTATGAATGTTTGTTTTTATCAGAAAAAAGGGGTCAAATAAAAAACATTTGTAACAAAATTATTACAATGAGTCGTTCAATTGAAATGTAAATAGAATAAACATGAGTTTTATAAATAAAAATTCAAAATTTTAAAGGCATGTGGCAAAGAATAAACAAGAAGTGAAACGCTGTCATTTTTTTACAACAATAACATTACGCTCTTCTCACAGACGAGTGCTGTGTAAATCCAACACATATGTAAAAATTTTATTCTCTCTCCAAACTTCAAAACTTTTTCGCGAAAATTTGAGGATAATAGCACTTTGAAATATTTTTTATCACTTAACATTATATTTTATAATTTTTTTGCACAATTTAAACTCATTTAATAGCCCGAAAATAATATATTTTTTACAAACGAAAAAAAAATATTTTTTGTTTTTTGACATTGAATTTTTGTTGTTTGAAATTAAAACTAAAAAAAAACAATGTTGTAAATTTTCGTATCGTAAACGAAAAAGATATTTCAAATAAATAATTTATTTTTTCAATATTATAGATTAAAAAACAAATAGACGTGTTTATAAAATGTTTATAGATAAAATATGTGCAAAATATCTTAAGAAACCTTTCAAAGTATAAATTGAAATGTAATAATTTTTTTTCAATATTTTTCAATACTATTTTTTGCAACTATGTTGACTTGAGAATTCTACTAATACATTCTTAGAGTTAGGTACCGGATGACAGTAGACTTAGGTACTTTTGACAACAGTTTCATTTCTTATTTATTCTTTGGCATGTGGTCATATTGGTTTAGAAAGAAAAAGAAAAGACATTGATTTTTAAATTAAATATGAGAAATGTCACTATAATTACAACACAATTTAATTTTTTCTAAATTTTCTCATAAAAAAGCTTTTTGGGTAAACTTTTTTGACAAGCCTTATGGATAAAATAAAAACATATGAAGAAAACTTTACTTTAGAATAGAACATTCCGAAAGAAAGACTTGTGAAGATAGCTTAAAGAAAAATTTGCTTTGTCATACAATAAAAAATAAAAAAAAGCTTTGTTAAAAGCACTTGTAAAGAAAGCTTTTCTACAAAAATGCTTGTGAATAAAGAAAGCTTTTCTGTAGAAAAACTCGTAAAGAAAGCTTTTCTATAGAAAAACTCGTAAAGAAAGCTTTTCTATAGAAAAACTTGTAAAGAAAGCTTTTCTATAGAAAAACTTGTAAAGAAAGCTTTTCTATAGAAAAACTTGTAAAGAAAGCTTTTCTATAGAAAAACTTGTAAAGAAAGCTTTTCTATAGAAAAACTTGTAAAGAAAGCTTTTCTATAGAAAAACTTGTACAGAAAGCTTTTCTATAGAAAAACTTGTACAGAAAGCTTTTCTATAGAAAAACTTGTAAAGAAAGCTTTTCTATAGAAAAACTCGTAAAGAAAGCTTTTCTATAGAAAAACTTGTAAAGAAAGCTTTTCTATAGAAAAACTTGTAAAGAAAGCTTTTCTCTAGAAAAACTTGTAAAGAAAGCTTTTCTCTAGAAAAACTTGTAAAGAAAGCTTTTCTCTAGAAAACTTGTAAAGAAAGCTTTTCTCTAGAAAACTTGTAAAGAAAGCTTTTCTATAGAAAAACTTGTAAAGAGAGCTTTTCTGTAGATAAACTTGTAAAGAAAGCTTTTCTACAGAAAAACTTGTAAAGAAAGCTTTTCTATAGAAAAACTTATAAAGAAAGCTTTTCTATAGAAAAACTTATAAAGAAAGCTTTTCTATAGAAAAACTTATAAAGAAAGCTTTTCTATAGAAAAACTTATAAAGAAAGCTTTTCTATAGAAAAACTTGTAAAGAAAGCTTTTCTATAGAAAAACTTGTAAAGAAAGCTTTTCTATAGAAAAACTTGTAAAGAAAGCTTTTCTATAGAAAAACTTGTAAAGAAAGCTTTTCTATAGAAAAACTTATAAAGAAAGCTTTTCTATAGAAAAACTTATAAAGAAAGCTTTTCTATAGAAAAACTTATAAAGAAAGCTTTTCTATAGAAAAGCTTATAAAGAAAGCTTTTCTATAGAAAAGCTTATAAAGAAAGCTTTTCTATAATCGATTTTTTGGTTCAGAATATCGACTTCTCATAAAAAGTAGAAGTGATCACAGATTGAGCTAATTTCCCACAAAACCCAGTACTTACTGAGTTATAAGGATTTTTAGGTTTGGTAGAATTTTTGGCTCGAAATATCAATTTTTCATAAAAAGTAAAAGTGATCACAGATCAACCCTATTTCTTTAAAAACCCAGTATTTACTGAGTTATAAGGGTTTTTAGGTTTAATCGATTTTTTGGTTCAAAATAACGACTTTTCATAAAAAGTAGAAGTGATCACAGATTGAGCTTATTTTCTCAAAAAAAAAAAAAAAAAAAAAAAACACAGTATTTACTGATTTATAGGGGTTTTTAGGTTTGGTCGAATTTTTGACTAAAAATATTGATTTTTCATAAAAAGTAAAAGTGATCACAGATTGAGCTTATTTTCTAAAAAAAAAAACAGTATTAACTGAGTTATAAGGGTTTTTAGGTTTGGTAGAATTTTTCGCTCAAAATATTTTCATAAAAAGTAAAAGTCATCACAGATTAACCCTATTTTAAAAAAAACCCAGTATTTACTGAGTTATAAGGGTTTTTAGGTTTAATAGATTTTTTGGTTCAAAATATCGACTTTTCATAAAAAGTAGAAGTGATCACAGAATTAGCGTTTTTTTTCAAAAACCCAGTATTTACTGAGTTTTTAGGTTTCGTCGACTTTTTGGGTCAAAATATTGATATTTTATAAATATTTTGATCACTTGTTTGATCACTTCTACTTTTCATAAAAAGTAGAAGTGATCACAGATCGAGCTTATAATTTGGTGTATTATTTTGCGCTCTACAGCCCTGTAAAGAAAGCTTTTCTATAGAAATACTGGTAAAGAAAGCTTTTTATAGAAAAATTTGGGAATAAAGCTTTTCTATAGAAAAACTTGTGAATAAAGCTTTTCTATAGAAAAACTTGTGAATAAAGCTTTTTTATAGAAAAACTTGTGAATAAAACTTTTCTATAAAAAAACTTGTAAAGAAAGCTTTTCTATAGAAAAACTTGTAAAGAAAGCTTTTCTATAGAAAAACTTGTAAAGAAAGCTTTTCTATCGAAAAACTTGTAAAGAAAGCTTTTCTATAGAAAAACTTGTAAAGAAAGCTTTTCTATAGAAAAACTTGCAAAGAAAGCTTTTCTATAGAAAAACTTTCAAAGAAAGCTTTTCTATAGAAAAACTTGCAAAGAAAGCTTTTCTATAGAAAAACTTGCAAAGAAAGCTTTTCTATAGAAAAACTTGCAAAGAAAGCTTTTCTATAGAAAAACTCGCAAAGAAAGCTTTTCTATAGAAAAACTTGCAAAGAAAGCTTTTCTATAGAAAAACTTGCAAAGAAAGCTTTTCTATAGAAAAACTTGCAAAGAAAGCTTTTCTATAGAAAAACTTGCAAAGAAAGCTTTTCTATAGAAAAACTTGCAAAGAAAGCTTTTCTATAGAAAAACTTGCAAAGAAAGCTTTTCTATAGAAAAACTTATAAAGAAAGCTTTTCTATAGAAAAACTTATAAAGAAAGCTTTTATATAGAAAAACTTATAGAGAAAGCTTTTATATAGAAAAACTTATAAAGGAAGCTTTTCTATAGAAAAACTTATAAAGAAAGCTTTTCTACAGAAAAACTTATAAAGAAAGCTTTTCTATAGAAAAACTTATAAAGAAAGCTTTTATATAGAAAAACTTATATAGAAAGCTTTTATATAGAAAAACTTATAAAGAAAGCTTTTCTACAGAAAAACTTATAAAGAAAGCTTTTCTATAGAAAAACTTGTAAAGAAAGCTTTTCTATAGAAAAACTTGTAAAGAAAGCTTTTCTATAACTTGTAAATAAAACTTTTCTATTGAAAAGCTTTCTTCACAAACTTGTAAAGAAAGCGTTTTTTTTATAGAAAATAGAAAAAACTTTTCTATGAAAAATATTGTTCAAGCCTTTTCTATCGAAAATCTTTATGTTTTGATGCCATACAATACTTTCATTTAAATTTGGTCATTATTAACATTTCACCCTTTTTCACCTAAATAAATCTTTCAAATACTTTGTAAACTGCCAACTAGCACCTTTATTTTGAACAACACGTGCGCTCTACATTAAAACAATAAAAATTTCTTGAAGATTGTTTTAATCGATTAGATTTACTGCATAACAAAAATGCATTCAAAGTGTTTTTTTCTATTTTTTCTGATGCTCTGATTTTATGGTCAATTCCATTGAATAAATAAGCATTAAAATGCAGTTTTTGTTTTATGCTAAATAAAAACTTTATATTTCCTTATTATTTTTTTTCTGCTGTTATATTGGAAAGTTTTCTTTTTTAATTTTTAGAAATTAGTATGGGATTTATTATGTTGCATTCGTTGCTAAGGTGCTAAGATTTGTATATTTATTACTAGAGGTGTGAATTAATAAATTTTCATTTCATTTTCTTCACAACTTTTTTTGGATCATTTAGTTATTCCATATATATGTTGGCTTAATGTTCCGGTATTTAGCTGTAATTTGTTTGTTTTAGTTTTTCCTTATTTTCATAAACTATATAATTTTAACGCTGAGCTGTGAACAATTAACAACATCACACTCTGTTTTGAAAAATTAAACAAAAACTGGAGCAAAATTGCATATAATTTTGAAGAAAATATAAATATCTTTAAGTAAATTATATGTTTGCCAAAAAGTTAACTATATACATTTTTACAAGATCTTTTCTATAAAAATATTGATTGTATAATTTAAAATGCGAAGTTTTTTTAAATTCTTAACGTAAATTTTAAAATCTGTTCAAAGTATTGATCATTATTTGCTTTGCCTTATTTCCATCTTTTTTGGCTACATATGAATACCATGCCAAAGACGCTAAAAACGTATCAAGCCAATTTCAGATGCCTTGTTCTGAAGAGAAGCGTATCCCAGAGAGAACGTTCTGCAATAGCAATCTTTGACAAGATACCCTCTAAAAATCTTTGATAAATTTTCTTCTAGACATCTTTAATAGGTTTTCTTCTAGAAATCATTATCATGATTTTTTCAAAGATTTTCTCTAGAAAAATTTCCTCTTGAAGTTTTTGACAAGTTTTCCTATACAATTTTTATAGCAAATTTTTGACAAGATTTCTTTTAGAAAGCTTTTCGATAGAAAAAAGAAATTTTTTGTAGAAAAACTTGTAAAGAAAGCTTTTCTATAGAAAAACTTGTAAAGAAAGCTTTTCTATAGAAAAACTTGCAAAGAAAGCTTTTCTATAGAAAAACTTGTAAAGAAAGCTTTTCTATAGAAACACTTGTAAAGAAAGCTTTTCTATAGAAAAACTTGTAAAGAAAGCTTTTCTATAGAAAAACTTGTAAAGAAAGCTTTTCTATAGAAAAACTTGTAAAGAAAGCTTTTCTATAGAAAAACTTGTAAAGAAAGCTTTTCTATAGAAACACTTGTAAAGAAAGCTTTTCTATAGAAAAACTTGTAAAGAAAGCTTTTCTATAGAAAAACTTGTAAAGAAAGCTTTTCTATAGAAAAACTTGTAATGAAAGCTTTTCTATAGAAAAACTTGTAATGAAAGCTTTTCTATAGAAAAACTTGTAAACAAAGCTTTTCTATAGAAAAACTTATAAAGAAAGCTTTTCTATAGAAAAACTTATATAGAAAGCTTTTATATAGAAAAACGTACAAAGAAAGCTTTTCTATAGAAAAACGTATAAAGAAAGCTTTTCTACAGAAAAACTTATAAAGAAAGCTTTTCTATAGAAAAACTTATAAAGAAAGCTTTTCTATAGAAAAACTTGTAAAGAAAGCTTTTCTATAGAAAAACTTGTAAAGAAAGCTTTTCTATAGAAAAACTTGCAAAGAAAGCTTTTCTATAGAAAAACTTGTAAAGAAAGCTTTTCTATAGAAAAACTTGTAAAGAAAGCTTTTCTATAGAAAAACTTGTAAAGAAAGCTTTTCTATAGAAAAACTTATATAGAAAGATTTTTGTAAAGAAAGCTTTTCTACAAAAAAATATGAAGAAAGCTTTTCTATAAAGAAATTTTTCTATAGAAAAACTGATAGAAGAACTGTGAGAAAGTTTTTGTTCTAGTTCTGTTCTAGTTCTGTTCTAGTTCTGTTCTAGTTCTGTTCTAGTTCTGTTCTAGTTCTGTTCTAGTTCTGTTCTAGTTCTGTTCTAGTTCTAGTTCTGTTCTATAGTTCTGTTCTAGTTCTGTTCTAGTTCTGTTCTAGTTCTGTTCTAGTTCTGTTCTAGTTTCTGTTCTAGTTCTGTTCTATTCTGTTCTAGTTCTGTTCTAGTTCTGTTCTAGTTCTGTTCTAGTTCTGTTCTAGTTCTGTTCTAGTTCTGTTTCTAGTTCTGTTCTAGTTCTGTTCTAGTTCTGTTCTAGTTCTGTTCTAGTTCTGTTCTAGTTCTGTTCTAGTTCTGTTCTAGTTCTGTTCTAGTTCTGTTCTAGTTCTGTTCTAGTTCTGTTCTAGTTCTGTTCTAGTTCTGTTCTAGTTCTGTTCTAGTTCTGTTCTAGTTCTGTTCTAGTTCTGTTTAGTTCTGTTCTAGTTCTGTTCTACTTCTGTTCTAGTTTTGTTCTAGTTTCTGTTCTAGTTCTGTTCTAGTTCTGTTCTATTTCTGTTCTAGTTCTGTTCTAGTTCTGTTTCTAGTTTCTGTTCTAGATCTGTTCTAGTTCTGTTCTAGTTCTGTTCTAGTTCTGTTCTAGTTCTGTTCTAGTTCTGTTCTAGTTCTGTTCTAGTTCTGTTCTAGTTTTGTTCTAGTTCTGTTCTAGTTCTGTTCTAGTTCTGTTCTAGTTCTGTTCTAGTTCTGTTCTAGTTCTGTTCTAGTTCTGTTCTAGTTCTGTTCTAGTTCTGTTCTAGTTCTGTTCTAGTTCTGTTCTAGTTCTGTTCTAGTTCTGTTCTAGTTCTGTTCTAGTTCTGTTCTAGTTCTGTTCTAGTTCTGTTCTAGTTCTGTTCTAGTTCTGTTCTAGTTCTGTTCTAGTTCTGTTCTAGTTCTGTTCTAGTTCTGTTCTAGTTTTGTTCTAGTTTTGTTCTAGTTCTGTTCTAGTTCTGTTCTAGTTCTGTTCTAGTTCTGTTCTAGTTCTCTTCTAGTTCTGTTCTAGTTCTGTTCTAGTTCTGTTCTAGTTCTATTCTAGTTCTGTTCTAGTTCTGTTCTAGTTCTGTTCTAGTTCTGTTTTAGTTCTGTTCTAGTTCTGTTCTACTTCTGTTCTAGTTTTGTTCTAGTTCTGTTCTAGCTCTAGTTCTGTTCTAGAACTAGTTCTGTTCTAGTTTTCTAAGGATTTTCTTTAGACAAAATTTGACAAAATTTGATCTAAATAATGTAAATAATCTTTATTTAATTAACTTAATTATTCTCAAACTTTATTAATCTAATTTAATTTTCATCAATATCTCCTTATTATTCGGCTTTTAATCATTTTATATACATTTTGTTTACCTTCAATAATCCCATTAAATTTAATTTTAATTCTTTTAAGTATTTTATTTAATTTAATGATAAATTTCAAAAAAAAGTAACTGCTTGATTGCCAGTGACATTTATCAAATTTATAATGATAAATTGTCTGCATACGTATGACGTTAAATATGCAAGACTACTACGTCAAATTACCGTACGAATATTCACATTATAATAGACCGTTATAAATATTAGGTCGCTCATACACCCATTTATGGTTGGTTCATTTATTACTTTAACTGCTGCAAATAGTCAGTCGTCTGACGCTTTGTCGTAAATTGTCTGTGTAATAATTTTTATTACAATATATGTATGTTTTTTTTGTTTGTTGTATTTGTTTTATCATGCATTTAATTTAAATGCACTAATGATTATTTTGTCATATTTTAAATGAGTATTTTATCGAATCATTATTAAGCACACACAGACACATATTCATGCATACACTCTGACATCATTAAAATAATTAAACTGCTTGTGTTTGTGCACTAGCACTGCTTTTCAAGCAATGCAGCAGTAGTGGCAGTCAATATATTGACATTAAAATGGTACTTTTGTTTTAAAAAATTTGTGAAAGATGATTATTATGTCGAATTTTATATAAAATAGATAAAGTGACAGAAGTTTTAATTAAAATTAATGACATTTTCAATGTGTGTAAGTTTTACAACAATTATGACTATAAATAATTTTTTTACTGTTTTTTCCCTTATTATACAGCAGTTTTTCTCTTATTTTAAATCATTAAGTTATATCAAAAAACCGCAAATTATAATAATTGCAATAACTATGAAAAATGAAAACAATAAATACATTACAATGTAAATAATTTATATTTTGTTGAATAATTTTTAAAGTTGTCATATAAAACAAATTAAAAGATATAATGGAAATTTAAATTTTTATGGCTGTGGAGCAGAGTAATTGGCAACATTTGAATTATGATTAATTTCTGTATAAATTTCTTTCGAAAAGCTTTAGTATGAGATTTTTACTATGCGAAACATCTTCTATAAAAATCTATGTCAAAGTATCTGATAAATCGTTGACCAGATTGTCTATAAAAATCTTCGACAAGATTTCCTATAAAAATCTTTGACAAGATTTCTTATAGAAGTCATTATTAACGTTTTGTTCACAAATTGTTTTTCAAGTTTGACAACATTTCTTTTAAAAATCGTTATCTAGTTCTAGTTCAGTTCTAGTTCAGTTCTAGTTCAGTTCAAGTTCAGTTCTAGTTCAGTTCTAGTTCAGTTCTAGTTCAGTTCTAGTTCAGTTCTAGTTCAGTTCTAGTTCAGTTCTAGTTCAGTTCTAGTTCAGTTCTAGTTCAGTTCTAGTTCAGTTCTAGTTCAGTTCTAGTTCAGTTCTAGTTCAGTTCTAGTTCAGTTCTAGTTCAGTTCTAGTTCAGTTCTAGTTCAGTTCTAGTTCAGTTCTAGTTCAGTTCTAGTTCAGTTCTAGTTCAGTTCTAGTTCAGTTCTAGTTCAGTTCTAGTTCAGTTCTAGTTCAGTTCTAGTTCAGTTCTAGTTCAGTTCTAGTTCAGTTCTAGTTCAGTTCTAGTTCAGTTCTAGTTCAGTTCTAGTTCAGTTCTAGTTCAGTTCTAGTTCAGTTCTAGTTCAGTTCTAGTTCAGTTCTAGTTATTCTAGTTCAGTTCTAGTTCAGTTCTAGTTCAGTTCTAGTTCAGTTCTAGTTCAGTTCTAGTTCAGTTCTAGTTCAGTTCTAGTTCAGTTCTAGTTCAGTTCTAGTTCAGTTCTAGTTCAGTTCTAGTTCAGTTCTAGTTCAGTTCTAGTTCAGTTCTAGTTCAGTTCTAGTTCAGTTCTAGTTCAGTTCTAGTTCAGTTTTAGTTCAGTTCTAGTTCAGTTACAGTTCAGTTCTAGTTCAGTTCTAGATCAGTTTTGTTCTAGTTCTATTCTAGTTTTGTTCTATCATTGTCACTGTCATTACAAAAACCCATATCTCATTTGTTATTAGTTTGATAAATTCAATCTTAACATGACTATGACTTTAACTTTTGTATTACATTTTTTGTAATTTATTTCACACATAAATTTGACTATAAAACTTCAGCATTGACAAATTATTGTCAGAAATTAAATTATACCAATTCATTCTAGCAAATTTGATCTAACCACTAATATTATTTTTTGTATCTAATTCTAGTATAATTTATAGTTTTTGGCAACATTTCAGGAAATTTCTTTGACATTTGTGTTTGTAGAAGTGTGACATCTTAGAGAAACTTTTAATTTTTGTCGTTTAACTATGTATGTATGTGGTTCATTTCTTAAGATTTGGTTTAATTTCTTTAGCTGATTTTTGGTTTATTCCTTTTTTTAATTTCTGGCTACCAAAAGTTAAGATGTCCATTTTTTTACTTTTTTCAGTTGTGTGTTCTTGTGGTATGGAAAAGACGATAAGTCACTAAATAGTAATTTTCTCTTTTAGTTAACGCTTGACCTATTTTGAGGCTTATTAAACATTTCATTTACTGCTGTTGGTCTTTTACTTATCCTGCAACGAGTATGTCTGTACTTATGTGTGTATGTATATGTGGTAATGTATCTGCGTCTAGCTGTATCCATAAAATGATAGTTATCATTTTTATTTTAGGGAATAATGTTGAGAACATTATTATTAAATACATTCTAGACGACGTACTACTGAAGATAATAATGATACTGGTGGTTATATTTTGCAAAATGCTGCTTAACACTGTCATACTCTTGCACTCACACACACACACATTGCAAAGTTTCTTAAGCTGCAGGAATTTTGTTGAGGTTATGGGTCAAACTCTGTCATAGTTGAAAATTTCTTGGTTCAACTTTTTGTGCGCTTTTAAGAAAGTAAGAAGAGAATGAAGGAAACGTTTTCATATGAAAAAAGGTTTTGTTATAAAGTTATAAAGTATCTGCTCGTTATACTAGGAAATTCTTATTATAAAATTTTGTGGTTTGTCATTAATTAGAGGGAAATGAAATTGTTATGTAGGATAAGTTTTGAACGAAAAGAAAAGGAAAGATGATATTAAAAAATAAAGTATATTATTAAAACAAAATGTGTTAAAAGATTTTCTAATAAATCAAGATTTCCTATAGAATTTTTTGCAAAATTAAAGCCAAGATTTACCATAAAGTTATGATCTGATCTAGTTGTGTTCTGGTTGTGTTCTAGTTCTGTTCTAGTTCTGTTCTAGTTCTGTTCTAGTTCTGTTCTAGTTCTGTTCTAGTTTCTGTCTGTTCTAGTTCTGTTCTAGTTCTGTTCTAGTTCTGTTCTAGTTCTGTTTAGTCTAGTTCTGTTCTGTTCTGTTCTGTTCTGTTCTAGTTCTGTTCTAGTTCTGTTCTAGTTCTGTTCTAGTTCTGTTCTAGTTCTGTTCTAGTTCTGTTCTAGTTCTGTTCTAGTTCTGTTCTAGTTCTGTTCTAGTTCTGTTCTAGTTCTGTTCTAGTTCTGTTCTAGTTCTGTTCTAGTTCTGTTCTAGTTCTGTTCTAGTTCTGTTCTAGTTCTGTTCTAGTTCTGTTCTAGTTCTGTTCTAGTTCTGTTCTAGTTCTGTTCTAGTTCTGTTCTAGTTCTGTTCTAGTTCTGTTCTAGTTCTGTTCTAGTTCTGTTCTAGTTCTGTTCTAGTTCTGTTCTAGTTCTGTTCTAGTTCTGTTCTAGTTCTGTTCTAGTTGTTCTAGTTCTGTTCTAGTTCTGTTAGTTGTTCTAGTTCTGTTCTAGTTCTGTTCTAGTTCTGTTCTAGTTCTGTTCTAGTTCTGTTCTAGTTCTGTTTCTAGTTCTGTTCTAGTCTGTTCTGTTCTGTTCTAGTTCTGTTCTAGTTCTGTTCTAGTTCTGTTCTAGTTCTGTTCTAGTTCTGTTCTAGTTCTGTTCTAGTTCTGTTCTAAGTTCTGTTCTAGTTCTGTTCTAGTTCGTTCTAGTTCTGTTCTAGTTCTGTTCTAGTTCTGTTCTAGTTCTGTTCTAGTTCTGTTCTAGTTTCTGTTCTAGTTCTGTTCTAGTTCTGTTCTAGTTCTGTTCTAGTTCGTTCTAGTTCTGTTCTAGTTCTGTTCTAGTTCTGTTCTAGTTCTGTTCTAGTTCTGTTCTAGTTCTGTTCTAGTTCTGTTCTAGTTCTGTTCTATTCTGTTCTAGTTCTGTTTCTAGTTCTGTTCTAGTTCTGTTCTAGTTCTGTTCTAGTTCTGTTCTAGTTCTGTTCTAGTTCTGTTCTAGTTCTGTTCTAGTTCTGTTCTAGTTCTGTTCTAGTTCTGTTCTAGTTCTGTTCTAGTTCTGTTCTAGTTATGTTCTAGTTCTGTTCTAGTTCTGTTCTAGTTCTGTTCTGTTCTAGTTCTGTTCTAGTTCTGTTCTAGTTCTGTTCTAGTTCTGTTCTAGTTCTGTTCTAGTTCTGTTCTATTCTGTTCTAGTTCTGTTTCTGTAAAGACTTTCAACAGACGGACACCTATCTAAAATAACACAGAAATCTACTCTACTCTATACATATATTGAGTTTGGCGATAGTCATAAAAAACTCTATTTAATTTACTAGATTAAGGTGTTAATTAATACAGAAAATCGTCTTACAAAACTTATTAGTTTTTGTTAATAGTCCACTGTTTTTGCCCGTAAAGCTTAACTATATAATATTTAAAAAGTTGCTACTATATACATATATGTAGTTGTTATATTTGGTTAACGTTGTTGTTATTTTTTGTAGTTATTAAATTTCCATATAAATTCAGACTATTACAACAACCATTACTATAACAGCTTTGATAGTGTTAATTACTAAACCTCTTATGGCGCTTAAAATAAAAAAATTAAAAAAACACATATGTATGGTTCAACATGCATCTGGGTTTTTGAATAAAGTCATACTATGCTATAAGCTCTTTAACTATACCCTGCCAGCAACTCAAATAACTTTAAATGCATTAAAAGCCGACTTTTTCATCAACTAGTTATGATTGATTCTTGGGGAACTCCTGCATTATATGATAGTTAACTTGTAGCTAGTCTTTAAAAGTCAGTTGTTGACGTTAATAAATACCTAATTTTGGAACATTTCTGCATTACATTGTTGTTCGTTTATAGTCAGTCTACTAAAGTTAACAAATAAAATCATAATAATAGAGAAACAAGAGAAGACATGTTGAAATACAATAAATTCTCTCCAGATAATTTTGAGGTACTTCTGCATTACATTATAGTTAACTGGTAGTTAGTATTTAAAAGTCGGTTATTTACGTTGCCAAATACAAAATTTCGGGACAGCTCTGCATTACATTGTAGTTAGCTTATAGTCAGTCTGTAAAAGTAAAGTTGAAGTGAATTTTTCTCGTAGTCGACTACAAAATTGCTGGCAGGGTAACTACATATACATACATATATTACTATATTTCTGTGTCTCCCTCTCTCCTACAAAGTTTAAACTTACAAACATCCTTGTACATATATGGAATTGCAATATGTTATTTAAAATACACGATTTGAGAGGTCAAACTTAGAAGAACTTGGAATATATTTTTTTATAAAGATCGCTCATTTTCACAACTGAATATTGCTGAAACCACTTTCTTGTCTAGTTTCATAAAAGTGATCGCGTTTTGGTGTCTAAGGGAAAATGTATCAAAAATTTATTAGTTTCATTTCGTCCTGGATCTCCTTAAAAATACTTTTTCAGTTTGCCTTCTCCTTTAGTACTTTTCTGGTTTGTTTGGGTATTTTGAGTTGTTGCTTTTTTGTGTGTTAAGTACCTCATTTAAATTTTACGAGTACTCTGTGCTGTGTTAGTTTTTTTCTTTAACTGCACCATATTTTTGAATTTAAAAAGTTTTTGCGTGTGCATTTTTTACTAACTACACACATATTTTAATTCAGTTTGTTCTTATTCCCCATTAAAACATCTTTGTAAAAACCTTAACGTACGACACTCACTAACATATCGTTAGCAAAAGTGTTAAAGTTTTTTAAGACTCTAAAAACTCTTTTAATGTTGAAGATAAATGCAAATTAATTGATTAAAAATGTAAAGCTTATGTTCTAATCTTTAACTCAATAACTTGGCTTAGGAGATCTTTCTCTTGTAAATTTATTTAGATCTTTTTGATGTTATTGAGGCGATATACTAACATAACTGTATTGCCAGCAAATTTAAAAAAACTAGAACTGAACTAGTACTGAACTAGAACTGAACTAGAACTGAACTAGAACTGAACTAGAACTGAATTAGAACTGAACTAGAACTGAACTAGAACTGAACTAGAACTGAACTAGAACTGAACTAGAACTAGACTAGAACTGAACTAAAACTGAACTAGAACTGAACTAGAACTGAACTAGAACTGAACTAGAACTGAAAAAACTGAACTAGAACTGAACTAGAACTGAACTAGAACTGAACTAGAACTGAACTAGAACTGAACTAGAACTGAACTAGAACTGAACTAGAACTGAACTAGAACTGAACTAGAACTGAACTAGAACTGAACTAGAACTGAACTAGAACTGAACTAGAACTGAACTAGAACTGAATTAGAGCTGAACTAGAACTGAACTAGAACTGAACTAGAACCGAACTAGAACTGAACTAGAACTGAACTAGAACTGAACTAGAACTGAACTAGAACTGAACTAGAACTGAACTAGAACTGAACTAGAACTGAACTAGAACTGAACTAGAACTGAACTAGAACTGAACTAGAACTGAACTAGAACTGAACTAGAACTGAACTAGAACTGAACTAGAACTGAACTAGAACTGAACTAGAACTGAACTAGAGCTGAACTAGAACTGAACTAGAACTGAACTAGAACTGAACTAGAACTAGAACTGAACTAGAACTGAACTAGAACTGAACTAGAACTGAACTAGAACTGAACTAGAACTGAACTAGAACTGAACTAGAACTGAACTAGAACTGAACTAGAACTGAACTAGAACTGAACTAGAACTGAACTAGAACTGAACTAGAACTGAACTAGAACTGAACTAGAACTGAACTAGAACTGAACTAGAACTGAACTAGAACTGAACTAGAACTGAACTAGAACTGAACTAGAACTGAACTAGAACTGAACTAGAACTGAACTAGAACTGAACTAGAACTGAACTAGAACTGAACTAGAACTGAACTAGAACTGAACTAGAACTGAACTAGAACTGAACTAGAACTGAACTAGAACTGAACTAGAACTGAACTAGAACTGAACTAGAACTGAACTAGAACTGAACTAGAACTGAACTAGAACTGAACTAGAACTGAACTAGAACTGAACTAGAACTGAACTAGAACTAGAACTGAACTAGAACTGAACTAGAACTGAACTAGAACTGAACTAGAACTGAACTAGAACTGAACTAGAACTGAACTAGAACTGAACTAGAACTGAACTAGAACTGAACTAGAACTGAACTAGAACTGAACTAGAACTGAACTAGAACTGAACTAGAAAACTGAACTAGAACTGAACTAGAACTGAACTAGAACTGAACTAGACTGAACTAGAACTGAAACAAGAACTGAACTAGAACTGAACTAGAACTGAACTAGAACTGAACTAGAACTGAACTAGAACTGAACTAGAACTGAACTAGAACTGAACTAGAACTGAACTAGAACTGAACTAGAACTGAACTAGAACTGAACTAGAACTGAACTAGAACTGACTAGAACTGAACTAGAACTGAACTAGAACTGAACTAGAACTGAACTAGAACTGAACTAGAACTGAACTAGAACTGAACTAGAACTGAACTAGAACTGAACTAGAACTGAACTAGAACTGAACTAGAACTGAACTAGAAACTGAACTAGAACTGAACTAGAACTGAACTAGAACTGAACTAGAACTGAACTAGAACTGAACTAGAACTGAACTAGAACTGAACTAGAACTGAACTAGAACTGAACTAGAACTGAACTAGAACTGAACTAGAACTGAACTAGAACTGAACTAGAACTGAACTAGAACTGAACTAGAACTGAACTAGAACTGAACTAGAACTGAACTAGAACTGAACTAGAACTGAACAAGAACTGAACTAGAACTGAACTAGAACTGAACTAGAACTGAACTAGAACTGAACTAGAACTGAACTAGAACTGAACTAGAACTGAACTAGAACTGAACTAGAACTGAACTAGAACTGAACTAGAACTGAACTAGAACTGAACTAGAACTGAACTAGAACTGAAATAGAACTGAACTAGAACTGAACTAGAACTGAACTAGAACTGAACTAGAACTGAACTAGAACTGAACTAGAACTGAACTAGAACTGAACTAGAACTGAATGAACTAGAACTGAACTAGAACTGAACTAGAACTGAACTAGAACTGTAGAACTGAACTAGAACTGAACTAGAACTGAACTAGAACTGAACTAGAACTGAACTAGAACTGAACTAGAACAGAACTAGAACAGAACTAGAACTGTATTAGAAGTGATCTAGATGAGAACAATAACAAACTTAACATTATCAGTCGTATTTCCTACTTCCAGAATTAATCAAAAAATCTCTTGAGATAAATAATTTTCGTTTGCTTGGCAACACTACCACAAAATAAAAATATTCTTTGTTCTTACACTTAAAAGTATTAAAATAAATTGTTCCATAAAGGTTTCATTTCGCATTTTAATGGGAGCGAAAAATGCAAAGAAGAAAGCGAGAAAATAAGTTTCGTATTTGGTAAAAAAGAGTTATTTAAAAATTAAATTACTGCAGATATTTAAGAGAATTAACTACTCTACTATAGGCACTGTCGACAAGCCAAGAAATTGGTTAAATTTTTATGTCTATAATGCATATTTGTACGTGTATAAATAGGGTACCCAATTTGACCTCAAAAAGTAAAAATGTTTTAACAATTTATGCTGCCTAGTGAATTTTTCTTTAGATTTATCTTAATCTATTGTGTGATTTTCGTTACTTTCATGAAATTTGCCAAATATTTAAGATTTTGACCTTTGACCCCAGCTTTCAAAAGTTAGAAAAATTGTGTTATTTTTTGCGAGAAATGATAAATTTTAGGTAATTATAACATTATTCAAATTTCTCAAATATTTGTGATGGCATTTTAGATTTTCAACAATTTATAAAACCCTTCGTTACCCACTATACCGTACACAATAACCAAAAATAAACTTTTTCTCATTTACTGCAAAAGAAAAAGGATTTATTTTTGCTACTTTATCAGATGCTTACATCTATTCTATTGCTTTGTAAAAGTGTAGTTAAGTAAACCCTGCAGATCGCAGAAGCCAATCACAGATTTGTAATCGTTTCTATTGGGAATGGATCTTTTTACTCAATAATAGATTATTTTTTAAAAAACTATATAGAAGATAGTTTCTCTTTTAATGAATTCTTCAATTACCTAGAGCAACTAAAGAGTCAATTAACTTCCTGCTAGTTTACTTAGAGACAATAAAGTAACCCTTGACTTATTCTTACTATTAAGAAGAAGTAATGAAGACAATTTCTGAAAAACTTATGTTTATAAGCTATACCTTGACTTCCCTTTAAAACTGTTGGGTAAATGCAGGTGTACGTATGTAGAACGGAAAATGTATACAAACAAATATACAAAAGTATCTGTGGTACTTGAAGTATTTGCATGTAGTCGTTGTATTTGAGTGTGAACGTAAATAAAACAATATGAAAATTTTATATACAAAACTTTATATTTCTTTTTATTTGGTAGTAATATCTTTTCATATTTTTGTTACTACGAGTATGTTTTCTTCTTATTTTTTTTTTTGGTTATGTATTTTTTACTTTGTTTTCTACTTCTCTGACTGTCAGTGTGTGAAAGTAAACCTTGTGAGATTTCACCTAAAAGTATGTTAAGGTTTCTGTTATTCAAAATATTTGCATTTAAATATTTCTAAAGCTTTTGTATGCACACATACACTGAAATTATCCTAATATACATACCCTGCAGTTCTGTGTGTTTGTACCAAATTATGTGCAGAGCTTATTAGGTTCATATACTGGCATATCGTCAATAGATTAGTAATTATATTAGTTAATAGAGTAGTCAGTAGAGAAGTCCAGACTTTGCCACATACTTAACCAAGAAATTTAACATATTGAAAAATTGTTAAATTTCTTGGTGGCAGGTGGACAATGCAGCCATTGTCCACCTGCCAATCTGTTGGGTCCTATATACGTTCATTCTTATACAAATATGTATTCGTTCCCTATTTTATATGAAATTTGTTTTTTGGCTTGTTATGGTTGTTGGAATTGTTGTTAAACACATGTTGAGTTTTCATGAAAACATTGTTTTGTATTATTTGCTTCTTTTTGGGGTTTACCAGCTTTTTTTTTCTGCAGCAGCTATTGTTACTTCCTTTGCCTTAAACATTTAATTTAATTTTACTTTTATTTAGAAAATTTTCAGTTTTCTAGAGTCTTTTATTTTTTTACTTTTTCTCACTTTATGGTTTTATTTTAATTAAAGTTTCAACTTAATTGGTTGAAAATGCTTATTTTTGTTAAGGTGTACTAAAGAAGAATCCTTTACTAGAAGAGTAGTGTTAACAATAGCAAACCTAGAATTGTTATATAATTTTATATATTTTTAATGGACAATTTCGATAAAAGTTTAAGGTAGTTGAGAATTTCGAAATAGTCAGTAGAATAGCCAGTGGAATTGTGTATGGTCTAGTCTTTGATATAGTCTATGGACTAATTTATGACTAGTGCTTAGACTAGACTAGTCTATGAACTAGTCGGTTGACACGTTTATTTACTAGATAATGGTTTATTCTATGAATTGATTTATTGCCTAGTCTATGTAAATACTAGAGTATGTACACAGAGGGAAGAGGAAATATACACGCCCGGTACCAAATTGACACTAAAGAGTTTATAATTTTTCAATAACATCCGTTGTCAAAGTATATACATACGTACGACAACACCATGGCAACGGATTGTTTGTCAATAGTGAGCTTAACACGTTTGTTAACATTTGGACAACGGATGTGTATAAAAATTTGATTTCGACAACGAATTGTTGCATTATTGTCAACATTACATAGTGTTGTCGTACGTATGTATATACTTTGACAACGGATGGTATTGAAAAATTATAAACAGTTTAGTGTCAATTTGGTACCAGACGTGTATATTTCGTTTTCCCTCTGTGTACTAGTGTAAAGACAAATCTAAGCACTGGTCAATAGATTAGTATAAGGATTCGTCTGTGAACTGGTCAATAGTCTATAAACTAGATTAGTCTATAAACTAGACTTGTCTATGAACTAGTCAATGGACTAGTCCATAAACAAGTCTATTGACTACTTTATGGACTAGTCTATGAACTACTCTATAGAATAGTATATATACTGGGCCATTCTATGATATAGTCTATGGACCAGTATACATATACGAACGAGTTGGTCTATGAATTAGTCTATGGACTAGTCTAAGAAATAACCTATGGACTAGTCTGTGTGCCATTCAATGATATAGTCTATGTATGTATATGAAATACTCTATGGACTAATCAATGAACTAGTCTATAAACAAGTCTATGGACTAGTTTATGAACTTATCTATGGAATAGCACATGAACTAGTCTATGGACTAGTCTAAGGACTAATCTATGGACTACTTCATAGACTAGTCTGCGTGTCATTCTAGGTATAGTCTATGTATATGAACTAGTCTATGAGCTAGCCTATGGACCAGTATATGAATTAATCTATAAGCAAGTCTATGGACTAGTCTATGAACAAGTTTCTGGCCTAGTCTATGGACCAGTATATGAACTAGTCTATAAGCAAGTCTATGGACTAGTCTATGGACTAATCAAAGGACTAGTCCATGGACTAGTATATGAACTAGTCTATGAAATAATCTTTGGACTATTCTATGGACTAGTCAATGGACGAGTCTATGAACTAATCTATAGACTAGTCTATGAACTATGAACTAGTCTATAGAACAATCTATATACTAGTGTATGAATTAGTCTATGAAATAGTCTATGGACTAGTCTATGAACTAAAATAGGGACTATTCTACGAACTAGTATATAGACTAGTCTATGAACTAGTTTATGGAAAAGTCTATGGACTAGTCTATGGACTAATTAAAGGACTAGTCCATGGACTAGTATATGAACTAGTCTATGAAATAGTATATGGACTATTCTATGAACTAATCTATAGACTAGTCTATGAACTATGAACTAGTCTATAGAACAATCTATGGACTAGTATATGAATTAGTCTATGAAATAGTCTATGGACTAGTCTATGAACTAAAATAGGGACTATTCTATGAACTAAAATAGGGACTATTCTATGAACTAGTATATAGACTAGTCTATGAACTAGTCTATGGAATAGTCTATATACTGGACAATGGACTAGTCAGTGGGCCACATTATAGATCTCTTTATTCTACTAGTAAGTTTGTGAAACTAGTCCCCCTATTAAACCTTTCATATACCACAAAAACTAATGAAACTTTTCATTCATTTAAACATTTTTTTGTTACATTTATAATTGTATATAATTTCATATAATTATAAAATTTGTTATTTTATACCAAAGTATTTATTTGTTCTTTCTACTTCTACATCTCGTTTCAGGTAAACAACAAAGAAGTGCAAAATTTTAATTTGTTTATTTAACTCTGGTTTGTTCCGTTATGTTGTATTTATTTAATTATAATTAAGCCTTAATGTATGCTATGTTTCTTATGTATTTGATAGCCCCCCGAATGTAGGCTACACAATTTCTTTTATTTAATGTATACGTTTGTTTTTTTCTTCATTTGTATGTTGGCCTTAATGTATGTAATTATTTTATATGTGTTAACATTTCATATTTTTTTTGTTTGTAAAATTTTATTATTATTTGCTTACACTAATTGGAAGAGGGTTTTACGTTGTATAGCAATTAATTACATTTTTTTCTTTTATAATTTCTGTGAGTTTTTAAATTAAATAAAAAGAAATTGTTTAGCATAAAAGTAAAAAAAAATGTGTGCTGGCAAATGAGTTTGTATGAGCAAATAATAGGAAGTTTTGTGTTTATTTAGGAAAAAAGATAAAAAAAGATTTTTTTTAAAGAAACACATTTTTTCAGTAAATTTTTAAATTTATTTTAAAGTTTTTTTCTTTAAATATTTAAAGAAATTTAATTTTTATTTTTAACTTTACTCCATAACTGCGTAGTGTTGGAAATTAAAAAAAAATATTTATTTTTTTCGGTTTACTGCCTATTTATATTATTTGTTTTGTCATCAACGAACGTGACTTTGAGCTTTAATTATACCAGCAAATAATTAAATTAAAATTATATTTACTTTTGCTACCTTTTTTAAACAGTTTTTTTTATATTGCAAAATAACAATTCCCGTTTTTTTTTTCAAAAATACTTTATGTATAAATTTTTTCATTTAAAATTATTATGACAATTAATTATTTAATCCAATTATGAATTTTAGACAGCTATTGCCTAGTTGTATTATTTAAATACAATAAAAATCTTATTGTTTTAATATTAATTAAAACATATATTTATTTGTTAAATGTTTGTTTTTATTACCCAAAATTTTCATGTTTTTATTTAATTTGTTAACCACTAATTGTTAAATAATGTAAATAAATTTGAACAATATTGAAACTGTTTTTTGCCACAAAACTCCATGCATTTCTTGTTTAGCTTTTCTACTAATGCTAATTAATTTATTATTGGGCTTTGTACTGCGGCAGCTATAATAAAAATTGTTTTTTTTTTAATTAGTTGGTTTAACAAGAATTTTATAATTATTTTAGTATTTTTTTGTGTTTTTGCTTTATTTTAATTAAATTTGCTTTATTTAATTAAGAGAAATGTTTGGTCATTAATTTTAACTTATATTTCTTGAATATAACCTAAACATTATGCGGCATTATAAATAAACAAATATTTACATAAATGATTCTCAGTGATTATTATTGATTTTTATTTGCCTTTAATTAGGCTATGATTTTGTATTATTAAATTCTGCCTTAAAGTATGCCACACAAATTCAAATTAAAAAATAGATTAATAGATTGGACAAAATGTTAGTCATAGTGTAGTCATTAGGATAGCCATAGCCTAGTTGAAAAACTAAACAGTAGACTAGTAAATTAAATAGCCAATGGTCAATTAATTAGTTAATGGATTGGTCGATAATATAGTCAATACACTATTCAATGGACCAGTCTATGGCCTAGTCCATAGTCTAGTCTATAGTCTAGTCTATAGTCTAGTCTATAGTCTAGTCTATAGACTAGTCTATAGTCTAGTCTATAGTCTAGTCTATAGTCTAGTGTATAGTCTAGTGTATAGTCTAGTCTATAGTCTAGTCTATAGTCTAGTCTATAGTCTAGTCCATAGTCTAGTCTATAGTCTAGTCCATAGTCTAGTCTATAGTCTAGTGTATAGTCTAGTCTATAGTCTAGTGTATAGTCTAGTCTATAGTCTAGTCTATTAGTCTAGTCTATAGTCTTAGTCTAGTCTAGTCTAGTCTATAGTCTAGTCTATAGTCTAGTCTATAGTCTAGTCTATAGTCTAGTCTATAGTCTAGTCTATAGTCTAGTCTATAGTCTAGTCTATAGTCTAGTCTATAGTCTAGTCTATAGTCTAGTCTATAGTCTAGTCTATAGTCTAGTCTATAGTCTAGTCTATAGTCTAGTCCTATAGTCTAGTCTATAGTCTAGTCTATAGTCTAGTCATATCTTCTATAGTCCTAGGCTATAGTCGATCTATAGTCTAGTCTATAGTCTAGTCTATAGTCTAGTCTATAGTCTAGTCTATAGTCTAGTCTATAGTCTAGTCCTATAGTCTAGTCTATAGTCTAGTCTATAGTCTAGTCTATAGTCTAGTCTATAGTCTAGTCTATAGTCTAGTCTATAGTCTAGTCTATAGTCTAGTCTATAGTCTAGTCTATAGTCCTAGTCTATAGTCTAGTCTATAGTCTAGTCTATAGTCTAGTCTATAGTCTAGTCTATAGTCTAGTCTATAGTCTAGTCTATAGTCTAGTCTATAGTCTAGTCTATAGTCTAGTCTATAGTCTAGTCTATAGTCTAGTCTATAGTCTAGTCTATAGTCTAGTCTATAGTCTAGTCTATAGTCTAGTCTATAGTCTAGTCTATAGTCTAGTCTATAGTCTAGTCTATAGTCTAGTCTATAGTCTAGTCTATAGTCTAGTCTATAGTCTAGTCTATAGTCTAGTCTATAGTCTAGTCTATAGTCTAGTCTATAGTCTAGTCTATAGTCTAGTCTATAGTCTAGTCTATAGTCTAGTCTATAGTCTAGTCTATAGTCTAGTCTATAGTCTAGTCTAGTCTAGTTCTATAGTCTAGTCTATAGTCTAGTCTATAGTCTAGTCTATAGTCTAGTCTATAGTAGTCTAGTCTATAGTCTAGTCTATAGTCTAGTCTATAGTCTAGTCTATAGTCTAGTCTATAGTCTAGTCTATAGTCTAGTCTATAGTCTAGTCTATAGTCTAGTCTATAGTCTAGTCTATAGTCTAGTCTATAGTCTAGTCTATAGTCTAGTCTATAGTCTAGTCTATAGTCTAGTCTATAGTCTAGTCTATAGTCTAGTCTATAGTCTAGTCTATAGTCTAGTCTATAGTATAGTCTATAGTCGACTAGTCTATAGTCTAGTCTATCGTCTAGTCTATAGTCTAGTCTATAGTCTAGTCTATAGTCTAGTCTATAGTCTAGTCTATGTCTAGTCTATAGTCCTAGTCTATAGTCTAGTCTATAGTCTAGTCTATAGCTAGTCATAGTCTAGTCTATAGTCTAGTCTATAGTCTAGTCTATAGTCTAGTCTTATAGTCTAGTCTATAGTCTAGTCTTAGTCTAGTCTATAGTCTAGTCTATAGTCTAGTCTATAGTCTAGTCTATAGTCTAGTCTATAGTTCTAGTCTATAGTCTAGTCTATAGTCTAGTCTATAGTCTAGTCTATAGTCTAGTCTATAGTCTAGTCTATAGTCTAGTCTATAGTCTAGTCTATAGTCTAGTCTATAGTCTAGTCTATAGTCTAGTTATATTAGTCTAGTCTATTAGTTCTAGTCTATAGTCTAGTCTATAGTCTAGTCTATAGTCTAGTCTATAGTCTAGTCTATAGTCTAGTCTATAGTCTAGTCTATAGTCTAGTCTATAGTCTAGTCTATAGTCTAGTCTATAGTCTAGTCTATAGTCTAGTCTATAGTCTAGTCTATAGTCTAGTCTATAGTCTAGTCTATAGTCTAGTCTATAGTCTAGTCTATAGTCTAGTCTATAGTCTAGTCTATAGTCTAGTCTATAGTCTAGTCTATAGTCTAGTCTATAGTCTAGTCTATAGTCTAGTCTATAGTCCTAGTCTATAGTCTAGTCTATAGTCTAGTCTATAGTCTAGTCTATAGTTAGTCTAGTTATAGTCTAGTCTATATCTAGTCTATGTCTAGTCTATAGTCTAGTCTATAGTCTAGGTCTATAGTCTAGTCTATAGTCTAGTCTAGTTCCAGTCTTAAGTCTAGTCTATAGTCTAGTCTAGTCTAGTCTAGTCTAGTCTATAGTCTCGTCTATAGTCTAGTCTATAGTCTAGTCTAATAGTCTAGTCTATAGTCTGTCATAAGTCTAGGCTCTTAGTCTAGTCTATAGGTAGTCTATAGTCTAGTCTATAGGTCTAGGTCATAGTCTAGTCTATAGTCTAGTATAGTTAGTTCTAGTGTCTATAGTCTAGTCTATAGTCTAGTCTATAGTCTAGTCTATAGGTCTAGTCTATAGTCTAGTCTATAGTCTAGTCTATAGTCTAGTCTATAGTCTAGTCTATAGTCTAGTCTATAGTCTAGTCTATAGTCTAGTCTATAGTCTAGTCTATAGTCTAGTCTATAGTCTAGTCTATAGTCTAGTCTATAGTCTAGTCTATAGTCTAGTCTATAGTCTAGTCTATAGTCTAGTCTATAGTCTAGTCTATAGTCTAGTCTATAGTCTAGTCTATAGTCTAGTCTATAGTCTAGTCTATAGTTTATAGTCTAGTCTATAGTCTAGTCTATAGTCTAGTCTATAGTCTAGTCTATAGTCTAGTCTATAGTCTAGTCTATAGTCTAGTCTATAGTCTAGTCTATAGTCTAGTCTATAGTCTAGTCTATAGTCTAGTCTATAGTCTAGTCTATAGTCTAGTCTATAGTCTAGTCTATAGTCTAGTCTATAGTCTAGTCTATAGTCTAGTCTATAGTCTAGTCTATAGTCTAGTCTATAGTCTAGTCTATAGTCTAGTCTAGTCTATAGTCTAGCTATAGTCTAGTCTATGAGTCTAGTCTATAGTCTAGTCTATAGTCTAGTCTATAGTTAGTCTATGTCTAGTCTATAGTCTAGTTATAGCTAGTCGATAGTCTAGTCATAGTCTAGTCTATTAGTCTAGGTCTATAGTCTAGTCTATAGTCTAGTCTATAGCTAAGTCTATAGTCTAGTCTATAGTCTAGTTCATAGTCTAGTCTATGTCTAGTCTATAGTCTAGTCTATAGGTCTAGTCTATAGTCTAGTTCTATAGGTCTAGTCTTTATAGTCTAGTCTATAGTCTAGTATATAGTCTAGTCTATTAGTCTAGTGCTATAGCTAGTCTATAGTCTAGTCTATAGTCTAGTCTATAGTCTAGTCTATAGTTCTAGTCTATAGTCTAGTCTATAGTCTAGTCTATAGTCTAGTCATAGTTAGTCTAGTCTAGTTATAGTCTAGTCTATAGTCTAGTCTATAGTCTAGTCTATAGTCTAGTCTATAGTCTAGTCTATAGTCTAGTCTATAGTCTAGTCTATAGTCTAGTCTATAGTCTAGTCTATAGTCTAGTCTATAGTCTAGTCTATAGTCTAGTCTATAGTCTAGTCTATAGTCTAGTCTATAGTCTGTCTCTATTCTCTGTCTATTAGTCTAGTTCTCTAGGTCTAGTTCTATAGTCTAGTCTATAGTCTAGTCTATAGTTTAGTCTATAGTCTAGCTTATCTAGTCTATCAGTCTAGTCTATAGTCTAGTCTATAGTCTAGTCTATAGTCTTAGTCTATAGGTCTAGTCTATAGTCTAGTCTATAGTTAGTCTATAGTCTAGTCTATAGTCTAGTCTATAGTTAGTCTCTAGTCTAGTCTATCGTCTTAGTCTATAGTCTGTCTATAGTCTAGTCTATAGTCTAGTCTATAGTCTAGTCTATAGTCTAGTCTATAGTCTAGTCTATAGTCTAGTCTATAGTCTAGTCTATAGTCTAGTCTATAGTCTAGTCTATAGTCTAGTCTATAGTCTAGTCTATAGTCTAGTCTATAGTCTAGTCTATAGTCTAGTCTATAGTCTAGTCTATGGTTTAGACTATAGTTCAGTCTACAGTTTAGTCTTTGTATAAGTATATCAAAAAACAGCGGTTTCATTGACCTCTCCAAAAACTGCTGGGTAATTTTCATTCACAATTTCGTATATATTCATAAGTTTTTAGTTTAGCAGTTACCTGCTCATTGGACATGATTATAGAATTTGAAATAACGCCAAGTTTGTTGTAGGTGAGTGAAGTGTGTCTATAAGTTTTTCTCTTGTTGTTTTGTTATTTATTTTCAAGTTTAATGACTTAAAGTTAAATTACGTGTTAAACATGATGTTTATTTTTTTCGTTTGCGTTGCTGATAATGTTTGCACATGTACACCAAAGTACATTCATATCAACAACAAAAATAAATGAGGTGGAAGGAGTGATGGCTATTGTATATTGTTGTATGTAAATT
The DNA here is from genome assembly GCF_015586225.1 of Lucilia sericata. Lineage (NCBI taxonomy): Eukaryota > Metazoa > Arthropoda > Insecta > Diptera > Calliphoridae > Lucilia > Lucilia sericata. The sequence continues at coordinate 215,669 of NW_023994204.1, forward strand.
CAAATTCAGAAGAACATGTGTCTTGTAGAATGTGTAATGGGTCATGATGTATAAAATTTATGATTGGCATTTTGGATAAGCAAAAGTTGTTAAGTTATATTTTTTACTACTTTTTTCATTTAACATTTATTATCTGTTTGGTTTTAATAGCCAGAAAACTGTAATCATTTTGGTTTAATTATGTAATATATTTGTTTGAAAATATAATAAAAATAGCTAAGCATACTTTTAGGTGGTATCTATAGCTTGAGGTTATAGTTTTTATTAGTTAAATAATTTTTATCTAAAAACAATTACATATACATACTGTTAATATGTTTATTTTGAAACCAATTTGTGTTGTTATTATATTTATAGAATTATTATTGTGGAAAAAATTTAACATATTTTCAGGCTGTTATTCTGGGAAATTTTAACATTTATAGTTTTTCTTTTTCATGTAATTACGTATTGTACGTATAATTACACTACTTCATATTAACGCATGTGCTTGTTGTTTAAATTGAATAATTAAATTTAAAAAACAAGTTATATTTGTTATAGTTTTAATATGATTCTAAGAATAAGATAATTATAAACAAATATGTTATAGATTACATTTGTATGATTAAAATACATAATTTATTTTAATTACGGTATTATTTTAATATATTGTATAGCATAATTTTATTATCTTAGTGTTTTCGAATAACTTTTTTGAAATTTGGAAAGACTATAGTATAAACTAGACTATGGACCAGACTAGAAACTAGACTCTAGACTAGACTAGATTATATTGTAGACTATAGACTAGACTATAGACTACATTACAGACTACATTCTAGACTATAGACTATAGACTAGACTAGAATAGACTATAGACTAGACTATAGACTAGACTAGACTAGACTATAGACTAGACTATAGACTAAACTATAGACTAGACTATAGACTAGACTATAGACTAGACTATAGACTAGATTATAGACTAGACTATAGACTAGACTATAGACTAGGCTATAGACTAGACTATAGACTAGACTATAGACTAGACTATAGACTAGACTATAGACTAGACTATAGACTAGACTATAGACTAGACTATAGACTAGACTATAGACTAGACTATACTCTAGACTATAGACTAGACTATAGACTAGACTATAGACTAGACTATAGACTAGACTATAGACTAGAGTATAGACAAGACTATAGACTAGACAATAGACTAGACTATAGACTAGACTATAGACTAGACTATAGACTAGAATATAGACTGGACTATATACTAGACTATAGACTAGACTATAGACTAGACTATAGACTAGACTATAGACTAGACTATAGACTAGACTATAGACTAGACTATAGACTAGACTATAGACTAGACTATAGACTAGACTATAGACTAGACTATAGACTAGACTATAGACTAGACTATAGACTAGACTATAGACTAGACTAAAGACTAGACTATAGATTAGACTATAGACTAGACTATAGACTAAACTATAGACTAGACTATAGACTAGGCTATAGACTAGGCTATAGACTAGACTATAGACTAGACTAGACTATAGACTAGACTGTAGACTAGACTATAGACTAGACTATAGACTAGACTATAGACTAGACTATAGACTAGACTATAGACTAGACTATAGACTAGACTATAGACTAGACTATAGACTAGACTACAGACTAGACTATAGACTAGACTATAGACTAGACTATAGACTAGACTATAGACTAGACTATAGACTAGACTAGACTAGACTAGGCTAGACTATACACTAGACTATAGACTAGACTATAGACTAGACTATAGACTAGACTAAGACTAGACTATAGACTAGACTATAGACCAGACTATAGACTAGACTATAGACTAGACTATAGACTAGACTATACACTACACTATAGACTAGACTATAGACTAGACTAAAGACTAGACTATAGACTAGACTATAGACTAGACTAGACTATAGACTAGACTATAGACTAGACTATAGACTAGACTATAGACTAGACTATAGACTAGACTATAGACTAGACTATAGACTAGACTATAGACTAGACTATAGACTAGACTATAGACTAGACTATAGACTAGACTATAGACTAGACTATAGACTAGACTATAGACTAGACTATAGACTATACTATAGACTAGACTATACACTGTAGACTATAGACTAGACTATAGACTAGACTATACTATAGACTATACTATAGACTAGACTATACACTGTAGACTATAATAGACTTGAATTATTATTTCATGCTTTTTACTCATACATTATTACATTAATTAATTAAAAAATATATTATAAACTTACATTTATTAACCTTTAAATAAATATTTAAGTTAATTTTTTTATTTTTACAAACCAGAAATATACATTTATCTATTGCATATTATAGGGATTTGTATAACATTCGTTTGCTAAGATATTCATAGCATACCTAAGGGATTTATTCAATTACTAGCATTTATTCAAAATTCCTTTGTACTATAAAAGGAAATTCTTATGAAATTAAATGAAATGCAACTTAAAAGATAAAAATAATAATAAATTTGCATATGAAATTTATAAAGTAACTATTTATTAAATATTATTTAAATTTATAAGCTTGTAATAAAATATTTAAAGAAATATTTGCAAGAATTAAAGTTTTTGATAATTTCTTTAATGTATTTATTAAAATCTATTTAAAATTTGTATATATTTTCCATCAAGAGCAAACTGTTGCATACTTTAGGGATTAGCTGCACATTTTACTTGGTATACTTAATGGTGCTATAATACTATTGCATACCTTAGGGATTTATTGTTTATATTCTGTACTAGATTTTATAATATTTTTTAAAATAAATATTGTAAAATATAAATTGTTTTACAGGAAAATTACATTGAAAAATCTGCTTTTATATGGGTCATCAAAATTAGGGAATATATTTTAATCTATTGATTTTTTTAATAAAAAAGTTTCAGTTTGTAAAACTTTTTGGTATATTTTTGGGCATAAATTTAATAAACGTTTAATCAGCATTTTTTATATTGCAGTGATAAGTTGCATTTCAAAAAAGTTTATAATCTATTGCTAGAATTGTTTTTTCTTTTTGCAGTTTCTTTAATTTTCTTTGCTTAAATCATAAAACTTACTTTTTAAGCGTTTTTATAGCATACTTTTTGGCTAGGAAAAATATAAGATTTATTTTATTCAAAAACAACTATGAAGTTTCATTACAACTTATTTATTTTTATTTTTTACCAATTTATTTTATCGTTTTTCTATTTTATTTTGATTATGTTTTTTATTTTTCATTTCTTAGTTTAAAAATAATTTAATCAAATAACTCAAATACTTACGATTGTTGCAGCAATTTCATTCATTTACTGCTTTATCTCTAGACATTTAGGGTTTATTTTAAATGAAAACGTTAAATCTTTTTATGGGATATTTTGAAGTTTTAATATTATATCCTTTTACAACGCTTCTTCTCTGCAACTCCTTATTTTATTGTTATTTGCAACCTGGAATTTTTAACAGAAAAACCAAACAGCCCACAAAAGGTATGTTAAGGACGTTGATGATGATGACGATGTCAGTCAGATGAAGATAAAGTTTTAATGTTGATGGCGTACAGGAATATTGCATTTCAATGATGACTAAAGCCACTGTTTGGCAAGTCATGTCTTTTATTCATTTTCCTTTTATGCTGATGCATTAAATTTTTTTCATTTAACTTAATGCCTTGGGGACTTTTTATCAATATCCTTCATTCCTTCATTTACTCCCATGTAATTGTGTGAATGTATTTTCAAATTCTCCTCTATTCCCCGCATTCCCTTAGATTTCAGTTTATTGCAAAAGTATTTGCAAAAAGATTTCTTTCTCGATGGGGTTTTCTCTCCATTTTTTTTATTTATTTAACAGGACCTGAAACCGAAACAGAAAAGTAATAAAGAAAACATCAACATAAAATAATACAAAAAACCCAAGTTGTATTACCCGCATTTTTATTTCATTTTTAAATGCTGCAAAAAAAAAAAAAAAAAACGGAGTATAACACAAAACTGTCCTGCCATATATTTCAATACATTGTAGAAAATGTCAAGTTTTTTTAATGTTGCGTTTTCATTTTAGAAAATTGTTCACTCAAACAGTAAGGGCAGAGACCATACAAAAACCAACACATACAAATGAATATAAAATGCAGTTTGTTAAGTATATAAAAAATACATAAAAACGTACAAAAAATAATAAATAATAAAGAAAATACAATAAAATGTGCTTGTTATCTAAATACAAATGTTAAGCGCCATTAAAATAATTTCTCTCAGCCTTAAAGTAGGCTAAGGTTTTGCAAATGGTTTCAAATATGTCGAAATCAAGCAGAAAATGGTTTAACATTTCTCTGTTGGCAGGGCATTACGAAACAATGTAGTTTTATGCAAAAATAAATAAGTTATTGGCTGATAAAATTATTGTAAAGTAATTTTGTTGAATGGTATTTAGAGTTGGAAACCCCTTTTTGATATGCTTAGTTTTTAACTGGTTAAAAGTAGGCATTTTCTTCTTTATAAATATCGCTAAGATTAAGTAAAAGTTATTATTATTAACTATCGAATGCAGCTTTAAAAGTATGTCAAAAGAAAATACTCAAAATGAGCTTGTTTTCTAAAAGGAAATGGGAAAAAACAATAAAAAAAATTTTTCATAAAGCCTTAAGTTAGGCTAAGGTTTTACATATATACAAATCAATCAAAAGCTTAACTTTTTTTGTAAAATCGGAGCCTTTTAGATAGACTCCGGATTTTATGCAAAATAAATTAATCATTGACTACTAAATATAAGCTCTATAATTTTGCATATAGTCTAGTCTATAGTCTAGCCTGATAGTCTAGTCTATAGTCTAGTCTATAGTCTAGTCTATAGTCTAGTCTATAGTCTAGTCTATAGTCTAGTCTATAGTCTAGTCTATAGTCTAGTCTATAGTCTAGTCTATAGTCTAGTCTATAGTCTAGTCTATAGTCTAGTCTATAGTCTAGTCTATAGTCTAGTCTATAGTCTAGTCTATAGTCTAGTCTATAGTCTAGTCTATAGTCTAGTCTATAGTCTAGTCTATAGTCTAGTCTATAGTCTAGTCTATAGTCTAGTCTATAGTCTAGTCTATAGTCTAGTCTATAGTCTAGTCTATAGTCTAGTCTATAGTCTAGTCTAGTCTAAGTCTAGTCTATAGTCTAGTCTATAGTCTAGTCTATAGTCTAGTCTATAGTCTAGTCTATAGTCTAGTCTATAGTCTAGTCTATAGTCTAGTCTATAGTCTAGTCTAGTCTAGTCTAGTCTAGTCTATAGTCTAGTCTATAGTCTAGTCTATAGTCTAGTCTATAGTCTAGTCTATAGTCTAGTCTATAGTCTAGTCTATAGTCTAGTCTATAGTCTAGTCTATAGTCTAGTCTATAGTCTAGTCTATAGTCTAGTCTATAGTTATCTAGTTCTATAGTCTAGTCTATAGTCTAGTCTATAGTCTAGTCTATAGTCTAGTCTATAGTCTAGTCTATAGTCTAGTCTATAGTCTAGTCTATAGTCTAGTCTATAGTCTAGTCTATAGTCTAGTCTATAGTCTAGTCTATAGTCTAGTCTATAGTCTAGTCTATAGTCTAGTCTATAGTCTAGTCTATAGTCTAGTCTATAGTCTAGTCTATAGTCTATAGTCTAGTCGATAGTCTAGTCTATAGTCTATAGTCTAGTATAGTCTAGTCTATAGTCTATAGTCTAGTCTATAGTCTAGTCTATAGTCTAGTCTATAGTCTAGTCTATAGTCTAGTCTATAGTCTAGTCTATAGTCTAGTCTATAGTCTAGTCTATAGTCTAGTCTATAGTCTAGTCTATAGTCTAGTCTATAGTCTAGTCTATAGTCTAGTCTATAGTCTAGTCTATAGTCTAGTCTATAGTCTAGTCTATAGTCTAGTCTATAGTCTAGTCTATAGTCTAGTCTATAGTCTAGTCTATAGTCTAGTCTATAGTCTAGTCTATAGTCTCTAGTCTATAGTCTAGTCTATAGTCTAGTCTATAGTCTAGTCTATAGTCTAGTCTATAGTCTAGTCTATAGTCTAGTCTATAGTCTAGTCTATAGTCTAGTCTATAGTCTAGTCTATAGTCTAGTCTATAGTCTAGTCTATAGTCTAGTCTATAGTCTAGTCTATAGTCTAGTCTATAGTCTAGCGAATTTAAAACATGCTTTTATTAACAATAAATTTAACTTCTCTTTACCATTCACTCCAAATTACAAACCACACTTTATAAAAACCTCCAAAAAGTCTGCTATTATTAAGCCAAACCAAAAACTCCTAAAATTATACAACATTTTCTCACATGTGTAGCAAAACCAAAAACCACCTTGTTAGCAGCTGTCTGAAACTCCTTACAATCATTCACTACAAAATTTTAGTGAGTGAGTTAGTGAGTTCCAGTGTATGTGTGTGTTCGCATTCACCTTTTGTTGTTAATTCTTAGCGCGCTCCAAGGTAATTTCAATATTTGAACACATTCATTTAATCCTTTGTACCAACCAGCATGCAACACTGCAATACTTTAGTGAAACCTTCTTTTGGTAGACTTAACGTTTCCGATTTTGTTTTGTTTTTCGCCTTTGTTCCTCCTGTCCTATTCGCATTGATTCTTTTAAACACGAACATCGAGTTAAAATGTCAACCGTTAGCAAGTATGTGCGTGTTTGTTAAACAACGTAGTGTGTGTTTTTCGCGTGACTTTTAAATACTTCATCATTTAATGTTGGATGCATGGTTGTAATACCTTGCACAGCAAATTTTACATAAGTCATAATATACAAACATATGAAATGCTTTTTTTTTGTATAAAATTTAATGTTGCAAAATATGTATGTGCAATTGTTTTACTTTATTTTTACACACTCATATGTAATATTTTTCCAGTTTATTGTTGGTAGTATAATGTATCCTTTGTTCTTTTAAAATCTCGTTAACCAATAATGAACGCCGTAATTTAAAAATGCTTATTGTAGGGAGGTATTTTACTGCAGTGATAATGACATTTTATGTGATTATCAGAGACAGTTGTCGGTTAATGGTGATAATAGGTGATACATTTTTAATGAAAGGAAATAGCAGGTCGGAAAGACTAGTCTATAGTCTAGTCTACAGACTATAGGACTGTTGCATAGACTGTAGACCAGGTAAGAAGTCACAGTAGAGACTACAACTAGAGATCCGAGACTACTATCAGAGGCTAGACCATAAATCAGACTATTAGATTATACTGTAGACTATACTGTGATTAGACTATAGATTAGACTAGACTATAGACTAGACTAGACTAGACTGACTAGACTAGACTATAGACTAGACTATAGACTAGACTCTAGACTAGACTATAGAATAGACTATAGACTAGACTATAGACTAGACTATTAGACTAGACTATAGGACTATAGACTAGACTATAGATAGACTAAGACTAGACTATAGACTAGACTATAGACTAGACTATAGACTAGACTATAGGACTAGACTATAGGATAGACTAGAAGACTAGACTATAGACTAGACTATAGACTAGACTATAGACTAGACTATAGACTAGACTATAGACTAGACTATAGGACTAGACTATAGACTAGACTAAGACTAGACTATAGACTAGACTATAGACTAGACTATAGACTAGACTATAGACTAGATATCGACTAGACTATAGACTAGACTATAGACTAGACTATAGACTAGACTATAGACTAGACTATAGACTAGACTATAGACTAGACTATAGACTAGACTATAGACTAGACTATAGACTAGACTATAGACTAGACTATAGACTAGACTATAGACTAGACTATAGACTAGACTATAGACTGACTATAGACTAGACTATAGACTAGACTATAGACTAGACTATAGACTAGACTATAGACTAGACTATAGACTAGACTATAGACTAGACTATAGACTAGACTATAGACTAGACTATAGACTAGACTATAGACTAGACTATAGACTAGACTATAGACTAGACTATAGACTAGACTAGAGACTATAGACTAGACTATAGACTAGACTATAGACTAGACTATAGACTAGACTATAGACTAGACTATAGACTAGACTATAGACTAGACTATAGACTAGACTATAGACTAGACTATAGACTACACTATAGACTAGACCATAGACTAGACTATAGACTAGACTATAGACTAGACTATAGACTAGACTTTAGACTACACTATAGACTAGACTATAGACTAGACTATAGACTAGACTATAGACTAGACTATAGACTAGACTAGACTATAGACTAGACTATAGACTAGACTATAGACTAGACTATAGACTAGACTATAGACTAGACTATAGACTAGACTATAGACTAGACTATAGACTAGACTATAGACTAGACTATAGAGTAGACTATAGACTAGACTATAGACTAGACTATAGACTAGACTATAGACTAGACTATAGACTAGACTATAGACTAGACTATAGACTAGACTATAGACTAGACTATAGACTAGACTATAGACTAGACTATAGACTAGATAGACTAGACTATAGACTAGACTATAGACTAGACTATAGACTAGACTATAGACTAGACTATAGACTAGACTATAGACTAGACTATAGACTAGACTATAGACTAGACTATAGACTAGACTATAGACTAGACTATAGACTAGACTATAGACTAGACTATAGACTAGACTATAGACTAGACTATAGACTAGACTATAGACTATAGACTAGACTATAGACTAGACTATAGACTAGACTATAGACTAGACTATAGACATAGACTATAGACTAGACTATAGACTAGACATAGACTAGACTCAGTATAGACTAGAATATAGACTAGACTATAGACTAGACTATAGACTAGACTATAGACTAGACTATAGAACTAGACTATAGACTAGACTATAGACTAGACTATAGACTAGACTATAGACTACACTATAGACTAGACCTATAGACTAGACTATAGACTAGACTATAGACTAGACTATAGACTAGACTTAGACTATACTATAGACTAGACTTAGACTAGACTATAAGACTAGACTATAGACTAGACTAGACTAGACTTAGACTAGACTATAGACTAGACTATAGACTAGACTTATAGACTAGACTATAGACTAGACTATAGACTAGACTATAGGACTAGACTATAGACTAGACTATAGACTAGACTATAGACTAGATAGATAGGACTATACTAGACTAGACTATAGACTAGACTATAGACTAGACTATAGACTAGACTATAGACTAGGACTATAGACTAGACTATAGACTAGACTATAGACTAGACTATAGACTAGACTATAGACTAGACTATAGACTAGACTATAGACTAGACTATAGACTAGACTATAGACTAGACTATAGACTAGACTATAGACTAGACTATAGACTAGACTATAGACTAGACTATAGACTAGACTATAGACTAGACTATAGACTAGACTATCTAGACTATAGACTAGACTATAGACTAGACTATAGACTAGACTATAGACTAGACTATAGACTAGACTATAGACTAGACTATAGACTAGACTATAGACTAGACTATAGACTAGACTATAGACTAGACTATAGACTAGACTATAGACTAGACTATAGACTAGACTATAGACTAGACTATAGACTAGACATAGACTAGACTATAGACTAGACTATAGACTAGACTATAGACTAGACTATAGACTAGACTATAGACTAGACTATAGACTAGACTATAGACTAGACTATAGACTAGACTATAGACTAGACTATAGACTAGACTATAGACTAGACTATAGACTAGACTATAGACTAGACTATAGACTAGACTATAGACTAGACTATAGACTAGACTATAGACTAGACTATAGACTAGACTATAGACTAGACTATAGACTAGACTATAGACTAGACTATAGACTAGACTATAGACTAGACTATAGACTAGACTATAGACTAGACTATAGACTAGACTATAGACTAGACTATAGACTAGACTATAGACTAGACTATAGACTAGACTATAGACTAGACTAGACTATAGACTAGACTAGACTATAGACTAGACTATAGACTAGACTATAGACTAGACTATAGACTAGACTATAGACTAGACTATAGACTAGACTATAGACTAGACTATTGCTTTTGAACTATCTTCCTTCTAATAATCTTTTTGACGCCTCTGTTTAGTTTAGTACGCTACCATTTATATACGTACATATACATACACATATGTATAATATGTAGTTATTATATTCTCGCACATGTCAAAGAATGTGATACACTTTTCAATCCAATTAAAATCCGGCAAATAATGTGAACTTTTAACGTGCAAATTTATATTTGGTTTCACTAAAACACCAACACTCTCACAACGAAAGATAGGCTTATTTACATGTACATTTTGCACCCGCACATACATACACAAATGCTTTGTGTGATGAAAACCCCTGAAAAACAGCGAATGTTGTTACTTGTTACGAAAATTCCAAAAAGTTTTGTTACGTAAAGGATCTACACAACTCGATGTGTTTTCGTGAGCATGTGGTGGTAGAAGTTGTAAGTTTAACCAATTTTTTTTTGTCAATCTGTATCATGCACACATCCCCATTCAGACATCCATTTCGACATTTCACCCACACTAGTTTACACTAACAGTTGTGCATGTCTTTCAAAAAGTTTTACAGGGCTTTTTCGCTTTTGCACTTTTTAAGGTTGTTATTTTTGTTCTTGGTGAGTGTGGTGCTGTTATACGTTTAAATTTATGAATTATTTAATATACTTTTAGGAGAATAATAAAGTTTTTTTTTATTTCTTTGCTATTTGTTACAAACTTTGTTTATAGACTTGTTAAAAGTGTTGTGAATTTTTTATGTCAGGAATTTTAAAATTTCCTGATAATTGAATAATGCGTTAAACAATTATTGATTTATAAGGAAAAATGTTTTACTACAAGAGAAAAGTGTTTATGTAGACAAAATTGAGGAGAAATGAAGGAGTTTTGGTTTTAAGGCGCCTTGGAGATATGCAATGGAAATTTGTTATAAAATTTACATTTTTGTTATCAGAATTGTTGTCCACAGTTAGAGGCTCCTAAATTTTACTTTAGTTTGTATTTTGACATTAAGTTTCTTAGCCTATTTTAAGGAGTTACGTTTATTTGATAACATTGCCTACTTTCAGGCTGTGTAAGTGTTAGTAGACAGTATTTTATAGCTGTTGTTTTATTCAAACAATTCTTATTATCTTTTTTACACAGAAGATGGTATCGTAAATAAGAGAATACCACTTTAATCTATAACATCAGTTTTATTTACACAATTTTCAAAAAAAGCTTTTCTATGGCATTTTCCACAAGACGAAAATAATTTTTCAAAATTTCCAAATCTAGGTAAGGTATGACTTTAGCTATTGCAGCCAAAAAAGACGAGAAAAAAACTTACTAAGATTTTCTAGTTGCTAAAAAACAGTAGTTATAAAGCAGAATAGTATATCTTTAATAACAACTTAAGGTCCGGTTTTTATCAGATTTTTGTAGTTTTGCCCCACTGTTGTTTTTTTAGCTTGAGTTCACAATGTAAGACAACAATACAACTTATTGTTGTAAGTGTTTGGCAACATACAAAATATTGCATTACACTTCATACACAATTATTTTTTACAACAGATTCGATTTATTTTTTTATTGCTGCATTTCGATGTTTGGCTCCTAGTTTCCACTTTAGGCTTCTCTGTATTTTTTGTACTTTTTTTTTGCTGTGGTTCCTGTTGTGAATTACAAACCAACATTAACTAAGCCTTTGGCCTAGAAACCAAAATATGTTGTAAGTAAATTGTAGTCAGAACTCTACTGTTATTAAACCCCCTCTTCTTTTTCCATAGTTGGATGAATACAGTTTTTTTCCTAAGTTTCTGTTTATTGTTGTACTTTTTTAAATGTTAAACTCTTTAAGAACGAAAAAAAGTACGTGCTGAAAATATTTACCTTTTAAAGTTGTATTTTCTTTATGATGAGAGCATGGGTTAATGGAAACTTTATACTTGCAACCATCTGCTGCTGCTGGTGGGTGCAATAGTTTTTCGCATAAAGTTTTTCGGTTAGATACTTATTGTTTAAAGGTGAAGTGGAGCTGAAAATATGAACTATGTTTGAGCAAATATTCATATTATGTTGCAAACACTAAAACAAATATATTTAAGGCAAAAATGGACTAGATTATATACTAGACCATAGGCTAAACTAAAGTCTAGCCCATAGACTAAATTAAAGACTACACTAAAGACTAGACTATAGACTAGACTAAACTATACTACAGAATAAATAATAGACTAGATTATAGACTAGACTATAGACTAGACTAAACTATACTACAGAATAAATAATAGACTAGATTATAGACTAGACTATAGACTAGACTATAGACTAGACTATAGACTAGACCAGCGGTTCCCACCGATTTTTACTTCGCGGACCCCTTGAAGAAGTTATTTAATTTCGCGGACCCCCATACATATTTTGATATCTTATTGTTCTAAATAATTGTCCATCCGAAAATTGACCTAGTTCATTAATTCCTAGGTCTAATAAATGTAGAGATGTCATATCTATAAAATATTCCCGTACATTGAGAATACATTATATTTCAGATAGGTTTTCAATTGCATGTTTTGAAGATAGAATGACTTCTTTGTTGATATGTTAACATGATGTTTAATTTTATGATCGTGAGATCTTTCATGTTCATTTTTTAAAAAAAAATTTATAAAGAGATGCATAAAGAGTCACCTCTGTTTTGGAAATATATAATTTTAGTCCTTTCAAACAAGAACACTTTTGCTTACAATTTGATAAACTTAAATCTGTAATAAGCTTGTCTTTGAATTGAACTTCATACTCCGGAATACCAGTATCCCTAATTTAATTGTAAGGCAGAGTATTATTTGTCTGAAATAAAACCATTATTTCAGTACATATACAGGAAATAAAAATTACAAATCACGCAATACTTTAATTTATAAAAGTTATACAATAAATTTGTAGGGCCTAGCTTCTTCCTGATAAACAACCGAAAAAATAAAATTCAAAAAGTCACCAAAAAATTTGGGATTATTGCACAAAAATTGGAGATATTTGTACATACATATAAAAGCAGAATATTGTTTAATCATGGTTTTTTTCGTTCGTCTTCGCGGACCCCCTAGGATTTTACTACGGACCACTAGGGGTCCGCGGACCCCCATTTGGGAACCGTTGGACTAGACTATAGACTAGACTATAGACTAGACTATAGACTAGACTATAGACTAGACCATAGACTAGACTATAGACTAGACTATAAACTAGACTATAGACTAGACTATAGACTAGACTATAGACTAGACTATAGACTATACTATAGACTAGACTATAGACTAGACTATAGACTAGACTATAGACTAGACTATAGACTAGACTATAGACTAGACTATAGACTAGACTAAACTATACTACAGAATAAATAATAGACTAGATAATAGACTAGACTATAGACTAGACTATAGACTAGACTATAGACTAGACTATAGACTAGACTATAGACTAGACTATAGACTAGACTATAGACTAGACTATAGACTAGACTATAGACTAGACTATAGACTAGACTATAGACTAGACTATAGACTAGACTAGACTATAGACTAGACTAGACTATAGACTAGAAAAACTAGAACTATAAGACCTAGACTATGACTATAGACTAGACTAGAAGACTAGACTATGGACTATACATGACTATACATGACTACGACTATAGACTGAGACTATAGACGAGACATATAGACTAGACTATAGACTAGACCTATAATACTAAGACTATAGACTATACATAGACTAGACTAGACTAATAGACTAGACTATAGACTAGACTATAGACTAGACTATAGACTAGACTATAGACTAGACTATAGAACTAGACTATAGACTAGACTATACTAGACTATAGACTAACTATAGACTAGACTATAGACTAGACTATAGACTAGACTAGACTATAGACTAGACTATAGACTAGACTATAGACTAGACTATAGACTAGACTATAGACTAGAACTATAGACTAGACTATAGACTAGACTATAGACTAGACTATAGACTAGACTTAACTATAGACTAGACTAGACTAGACTATAGACTAGACTATAGACTAGACTATAGAATAGACTATAGACTAGACTATAGACTAGACTATAGACTAGACTATAGACTAGACTATAGACTAGACTATAGACTAGACTATAGACTAGACTATAGACTAGACTATAGACTAGACTATAGACTAGACTATAGACTAGACTATAGACTAGACTATAGACTAGACTATAGACTAGACTATAGACTAGACTATAGACTAGACTATAGACTAGACTATAGACTAGACTATAGACTAGACTATAGACTAGACTATAGACTAGACTATAGACTAGACTATAGACTAGACTATAGACTAGACTATAGACTAGACTATAGACTAGACTATAGACTAGACTATAGACTAGACTATAGACTAGACTATAGACTAGACTATAGACTAGACTATAGACTAGACTATAGACTAGACTATAGACTAGACTATAGACTAGACTATAGACTAGACTATAGACTAGACTATAGACTAACTATAGACTAGACTATAGACTAGACTATAGACTAGACTATAGACTAGACTATAGACTAGACTATAGACTAGACTATAGACTAGACTATAGACTAGACTATAGACTAGACTATAGACTAGACTATAGACTAGACTATAGACTAGACTATAGACTAGACTAAACTAGACTATAGACTAGACTATAGACTAGACTATAGACTAGACTATAGACTAGGCTATAGACTAGACTATAGACTAGACTATAGACTAGACTATAGACTAGACTATAGACTAGACTATAGACTAGGCTATAGACTAGACTATAGACTAGACTATAGACTAGACTATAGACTAACTATAGACTAGACTATAGACTAGACTATAGACTAGACTATAGACTAGACTATAGACTAGACTATAGACTAGACTATAGACTAGACTATAGACTAGACTATAGACTAGACTATAGACTAGACTATAGACTAGACTATAGACTAGACTATAGACTAGACTATAGACTAGACTAGACTAGACTATAGACTAGACTATAGACTAGACTATAGACTAGACTATAGACTAGACTATAGACTAGACTATAGACTAGACTATAGACTAGACTATAGACTAGACTATAGACTAGACTATAGACTAGACTATACTAGACTATAGACTAGACTATAGACTAGACTATAGACTAGACTATAACTAGACTATAGACTAGACTATAGACTAGACTATAGACTAGACTTTAGAATAGACTTAGACTAGACTATAGACTAGACTATAGACTAGACTATAGACTAGACTATAGACTAGACTATAGACTAGACTATAGACTAGACTATAGACTAGACTAAGACTAGACTATATACTAGACTATACTAGACTATAGACTAGACTATAGACTAGACTATAGACTAGACTATAGACTAGACTATAGACTAGACTATACTAGACTATAGACTAGACTATAGACTAGACTATAGACTAGACTATAGACTAGACTATAGACTAGACTATAGACTAGACTATAGACTAGACTATAGACTAGACTATAGACTAGACTATAGACTAGACTATAGACTAGACTATAGACTAGACTATAGACTAGACTATAGACTAGACTATAGACTAGACTATAGACTAGACTATAGACTAGACTATAGACTAGACTATAGACTAGACTATAGACTAGACTATAGACTAGACTATAGACTAGACTATAGACTAGACTATAGACTAGACTATAGACTAGACTATAGACTAGACTATAGACTAGACTATAGACTAGACTATAGACTAGACTATAGACTAGACTATAGACTAGACTATAGACTAGACTATAGACTAGACTATAGACTAGACTATAGACTAGACTATAGACTAGACTATAGACTAGACTATAGACTAGACTATAGACTATACTATAGACTAGACTATAGACTAGACTATAGACTAGACTATAGACTAGACTATAGACTAGACTATAGACTAGACTATAGACTAGACTATAGACTAGACTATAGACTAGACTATAGACTAGACTATAGACTAGACTATAGACTAGACTATACTAGACTATAGACTAGACTATAGACTAGACTATAGACTAGACTATAGACTAGACTATAGACTAGACTATAGACTATACTAGAATAGACTATAGACTAGACTTTAGACTAGACTATAGACTAGACTATAGAATAGACTATAGACCAGACTATAGACTAGACTATAGACTAGACTATAGACTAGACTATAGACCAGACTAGACTAGACTATAGACTAGACTATGGACTAGACTATAGACTAGACTATAGACTAGACTATAGACTAGACTATAGACTAGACTATAGACTAGACTATAGACTAGACTATAGACTAGACTATAGACTAGACTATAGACTAGACTATAGACTAGACTATAGACTAGACTATAGACTAGACTATAGACTAGACTATAGTCTAGACTATAGACTAGACTATAGACTAGACTATAGACTAGACTATAGACTAGACTATAGACTAGACTATAGACTAGACTATAGACTAGACTATAGCTAGACTATAGGCTAGACTATAGGCTAGATTATAGACTAGACTGTATAGGCTTGTCTGAAGTCTAGGTTATAGACTAGATTATAGACTGGATAATAGACTGTATTACAGACTAGACACTAGACTAGATTCATTGAGACTAGACTAATTTATAAACTAGATTCATTGAGACTATATTATATACTTGACTATAGTTACTATAGATTGGTCTGCTGACTAGATTACAGACTAGATTATAATCTGATCTGCAGACTAGATTATAGACTAGACTCTACACTAGATACACTTATAGATTTTAAAAATACTAACTTTTTTCCTACCCAAATCACCTTGGGTGTAAATTTCGTGTATATGAGAAAAAGAACATAAAAATCTTAAAAAATCGTTAAAGTCTTGTTCATAATAGCTGTACTTACTTAAATATTCTACGATAATAATAATGTACACTTGTGTGTTGTTCCTGGTAGTTTTTCCTAACTATTGTTTGTTACTTACACAGAGTATTAAAACTATTATCAGCATGGTTGTTACATTTTATTTACAACCAAAACTTAACTGCTTTCAAAAAATAAAACTACAAAAAAAAAAAAAAACAAATACTTGAAAATTTCTTAAAATTGCCTTAAGTATTTTAAAAACTTTATAAAATATTGAAGAGGAATAAAAAACAACAAAAAAATCTTACAAGCACAACGATAATTTGTGTGTTAAGTATTAAAAGTAAAAGTTTTTTTCCATATTTTTATGAAATATGAACACAGTTTTTAAACTTGATATTAAAACATTTTGCAAAATAGCACCTGAAAAGAAATTTCTTGTTTTTGAGTGCATTTTGTGGAGTATTTTTAATGAATTTATGAAATAATTAATAAAGAGAAATTATTATCAAATTAATTTTATATTGATTTGCGGTAAGCAAAACATGCTTTAAATTGTTTTAAATAGAAAAAATGTTGCCTACTTTTATGTAAGATTACTATAAACTAGACTACAAACTAGACTATAAACTGTACTATAGATTAGACTAGAGACTAGACTATAGACTGGTCTATAGAAATTTTTAATGGCCATGTAATCCTTCAATTTATTGTCCAATGATTGCCTACTTTTAGGCTTATATTACATTTACAGTCAGTTATTATTGAAATAATTTAACAATTAATCTTATTACCTTTTGCTTAAAAGTTTTAACTTTTAATTACTTCTTTTAATTTTACAATTTTCTATTTGTACTCTACAATAAAACAATACCATTTTAATTGCATTTCGCAGTAGCGTTTTTTTTTGCGCGTTAAACGTTTTAATTTGTTCTATTTTCCTGTAGCAATTTGCAATAGAACAACTAGATGACATTTCCTTTTAATTCTATTTAAGCTTTTTGTTTGGGTCCTTAAAAAGCTTTTAAGTATCTTTGTTAGGTTCTTACTGTTTTCTCTTTTTTCTAACAACTTTTCTTATTGTTTTCGTTTTGATTTCTTTTTGCAAAAATTTTTGCTAAAAGCCAAGAAACTGGAAAAAAAAGTAAACAAATAAAATAGTTCAATTGAAATCCTTAAGAATTTTTTTTATAGCCACTAAAAGTTGCAGTAGAAAAAGAGGAAAATAGCATGGTTACCAAGAACACGCCAGCACCATTAAGTTGTGTTGGCAGAAATAATGGCAATTTTATTGTTTATTTGTCCTGATCAAATATAGTGAATAGAAATTTAATTTTAAGAAAAATACAAATAATGAGTAGAAGTCAATAATTGCAAAAATTGTTAATTAACTTAGAATAAAAGGAATTTGTAAATGTTGGAAACGAAATATTATTAAAAAGTAGTTGAGTTTTAGTGACAGTTTTTCTTTATAATTATTACTTTTATTTTAATTAATAATTGTTTGAAACTGACAGTTTATACGGGAGTTTGTCTACTATAGATTCGACTATAGACAATTGACTAGACTATACACTAGACTATAGACTAGAATATAGACTAGACTATAGATTAGACTATAGACTTGACTATAGACTAGAATATTCACTACACTATAGACTAAACTATAGAGTCGATTATAGACTAGACCATTAACTAGTCTATAGACTAGACCATATACTAGACTACAGACAAGACTATAGCCTAGACCATTTACTAGACTATAAACTAGAATATATATAAGACTATAGACTAGACTAAAGACAAGACAATAGACTGGACTATAAACTAGACTATATACTTGACTGTAGACTATATTGTAGACTTGACTATAGACTAAACTATAGACTAGACTAGACAACAGACCATAGACCAGAATATAGACTAGACAATATACTAAACTATAGACTAGACTATAGACTACACTATAGACTAGACCAAAGAGTATACTATAGAGTAGACTATAGACTGGACTATAAACTATAGACTAGACTATAAACTACAGACTAGAATATAGACTAGACTATAGACAATACTATAGACTAGACTATACTAAAGACTAGACTATAGACAATACTATAGACTAGACTTTACTATAGACTGGACTATAGATTAGATATAGACTAGACTATAGACTAGACTATAGACTAGACTATAGACTAGACTATAGACTAGACTATAGACTAGACTATAGACTAGACTATAGACTAGACTATAGACTAGACTATAGACTAGACTATAGACTAGACTATAGACTAGACTATAGACTAGACTATAGACTAGACTATAGACTAGACTATAGACTAGACTATAGACTAGACTATAGACTAGACTATAGACTAGACTATAGACTAGAACTATAGACTAGACTATAGACTAGACTATAGACTAGAATAGATAGACTAGACTATAGACTAGACTATAGACTAGACTATAGACTAGACTATAGACTAGACTATAGACTAGACTATAGACTATAGACTATAGACTAGACTATAGACTAGACTATAGACTAGACTATAGACTAGACTATAGACTAGACTATAGACTAGACTATAGAAGAGACTATAGACTAGACTATAGACTAGACTATAGACTAGACTATAGACTAGACTATAGACTAGACTATAGACTAGACAGACTAGACTATAGACTAGACTCTAGACTAGACTATAGACTAGACTATAGACTAGAATAGACTAGACTATAGACTAGACTATAGACTAGACTATAGACTAGACTATAGACTAGACTATAGACTAGACTATAGACTAGACTATAGACTAGACTATAGACTAGACTATAGACTAGACTATAGACTAGACTATAGACTAGACTATAGACTAGACTATAGATAGACTATAGACTAGACTATAGACTAGACTATAGACTAGACTATAGACTAGACTATAGACTAGACTATAGACTAGACTATAGACTAGACTATAGACTAGACTATAGACTAGACTATAGACTAGACTATAGACTAGACTATAGACTAGACTATAGACTAGACTATAGACTAGACTATAGACTAGACTATAGACTAGACTATAGACTAGACTATAGACTAGACTATAGACTAGACTATAGACTAGACTATAGACTAGACTATAGACTAGACTATAGACTAGACTATAGACTAGACTATAGACTAGACTATAGACTAGACTATAGACTAGACTATGACTAGACTATAGACTAGACTATAGACTAGACTATAGACTAGACTATAGACTAGACTATAGACTAGACTATAGACTAGACTATAGACTAGACTATAGACTAGACTATAGACTAGACTATAGACTAGACTATAGACTAGACTATAGACTAGACTATAGATAGACTAGACTATAGACTAGACTATAGACTAGACTATAGACTAGACTATAGACTAGACTATAGACTAGACTATAGACTAGACTATAGACTAGACTATAGACTAGACTATAGACTAGACTATAGACTAGACTATAGACTAGACTATAGACTAGACTATAGACTAGACTATAGACTAGAATATAGACTAGAATATAGACTAGACTATAGACTAGACTATAGACTAGACTATAGACTAGACTATAGACTAGACTATAGACTAGACTATAGACTAGACTATAGACTAGACTATAGACTAGACTATAGACTAGACTATAGACTAGACTATAGACTAGACTATAGACTAGACTATAGATAGACTATAGACTAGATATAGACTAGACTATGACTAGACTATAGACTAGACTATAGACTAGACTATAGACTAGACTATAGACTAGACTATAGACTAGACTATAGACTAGACTATAGACTAGACTATAGACTAGACTATAGACTAGACTATAGACTAGACTAGACTAGACTATAGACTAGACTATAGACTAGACTATAGACTAGACTATAGACTAGACTATAGACTAGACTATAGACTAGACTATAGATTAGACTATAGACTAGACTATAGACTAGACTATAGACTAGACTATAGACTAGACTATAGACTAGACTATAGACTAGACTATAGACTAGACTATAGACTAGACTATAGACTAGACTATAGACTAGACTATAGACTAGACTATAGACTAGACTATAGACTAGACTATAGACTAGACTATAGACTAGACTATAGACTAGACTATAGACTAGACTATAGACTAGACTATAGACTAGACTATAGACTAGACTATAGACTAGACTATAGACTAGACTATAGACTAGACTATAGACTAGACTATAGACTAGACTATAGACTAGACTATAGACTAGACTATAGACTAGACTATAGACTAGACTATAGACTAGACTATAGACTAGACTATAGACTAGACTATAGACTAGACTATAGACTAGACTATAGACTAGACTATAGACTAGACTATAGACTAGACTAAGACTAGACTATAGACTAGACTATAGACTAGACTATAGACTAGACTATAGACTAGACTATAGACTAGACTATAGACTAGACTATAGACTAGACTATAGACTAGACTATAGACTAGACTATAGACTAGACTATAGACTAGACTATAGACTAGACTATAGACTAGACTATAGACTAGACTATAGACTAGACTATAGACTAGACTATAGACTAGACTATAGACTAGACTATAGACTAGACTATAGACGACTATAGACTAGACTATAGACTAGACTATAGACTAGACTATAGACTAGACTATAGACTAGACTATAGACTAGACTATATACAAGACTATAGACTAGACTATAGGCTTGACTATAGACTAGGCTATACACTGGACTAAACTATAGACTGTAGGCTAAACTATAGACTATACTGTAGACTTGACTATAGACTAGGCTATACACTGGACTAAACTATAGACTGTAGGCTAAACTATAGAGTATACTGTAGACAAGACTAGACTATAGATTAGACTATATACTGGACTATGGACTAGACTATAGGCTGGACTATAGACTAGTCTATACATAGACTAGAGCATAGACTAGACTATAGACTAGACTATAGACCGGACTATAGACTAGACTATAGACTGGACTGTAGACTAGACTAGGCTATAGATTAGACTATAGAATACACTATTGACTAGACTAAAGACTAGGCTGTAGACTAGACTATAAGACTATACTATATATAGACTATACCATAGACCGGACTATAGACTAGACTATAGAATGGACTGGACCAGATTATGTACTATACCATAGACGCAACTACTGACTAGAAATGTTTCATGGAGAGTTTCCCCTTGAGACATTTGAAATTTCTATATAAAATATATTTCTAGATAGCATTTTAAAGTAACAAATATATTGCATATATTTGCAGTATATAAAAATATGTATGTATATAGTCACCTGCTTTTAAGAATATAATTTAATATTATTATTTTTATCAATAAACAATTCTAATTGATTTCTTTCTTTTTTTCCAGGTAAGCTGCTATTATTTTGTAATATTAAGAGTAAGTAATTTTGCAGTGGAACCATTACTACATATGAGCTAAATTTAACTACTCTCCCTTCAAAATCCGGTCATAGGTATTTGTTAATGATTATATATATATATATATATATTAAACACAAAAAACAAATACTTAGAATCATCAAACAAAAGCTTGCAATTTATTAGCAAAATATGTATTTGCTAATTTTATAGTGCATATTTAAAGGCTGTAATTATTTGCTTTTGTACACGTTAGACATCCAGGTAATAAATTGTCACAAAGACGACATGTTAACATAGTTAAGTAAACACTTTTACATTTAAGCTTAATCACAAAATTGCATGTCTTCATGTACGTAAATAAACTATAAATAAAATATATTTTCACCTAAAGGTAGGCAATATTTTAGATACACTCCTGCTCCTGGTATGAATGCAAAAAAGGAAATCTGGTCAATTCTTAGCATATTTATAAGGCAAATAAACTATAAATAAAATAGATTGCAGCTTAAGGTTGAAATTTACAACATTTTCAACTTCTTCGATGAAAACAAACTTTATAAAAAAGATTCGTAACATTTTTAAAGAAACCTTAAAATGTTTTCATACCTTATTTTTAGCTTTAAAAGAATTTGAAAAATATTCTAGAAAGGAAAAAAAACAAAAATGCTTGTTATGCAAAAATTTTCTTGTTGAAACGAAAAATGAAAACAATCACTTACCCCAGATTAACTGACTATCTGTATAAGAAGAAATACAATGAAAAGAAAAATAAACTAAACAAAACTAAACTAAAGAAAGCAAACTAAACCAAAACTATCCACCCAATGATTCCTTAGAATATATTCTTCTAAGCAAAAACCTAAAACTTTAGATTAAGACCAATGACTGACTGGTGGAGGTGACGTTAAGACAAGGGATTACAACGCAAAATGGAAAAAAGTGCGAACAACTAAAACTTGAGGTAAAGTAAGAAGAAAATGTTTTTCTTTCTGTTTTGTATTGCTTTTTCTGCTGTTGTTTTCCTTCTGCTGCTGGTCAAGGTATTTGAAAAAATTACACACAATATCAATTAATCACTTAGAGTGCGAGAAAGGAAAACACACATGGGGGTCAAAACACACAACATGTACCATGAAGGAGGAAAACAAATGGAAAAACTGAAGATGGAATTTGTAATGGCTAATAAATCGATAAAATTAAAAGGAATATATGAGATTTTGTGAAATATGTACTGTAATGGAAAGATAAAAATAAGTGAACTAGAACTTAACTAGAACTGAACTAGAACTGAACTAGAACTGAACTAGAACTGAACTAGAACTGAACTAGAACTGAACTAGAACTGAACTAGAACTGAACTAGAACTGAACTAGAACTGAACTAGAACTGAACTGAACTAGAACTGAACTAGAACTGAACTAGAACTGAACTAGAACTGAACTAGAACTGAACTAGAACTGAACTAGAACTGAACTAGAACTGAACTAGAACTGAACTAGAACTGAACTAGAACTGAACTAGAACTGAACTAGAACTGAACTAGAACTGAACTAGAACTGAACTAGAACTGAACTAGAACTGAACTAGAACTGAACTAGAACTGAACTAGAACTGAACTAGAACTGAACTAGAACTGAACTAGAACTGAACTAGAACTGAACTAGAACTGAACTAGAACTGAACTAGAACTGAACTAGAACTGAACTAGAACTGAACTAGAACTGAACTAGAACTGAACTAGAACTGAACTAGAACTGAACTAGAACTGAACTAGAACTGAACTAGAACTGAACTAGAACTGAACTAGAACTGAACTAGAACTGAACTAGAACTGAACTAGAACTGAACTAGAACTGAACTAGAACTGAACTAGAATAGAACTGAACTAGAACTGAACTAGAACTGAACTAGAACTGAACTAGAACTGAACTAGAACTGAACTAGAACTGAACTAGAACTGAACTAGAACTGAACTAGAACTGAACTAGAACTGAACTAGAACTGAACTAGAACTGAACTAGAACTGAACTAGAACTGAACTAGACTGAACTAGAACTGAACTAGAACTGAACTAGAACTGAACTAGAACTGAACTAGAACTGAACTAGAACTGAACTAGAACTGAACTAGAACTGAACTAGAACTGAACTAGAACTGAACTAGAACTGAACTAGAACTGAACTAGAACTGAACTAGAACTGAACCAGAACTGAACTAGAACTGTACTAGAACTGAGCTAGAACTGAACTAGAACTGAACTAGAACTGAACTAGAACTGAACTAGAACTGAACTAGAACTGACTAGAACTGAACTAGAACTGAACTAGAACTGAACTAGAACTGAACTAGAACTGAACTAGAACTGAACTAGAACTGAACTAGAACTGAACTAGAACTAAACTAGAACTGAACTAGAACTGAACTAGATCTAAATTTGAACTGAACTATAATTGAACTAGAAATGAACTAGAACTGAACTAGAACTGAACTAGAACTGAACTAGAACTGAACTAGAACTGAACTACGAACTGAACTAGAACTGAACCAGAACTGAACTAGAACTGTACTAGAACTGAGCTAGAACTGACTAGAACTGAACTAGAACTGAACTAGAACTGAACTAGAAACTGAACTAGAACTGAACTAGAACTGAACTAGAACTGAACTAGAACCTGAACTAGAACTGAACTAGACACTGAACTAGAACTAAACTAGAACTGAACTAGAACTGAACTAGATCTAAACTGAACTGAACTATAATTGAACTAGAACTGAACTAGAACTGAACTAGAACTGAACTAGAACTGAACTAGAACTGAACTAGAACTACTAGAACTGAACTAGACTGAACTAGAACTGAACTAGAACGAACTAGAACTGAACTAGAACTAGAACTGAACTAGAACTGAACTAGAACTGAACTAGAACTGAACTGAACTAGAACTAGAACTGAACTAGAACTAGAACTGAACTAGAACTGAACTAGAACTGAACTAGAACTGAACTAGAACTGAACTAGAACTGAACTAGAACTGAACTAGAACTGAACTAGAACTGAACTAGAACTGAACTAGAACAGAACTAGAACTGAACTGAAATCAGCAATCAACAACTTTCTTAAGCATTTAATGTATTTAATCTTTAAATATTTACAGCTAATTATTTTTCTACAGAAGGCGAGAAACAACTGCATTTTTAAAGTGTTCTAAAAAGAAATTCTCAAATTTAATTGACAATTTCTTTTGTGTCACTAGAAAAACACAATTTAAATGTAAAATCATAAACATTTGATAGCAGTTTCCTTCAAACTCTCTGTGCAATCAAATGTTATTGCGGACTTTGATGGGCCTAAAAGGACATACATATGAAACAACATGAATTAAGTACTTGTTGTATTTTTAAATTAAAACATTTACACTAAGACCGACGGACAAACGAACGAATGGGCAGAGTGTAGACAAAATCATACACATGCTGAGATACCACCCTCTAGACACCAACAGACTTGTTCATTTAGGAAACTTAGAAAAAAAAATATATAGAGGAAATATATACAAACGTATGACCGAATCCGAAATTGTGCAGACATTACAGTTTTGTATAAAACTACTACAAAAGATGTAAATTTTGTGTTTCATTTCTCCCTACTAAATGTGCAAATCAAAATTGTAATGGAAAAAGTATAAACCAACTGAAAAAAACAGGAAAAAAATTTACATTTTTAAACTGAAGTCATTTGTGTAAAATGTTAAATGAATTGTCATTGCTGCCATAAAGAATCATGCAAATGAAACATGTCTCCTATTGCTGGGTTCACACAAGCGTAGTAAAATACTCCAACAATGGCTAAAATGCACTTGACAGACAAACATGGCAGGGAAATGCAAGAGGCAGACAAAAAAAGCAAAGCACTTGCAAATGGAATGGATAAAACTAAAATGTTTCTTGGAAATATGTACTTAAAAGCAGACATAGATGGAATAAAAATGCAAAAATTTTATATAAAAAATTAAATTAAATTAACACTTTTGTTAAACAAAACCGAAAATTGTCATATCAAATATTTTGACATGTAACAAAGGAGAAAAAATTTTTTTGATTAACCAAGTTGTCCTGTAACAGACAATGCTTTTAAAGATTAAAAGAACATTTTGATATTTTAAAACCATTAGACAAAATTTTCAGAATTTTTTTTCCAAATGTTTACTTTTTTCATATTAAAACCTTTGTCAACAGTGAAATGTCTGTCTACAACATAAGTTTCTTTTAAAAAATTATTTTTATTTTAAGGAGAATATTTGTCTTTGTTAAAAAGGTCAGTTTATACTTAAAGCGTTAGGAAAACCACACAAAAATTACAAATGTGAATAATACGAAATATTTTATGTTTTAATTACAGTTATAACCTTCTTTTAAAATCAGTTTTGAGCAATTTTCATTGTAACCAAAAAATTTTTTGGTAATCTGTTGAAAACATAATAAATATGTATATTGGTTTTCAAAATTATCAACAATATTAGTAAAATATTATTAGTTATAGCCAAATCAATACTTCTCAATAATTAATATCAATCATACGCCCCGTATAAAAAAATTATATAAAGGCAATAATTGATAAGAATTTGGAAACTTAAAAGTGGAAAGCAAATACTTTTTTCTTTAGAAAAAAAATTTTCTATAGAGAAATGTCTTAGTTCTACTTCAGTTCAGTTCTAGTTCAATTCTAGTTCAGTTCTAGTTCAGTTCTAGTTCAGTTCTAGTTCAGTTCTAGTTCAGTTCTAGTTCAGTTCTAGTTCAGTTCTAGTTCAGTTCTAGTTCAGTTCTAGTTCAGTTCTAGTTCAGTTCTAGTTCAGTTCTAGTTCAGTTCTAGTTCAGTTCTAGTTCAGTTCTAGTTCAGTTCTAGTTCAGTTCTAGTTCAGTTCTAGTTCAGTTCTAGTTCAGTTCTAGTTCAGTTCTAGTTCAGTTCTAGTTCAGTTCTAGTTCAGTTCTAGTTCAGTTCTAGTTCAGTTCTAGTTCAGTTCTAGTTCAGTTCTAGTTCAGTTCTAGTTCAGTTCTAGTTCAGTTCTAGTTCAGTTCTAGTTCAGTTCTAGTTCAGTTCTAGTTCAGTTCTAGTTCAGTTCTAGTTCAGTTCTAGTTCAGTTCTAGTTCAGTTCTAGTTCAGTTCTAGTTCAGTTCTAGTTCAGTTTAGTTCAGTTCTAGTTCAGTTCTAGTTCAGTTCTAGTTCAGTTCTAGTTCAGTTCTAGTTCAGTTCTAGTTCAGTTCTAGTTCAGTTCTAGTTCAGTTCTAGTTCAGTTCTAGTTCAGTTCTAGTTCAGTTCTAGTTCAGTTCTAGTTCAGTTCTAGTTCAGTTCTAGTTCAGTTCTAGTTCAGTTCAGTTTCAGTTCTAGTTCAGTTCTAGTTCAGTTCTAGTTCAGTTCTAGTTCAGTTCTAGTTCAGTTTAGTTCAGTTCTAGTTCAGTTCTAGTTCAGTTCTAGTTCAGTTCTAGTTCAGTTCTAGTTCAGTTCTAGTTCAGTTCTAGTTCAGTTCTAGTTCAGTTCTAGTTCAGTTCTAGTTCAGTTCTAGTTCAGTTCTAGTTCAGTTCTAGTTCAGTTCTAGTTCAGTTCTAGTTCAGTTCTAGTTCAGTTCTAGTTCAGTTCTAGTTCAGTTCTAGTTCAGTTCTAGTTCAGTTCTAGTTCAGTTCTAGTTCTAGTTTCTAGTTCAGTTCTAGTTCAGTTCTAGTTCAGTTCTAGTTCAGTTCTAGTTTCAGTTCTTCTAGTTCAGTTCTAGTTCAGTTCTAGTTCAGTTCTAGTTCAGTTCTAGTTCAGTTCTAGTTCAGTTCTAGTTCAGTTCTAGTTCAGTTCTAGTTCAGTTCTCGTTCAGTTCTAGTTCAGTTTCTAGTTCAGTTCTAGTTCAGTTCTAGTTCAGTTTCTAGTTCAGTTCTAGTTCAGTTCTAGTTCAGTTCTAGTTCAGTTCTAGTTCAGTTCTAGTTCAGTTCTAGTTCAGTTCTAGTTCAGTTCTAGTTCAGTTCTAGTTCAGTTCTAGTTCAGTTCTAGTTCAGTTCTAGTTCAGTTCTAGTTCAGTTCTAGTTCAGTTCTAGTTCAGTTCTAGTTCAGTTCTAGTTCAGTTCTAGTTCAGTTCTAGTTCAGTTCTAGTTCAGTTCTAGTTCAGTTCTAGTTCAGTTCTAGTTCAGTTTAGTTCAGTTCTAGTTCAGTTCTAGTTCAGTTCTAGTTCATTCTAGTTCAGTTCTAGTTCAGTTCTAGTTCAGTTCTAGTTCAGTTCTAGTTCAGTTCTAGTTCAGTTCTAGTTCAGTTCTAGTTCAGTTCTAGTTCAGTTCTAGTTCAGTTCTAGTTCAGTTCTAGTTCAGTTCTAGTTCAGTTCTAGTTCAGTTCTAGTTCAGTTCTAGTTCAGTTCTAGTTCAGTTCTAGTTCAGTTCTAGTTCAGTTCTAGATCAGTTCTAGTTCTGTTCTAGTTCAGTTCTAGTTCAGTTCTAGTCAGTTTAGTTCAGTCTAGTCGTTCTAGTGTGTTCAGTTCAGTTCTAGTTAGTTCTAGTTTTCAGTTCTAGTTCTGTTTTCTAGTTTCTAGTTCTGTCTCGTTTCTAGTTCTAGTTTGTTTCAGTTCTAGTTCGTTCTAGTTCTTTCATCTTTCCTTAGGTTAGTTCAGTTTCAATTTCTATAACTTTCCTTTCAGGAGTTTTCCATAAAAATTCTATTATAGTCTATAGATAAATATGGACAATTTATTAATATATTAAAACAATTTTATGTCTTCTAAAAATTATTTAAAAGACATTTTCTGAAAATCCCGAACCATTTTTCCTTGTTTACAATAATCCCTAAAGTATACCTTAAATGTTCCCTTACAAATAGTTCTCTAAAGTATGCTAAATTTTAATAGCACCTAAGTAACATTACTATTGCTCATGTGCCATTTTCAAATGGAAAATATTCCAGCTACAACAGGCAAGAAAACATACTATGCACTACCATTTTGCCATTAACTACGGATAATTATAAGAATTAAAGAAAGAAAAAAATAAACTAAAAATAATATTATTCAAATGCAGTACAATTATTCCATTCAAGTTCTGCAACAACACAATTATTTGTCTACAACATTTAACAAAATGTTTTGTTTTTTGTTCGCTTTTCTCATTTCATTTGTATTTTTACATAATTTTCCTGCAACATGACTGTCAGTCATGTCATGAGTATGTTTGTTATTTTGTCCCCCTGTTGTAAAAGTTGTTCTTATTATTTTACATGTATTTGGCAGAGAAAAACTATAGAAAAAATTATAATAATAAAGAAAACATTAATGTTAGACTAACACTAACACTTGATAGAAATAAAATGTTTTACATTTTCTAAACGTATTAGTATAGGGTGGTAATAAAATATGAACATAAAAAAATCCGAAAATTTAAATGCAAAATTCATAGCACTCGCTATGTGTGTTGCAACATGACTTTTGGGGCATAAATGGTTGTTACTGGTTGTCGATGTGTCTGTATGTTTGTCTCTGTCAATCTCTGTATGCTGGCAAATATTTAAAATGATTTTAATACATAAGTTTGTCATAGATATTATGAAAATATCTACAATTCAATTTACATACAATGTTTTTTAAATATATATGAACCACTTGCTAGTTTGTCATCATCAGACAGAGAATCATCATTATTATCAGCCAGCATCAGTAACAGCTTTAGAGAGAAAAGTTGTAGAAGCAACATCAATATTATTATCATGACAACAGATGTGTGTGGCAGCAGCATTTAAGCAGCAGACCCAAGAAAGTGGAATCCAAAAAAAGCTGTAAATTGCTTTCAAATAGTAATAGTTCTAAAAATGACTAAATTGCAGCTTTTATGCTGTTCTAAATTCTGTTCAGTTTTTCGAAGAACTTAACTCTTTATCTGATAATTTTCAAAATGTTTCTATGAGGCGTATGATTAATATTAATTATTTACGTGATACATATACTAGTCCATAATATTATTTGTCTGTTTTTTTTTTTTTTTAATAAAAGGTAATGCTTGTCAATCTACCTAATATTTTTCGTAACTTACAATAATTACAACTTTAAAATACCTATGAATGAGAACAAATTATTTTCAATCCTTTTTTCAAACCCCTGTATATATAAAATATATTTAATCCCTTGTATATTTTTGAATTTTACCAAAATATAAATGTTTGCATGAATCTTAAAAGAACATACAAATATGGACATGAATATTAAGAAAATATCAACATAATGTGAGGGATCTTTAGTACCAATGAAGAGTCAGAGGTTTATTTTCAAGACACGATTCATATAAAAAATAATAATACTCACTTTTTCATATTGTCGTCATTTTTTGACTTAAGGTGTTTTTGAGGAAAATGTTCAAGTCAATGTTCCATTGAATATATGTGATACAGAATTTACTTTTTTCATTCTACAATTGCGTTGTTCGGCCTTAGTTGCAGCCCAGATCTTGTTCAGTTCTTGATCAGTTCTAGTTCTATTCTAGTTCAGTTCTAGTTCTGTTTTAGTTCTGTTTTAGTTCTGTTCTAGTTCTGTTCTAGTTCTGTTCTAGTTCTGTTCTAGTTCTGTTCTAGTTCTAGTTCTGTTCTAGTTCTGTTCTAGTTCTGTTCTCGTTCTGTTCTAGTTCTGTTCTAGTTCTGTTCTGTTCTAGTTCTGTTCTAGTTCTGTTCTAGTTCTGTTCTAGTTCTGTTCTAGTTCTGTTCTAGTTCTGTTCTAGTTCTGTTCTAGTTCTGTTCTAGTTTTGTTCTAGTTCTGTTCTAGTTCTGTTCTAGTTCTGTTCTAGTTCTGTTCTAGTTCTGTTCTATTTCTGTTTTAGTTCTGTTCTTGTTCTGTTCTAGTTCTGTTCCAGTTCTGTTCCAGTTCTGTTCTAGTTCTGTTCTAGTTATGTTCTAGTTCTGTTCTAGTTCTGTTCTAGTTTGTTCTAGTTCTGTTCTAGTTCTGTTCTAGTTCTGTTCTAGTTCTGTTCTAGTTCTGTTTTAGTTCTGTTCTAGTTCTGTTCTAGTTCTGTCCTAGTTTTGCTGTAGTTCTGTTATATTCTAGTTCTGTTCTAGTTCTGTTCTAGTTCTGTTCTAGTTCTGTTCTAGTTCTGTTCTAGTTCTGTTCTAGTTCTGTTCTAGTTCTGTTCTAGTTCTGTTCTAGTTCTGTTCTAGTTCTGTTCTAGTTCTGTTCTAGTTCTGTTCTAGTTCTGTTCTAGTTTTCTAGTTCTGTTCTAGTTCTGTTCTAGTTCTGTTCTAGTTCTGTTCTAGTTCTGTTCTAGTTCTGTTCTAGTTCTGTTCTAGTTCTGTTCTAGTTCTGTTCTAGTTCTGTTCTAGTTCTGTTCTAGTTCTGTTCTAGTTCTGTTCTAGTTCTGTTCTAGTTCTGTTCTAGTTCTGTTCTAGTTCTGTTCTAGTTCTGTTCTAGTTCTGTTCTGTTCTAGTTCTGTTCTAGTTCTGTTCTAGTTCTGTTCTAGTTCTGTTCTAGTTCTGTTCTAGTTCTGTTCTAGTTCTGTTCTAGTTCTGTTCTAGTTCTGTTCTATTTCTGTTCTAGTTCTGTTCTAGTTCTGTTCTAGTTCTGTTCTAGTTCTGTTGTAGTTCTGTTCTAGTTCTGTTCTAGTTCAGTTTTAGTTGAAAAAATATTTTTGCAGGAAACTAGCAGTGGTGTTCTAGTTTTTAGATTTGCAAAACTAAATTCATTAATCTGCTTCAATCTAATATTATCTTATAATTTTCTTAAGATATTTTATACAAATGCTAGCACAAACTATCTTTGGAATGGGTTTAACGTAATACTAGTTTTTGATTAGATTTCATATAAGTCATTCAATGTAAATATCTTTATATAAATTTAAAAAAAAAAATATTATTAAAATAACATCTCAATATGGTCAAGAGAATTCTCCAAATGCTTTGCATACCAAATTAAATTGAAATAAAATGAAATTCGAACTAAAAACCAATAATAATTTCTATTAAGCAAATACAATAATATAGCATATGTGTATGTGGAAAATAAATTTTGCCAAATTAAAAAAAATATATTCTAAATAGCTTACATTTGATGGTATAATTGAACAACAACAAAATCGTTGCATATAATTTACATTATTCCCATTACACATGTAAAGTATATGGTAAATAAATATTAATTATTTAGAAATTACAATCTACTTTTGGGGGTTGTACAATAGATTATATTAGTTTTGCATATTTTATTTGTAATGAAAATTATTTATTAGAGGTAAATGTAGATAAAATGTTGGTGATTTGTTTTGAATAAAATTATGTAAATTTTTTTGTTTTTGCCTTAAAGCACAAATTAACCTTAATGTTAACTAGGTGTTTCCTGCAAAAATTAATATATATTTCTATTTACTATTTCGTACACTGGAGCGTCTGATTATTATTAATTATAAAATTATGATATAAAATTACAAAAAATCACTTCATAAGTCTTTATTTATTTATTAAACATATTAAAACCGAATTTAGAAAATACTTTAGACCACGTGCTATTTTGTGGAAAAGGTCTATAAAAATGGCCTCCAAACATGACTGTTTCAACATAGTTTCTACATTAATATTCTTTAAAGTTTAATGTGGCAACTAAACGTCTTTAAATAATTTCTCCTCAGAGAAATTGCAAAATTCCAGTTGACTCATAACACAGATATGAATGAAATCATTATTTTGTTGTCCACACAAAATGGGCGTAGTAAAACAGCAAATAGCATTAAAACTTTTTAATTTCCATTTCAATCAAACAAGCCGTCGACTAATCAATTCATTAAAATTACAATTAATTTTATGCCCCCACACACAATTTAGAAAATGAGTTCGCATTTTAAAAGGAATCTGCCAAATACACTCATTATTTGTTTTAATTTTCACTCAGATGAATGAAAAGAAAATATAAATAAGACTGAAGGGAAATTTTTTTTATAAGGTTTTTTTGGTACTGTACTTAAATATGGTAGATATGTATTTGTAATTCTTTATTATGTTCGGTTCTAGTTCTGTTCTAATTTTGTTCTAGTTCTGTTCTAGTTCTGTTCTAGTTCTGTTCTATTTCTGTTCTAGTTCTGTTCTAGTTCTGTTCTAGTTCTGTTCTAGTTCTGTTCTAGTTCTGTTCTAATTCTGTTCTAGTTCTGTTCTAGTTCTGTTCTAGTTCTGTTCTAGTTCTGTTCTAGTTCTGTTCTAGTTCTGTTCTAGTTCTGTTCTAGTTCTGTTCTAGTTCTGTTCTAGTTCTGTTCTAGTTCTGTTCTAGTTCTGTTCTAGTTCTGTTCTAGTTCTGTTCTAGTTCTGTTCTAGTTCTGTTCTAGTTCTGTTCTAGTTCTGTTCTAGTTCTGTTCTAGTTCTGTTCTAGTTCTGTTCTAGTTCTGTCTAGTTCTGTCTAGTTCTGTTCTAGTTCTGTTCTAGTTCTGTTCTAGTTCTGTTCTAGTTCTGTTCTAGTTCTGTTCTAGTTCGGTTCTAGTTCTGTTCTAGTTCTGTTCTAGTTCTTTTCTAGTTCTGTTCTAGTTCTGTCTAATTTGTTCTAGTTCTGTTCTAGTTCTGTTCTAGTTCTGTTCTAGTTCTGTTCTAGTTCTGTTCTAGTTCTGTTCTAGTTCGTTCTAGTTCTAGTTCTGTTCTAGTTCTGTTCTAGTTCTGTTCTAGTTCTGTTCTAGTTCTGTTCTAGTTCTGTTCTAGTTCTGTTCTAGTTCTGTTCTAGTTCTGTTCTAGTTTCTAGTTCTGTTCTAGTTCTGTTCTAGTTCTGTTCTAGTTCTGTTCTAGTTCTGTTCTAGGTCTGTTCTAGTTCTGTTCTAGTTCTGTTCTAGTTCTGTTCTAGTTCTGTTCTAGTTCTGTTCTAGTTCTGTTCTAGTTCTGTTCTAGTTCTGTTCTAGTTCTGTTCTAGTAGTTCTGTTCTAGTTCTGTTCTAGTTCTGTTCTAGTTCTGTTCTAGTTTCTGTTCTAGTTCTGTTCTGTAGTTCTGTTCTAGTTCTGTTCTGAGTTCTGTTCTAGTTCTGTTCTAGTTCTGTTCTAGTTTCTGTTCTAGTTCTGTTTCTAGTTCTGTTCTTTCTGTCTGTTCTAGTTCTGTTCTAGTTCTGTTCTAGTTCTTCTAGTTCTGTTGCTAGTTCTGTTCTAGTTCTGTTCTAAGTTCCTTGTTCTAGTTCTGTTCTAGTTCTGTTCTAGTTCGGTTGTAGTTCTGTTCTAGTTCTGTTCTGTTCTAGTTCTGTTCTAGTTCTGTTCTAGTTCTGTTCTAGTTCTGTTCTAGTTCTGTTCTAGTTCTGTCTAGTTCTGTTCTAGTTCTGTTCTAGTTCTGTTCTAGTTCTGTTCTAGTTCTGTTCTAGTTCTGTTCTAGTTCTGTTCTAGTTCTGTTCTAGTTCTGTTCTAGTTCTGTTCTAGTTCTGTTTCTAGTTCTGTTCTAGTTCTGTTCTAGTTCTGTTCTAGTTCTGTTCTAGTTCTGTTCTAGTTCTGTTCTAGTTCTGTTCTAGTTCTGTTCTAGTTCTGTTCTAGTTCTGTTCTAGTTCTGTTCTAGTTCTGTTCTAGTTCTGTTCTAGTTCTGTTCTAGTTCTGTTCTAGTTCTGTTCTAGTTCTGTTCTAGTTCTGTTCTAGTTCTGTTCTAGTTCTGTTCTAGTTCTGTTCTAGTTCTGTTCTAGTTCTGTTCTAGTTCTGTTCTAGTTCTGTTCTAGTTCTGTTCTAGTTCTGTTCTAGTTCTGTTCTAGTTCTGTTCTAGTTCTGTTCTAGTTCTCTGTTCAGTTCTGTTCTAGTTCTGTTTCTAGTTCTGTCTAGTTCTGTTCTAGTTCTGTTCTAGTTCTGTTCTAGTTCTGTTCTAGTTCTGTTCTAGTTCTGTTCTAGTTCTGTTCTAGTTCTGTTCTAGTTCTGTTCTAGTTCTGTTCTAGTTCTGTTCTAGTTCTGTTCTAGTTCTGTTAGTTCTGTTCTAGTTCTGTTCTAGTTCTGTTCTAGTTCTGTTCCTAGTTTCTGTTCTAGTTCTGTTCTAGTTCTGTCTAGTTCTGTTCTAGTTCTGTTCTAGTTCTGTTCTAGTTCTGTTCTAGTTCGGTTTAGTTCTGTTCTAGTTTCTGTTCTAGTTCTGTTCTAGTTCTGTTCTAGTTCGTTCTGTTCTAGTTCTGTTCTAGTTCTGTTCTAGTTCTGTTCTAGTTCTGTTCTAGTTCTGTTCTAGTTCTGTTCTAGTTCTGTTCTAGTTCTGTTCTAGTTCTGTTCTAGTTCTGTTCTAGTTCTGTTCTAGTTCTGTTCTAGTTCTGTTCTAGTTCTGTTCTAGTTCTGTTCTAGTTCTGTTCTAGTTCTGTTCTAGTTCTGTTCTAGTTCTGTTCTAGTTCTGTTCTAGTCTGTTCTAGTTCTGTTCTAGTTCTGTTCTAGTTCTGTTCTAGTTCTGTTCTAGTTCTGTTCTAGTTCTGTTCTAGTTCTGTTCTAGTTCTGTTCTAGTTCTGTTTAGTTCTGTTCTAGTTCTGTTCTAGTTCTGTTCTAGTTCTGTTCTAGTTCTGTTCTAGTTCTGTTCTAGTTCTGTTCTAGTTCTGTTCTAGTTCTGTTCTAGTTCTGTTCTAGTTCTGTTCTAGTTCTGTTCAAGTTCTGTTCTAGTTCTGTTCTAGTTCAGTTCTATTTCTGTTCTAGTTATGTTCTAGTTCTGTTCTGTTCTAGTTCTGTTCTAGTTCTGTTCTAGTTCTGTTCTAGTTCTGTTCTGTTCTGTTCTGTTCTAGTTCTGTTCTAGTTCTGTTCTAGTTCTGTTCTAGTTCTGTTCTAGTTCTGTTCTAGTTTACTCCAGGGAAAGAAAGTGTTCCTAAATTTCGTTTATGTCTTGTTAACAAGTTCTTTGTTATTTTTATATTAATTTAATTTTCTTGTTAAGCGATTATGTTAATTTATGCAAATTCAAATAAAGATTGAAGTTAATGCGTAAAATGCCTTAAAGTAGACAACATTATTTAAATAAAATCACATTTATCAAAACATTTACATTATTACGACATTACAAACATTTTGTCTGTTCTCATTTTTAACAGGATCTCATTAAATATTTTTTTTAATAATAAAAAAAAACAAAACGAATAAAATGTATTAAACATACAAGAGCATTAAGCTCAAACTTTATTTTTTTG
The DNA here is from genome assembly GCF_015586225.1 of Lucilia sericata. Lineage (NCBI taxonomy): Eukaryota > Metazoa > Arthropoda > Insecta > Diptera > Calliphoridae > Lucilia > Lucilia sericata. Next base: position 252,341 of record NW_023994204.1, read on the forward strand.
TTTGGTGGCGATGGCGACAATAACTACGACGACAACAACAATCACATTAACAACACAACAGCAACAATAAACAGCATTTTTTATTGTTGTTATTATTATTGTCGTCGCTGTTAATTCAAATATAATTTTCATGCTTTTAGCCTGTTTTCACATTCAATGTTAAATGTTTAGGGCGGATACACTAACCAGCAAGACTCTAAATGCGTGTCTGTATTTAGTTGGTAGAATACAAACATATAAATATAGAACATTAATTACAGTCTACATTTAGGCTGTTAATACATGAAAAATTTAACTCCCTGTTTTTTGATACTCTTTCTCCCTGCACTGCAAAGAAGGGGATAACGCAATTAATGTAAACAATGAAAAATTAATGAAATTACAGCAACACAGCAATAATAAATGACAAACTCATACATATACATAAGTATGTATATACATATAAACAGTAAAGAGCATAATGAAGGAAAAAAGAGCGATAAAAATTAAAGAACTTAAAAGGATTTGAAACTGAGCCTTTGGAAACAATACGATAAAAACAATCAGCCACCCTGCTGCTCAAAAACGAAAAAAATGGATGTGATAAATAAGAACAAAAAAAAGACAAATTAAGATGATATTATTATGACAAAAGAAGGGAAAATGGCAAAAAAAAAAAAAAAAAACTTTTTCTCGCTATAGAGATGTGAAAATCTTTATAAATTATTAACTCTGTTTTTGTCATTATTGCTCTTATTAAAAATTACGAAAAGAAGAAGGGCTATCTATTACTTATTCCTTTCGTTCTCGTTTTAGATTTTGTACATTTTATACGTACTTCTGGACAAAAGATTAATAACTGTATGAAATCACTGAAGTATGAAGTAGTGTTACTGTGCGTTAAATCCTTCTATTTAAATTTCTAATGTTTAACCAAATATAAAATGAAACTGATATCATTTTACAGTCTAAAAGCAACAATTATAAGCACATCATACACTCAAGCACAATTTCTCATTAAAGCTGCTGTGAATGTAATCAATGACAAAAGATCACAGGGAAGAGTCACCATTATTCAGATCTATTTAGCTTCGGCTTCAGTTCTAGTTCTGTTCTAGTTCAGTTTTAGTTCAGTTCTAGTTCAGTTCTAGTTCAGTTCTAGTTCAGTTCTAGTTCAGTTCTAGTTCAGTTCTAGTTCAGTTCTAGTTCAGTTCTAGTTCAGTTCTAGTTCATTTCTAGTTCAGTTCTAGTTCAGTTCTAGTTCAGTTCTAGTTCAGTTCTAGTTCAGTTCTAGTTCAGTTCTAGTTCAGTTCTAGTTCAGTTCTAGTTCAGTTCTAGTACAGTTCTAGTTCAGTTCTAGTTCAGTTCTAGTTCAGTTCTAGTTCAGTTCTAGTTCAGTTCTAGTTCAGTTCTAGTTCAGTTCTAGTTCAGTTCTAGTTCAGTTCTAGTTCAGTACTGGCTAAACTAGAAGAGCTAGGGCCAAAAGAATGAAAATCTGTGATCACTTGTATTTCCTACCAAAACTCAGTTATTGTGTGAAAACACAAAAGCCCATTTTCTGGCTAAACTAGAAGAGCTAGGGCCAAAAGAATGAAAATCTGTGATCACTTGTATTTCCTACCAAAACTCAGTTATTGTGTGAAAACACAAAAGTCCATTTTCTGGCTAAACTAGAAGAGCTAGGGCTAAAACAATGAAAATCTGTGATCACTTGTATTTCCTACCAAAACTCAATATTTGTGTGAAAACATAAAAGTCCATTTTCTGGCTAAACTAGAGGAGCTAGGGCTAAAAGAGTGAAAATCTGTGATCACTTGTATTTCCTGTCAAAACTCAATATGTGTGTGAAAACATAAAAGTCCATTTTCTGGCTAAACTAGAAGAGCTAGGGCCAAAAAAAATGAAAATCTGTGATCACATGTATTTCCTATTAAAACTCAATATTTGTGTGAAAACATAAAAGTCCATTTTCTGGCTAAATTAGAAGAGTTAGGACCAAAAGAATGAAAATCTGTGATCACTTGTATTTCCTACCAGAACTCAATATATGTGTGAAAACATAACAGTCCATTTTCTGGCTAAACTAGAAGAGCTAGGGCTAAACCATGAAAATCTGTGATCACTTGTGTTTCCTACCAAAACTCAGTTATTGTGTGAAAACATAAAAGTCCATTTTCTGGCTAAACTGGAAGAGCTAGGGCTAAAACAATGAAAATCTGTGATCACTTGTATTTCCTACCAAAACTCAATATTTGTGTTAAAACATAAAAGTCCATTTTCTGGCTAAACTAGAAGAGCTAGGGCTAAAATAATGAAAATCTATGATCACTTGTATTTTCTACCAAAACTCAATTTTTTTGTGAAAACATAAGAGTCCATTTTCTGGCTAAACTAGAAGAGCTAGGGCCAAAAGAATGAAAATCTGTGATCACTTGTATTTCCTATTAAAACTCAATATTTGTGTGAAAACATAAAAGTCCATTTTCTGGCTAAATTAGAAGAGTTAGGACCAAAAGAATGAAAATCTGTGATCACTTGTATTTCCTACCAGAACTCAATATTTATGTGAAAACATAAAAGTCCATTTTCTGGCTAAATTAGAAGAGTTAGGACCAAAAGAATGAAAATCTGTGATCACTTGTATTTCCTACCAGAACTCAATATATGTGTGAAAACAGAAAAGTTCATTTTCTGGCTAAACTAGAAGAGCTAGGGCTAAACCATGAAAATCTGTAATCACTTATGTTTCCTATCAAAACTCAGTTATTGTGTGAAAACATGAAAGTCCATTTTCTGGCTAAACTAGAAGAACTAGGGCTAAAACAATGGCTAAACTAGAAGAGCTAGGGCCAAAAGAATGAAAATCTACGATCACTTGTGTTTCCTACCAAAACTCAGTTATTGTGTGAAAACATAAAAGTCCATTTTCTGGCTAAACTAGAAGAGCTAGGGCCAAAAGAATGAAGATCTGTGATCACTTGTATTTCCTACCAGAACTCAAGATTTGTGTGAAAACACAAAAGTGCATTTTCTGGCTAAACTAGAAGAGCTAGGGCTTAAACAATGAAAATCTGTGATCACTTGTATTTCCTACCAAAACTCAATATTTGTGTGAAAACATAAAAGTCCATTTTCTGGCTAAACTAGAAGAGCTAGGGCCAAAAGAATGAAAATCTGTTCAGTTCTAGTTCAGTTCGAATATTATATTGTTCAGTTCTGTTATTAAAAAGCTTATTCCGCAGTAAGGGTTCTTTCCCTTGTCTAAAATATACATGGCATACATTGGTAAAATCCTCCACTCAACTAACATCCATGTTACCAAACAATAACTACAACTGGCGCTAGTTAAGCCTGGATAATGGCGTCTCTTTATATTTTTAGGTCATTGTTATTTTTGCTCTAGATATTTATGTTGTTGCTGCTGTTGGACTGTTTATTATAAGTTGTCTAACATTGTTGATTGTTCATTTTTGTTGTTGGTTGGTTTTAATGGCTGTTCGTTAGTTGTTAAAAAGAAGACAAAATTTTGTGTTGAAAGAGTCCTCTAATTATTAAGAATATCCACGCGTTTTCATATCTTTCATTAGGATACAATCATAATACTTAGCCGCCCGCAGCAGTACACATATACTAAAAGCATTCTCTTAAGCACAAACACATACAGACATACACTTAAACTTTCCAGGAAACGGAAATGCTGGTGTTTGTTAGAATGTGTTGAATTTTGTCTCTGTGTTTTTGTTTTTTTTTGGACTGGAGTGTGGGGTTCCGCTTGATATTTTAGTCAAAATATTTATGGTTTACCAGAAACAAGTAATTTTTCGCACGAATGCCCTTCTTCACTCTATTTCTTTTCTTGTTCTTTTTTCTTTATTTTAGTATAAAAATATTCTAAAAATTCTTACTTGCGTTATGCTCTTGTTTTTGTTACCATGATGGAAACACTAGAAGAGAATTCTCATGATATCCTAGTAGATGTCTTTGGATATTTGCACAAGTTAGTGTTAGAAAAAATAGGAGAAAAATTCAGCACACACCAAACTAACACTTAACAATGACGAACACTAAAAGAACAAGTCGAAAAAAAGTTCTCAAATGTACTGAAGTTGGTTTTTGTTACTTTTCGAGGAAAAAAGGAAACTTACTTCATCATATTGTTGGCAGCAAAATTATATTATGACTCCAAGCCATAAATCAAAATTCATGTAAGGATACCAGCACTCATACACTCACACAATCCTTCCTGCCTCATCATCATACTAAAACATGCATATGCCTTCATATAGCCGTATGAATATCTGGTGATTAGATCTGGCCTAATATCACTTCTTTTATCCGCCCTATATTCTTAGATTTTAACAAGTAAAGGATGAGGAGTATGATTTTTAGTTGTTTCATATATCACAATTACATACATGGTTGCGTTAAATGGGAGAGTTTTTTTTTGGCATATTAATTCTTTCTTCTATCGTTTCAGTTTTAATCCAAATAACAATTTTTAATTACGACATACTTCACTGTAATTAATATTGAGATTGTTCTTCTTGCTATTGCTTTGTGTGAAAAGGATAAGGCTGCAGAAGAAATTTTTAATAAATTTCATTTATTGGAAATTCTTTTAATTACAAAATGTAAAGGGATTTTTCTTACATTTCGTATCCCGTTTTTCATTTTTTTGTTTAGCTCTATTCTAATTATTTTTTAAAGGTGTCCGTTTAATTCTTGTTCTAGTTCTGTTGTAGGTAGTTCGGAATTCTGTACTAGTTTTCTGTTCTAGTTCTGTTCTAGTTCTGTTCTAGTTCTTTCTAGTTCTGTTTCTAGTTCCTGTTCTAGTTCTGTTCTAGTTCTGTTCTAGTTCTGTTCTAGTTCTGTTCTAGTTTCTGTTCTGTTTCTGTTTCTAGTTTAGTTTCTGTCTAGTTCTGTTCTAGTTCTGTTCTAGTTCTGTTTCTAGTTCTGTTTCTAGTTCTGTTCTAGTTCTGTTCGAGTTCTGTTCTAGTTTCTGTTCTAGTTCTGTTTCTAGTCTGTTCTAGTTTCTGTCTAGTTCGGTTCTATTCGTTCTAGTTTCTGTTCTAGTTCTGTTCTAGTTCTGTTCTAGTTCTGTTCTAGTTCTGTTCTGTTCTGTTCTGTTCTGTTCTAGTTCTGTTCTAGTTCTGTTCTAGTTCTGTTCTAGTTCTGTTCTAGTTCTGTTCTAGTTCTGTTTAGTTCTGTTCTAGTTCTGTTCTAGTTCGTTCTAGTTCTGTTCTAGTTCTGTTCTAGTTCTGTTCTAGTTCTGTTCTATTTCTGTTCTAGTTCTGTTCTAGTTCTGTTCTAGTTCTGTTCTAGTTCTGTTCTAGTTCTGTTCTAGTTCTGTTCTAGTTCTGTTCTAGTTCTGTTCTAGTTCTGTTCTAGTTCTGTTCTAGTTCTGTTCTAGTTCTGTTCTAGTTCTGTTCTAGTTCTGTTCTAGTTCTGTTCTAGTTCTGTTCTAGTTCTGTTTAGTTCTGTTCTAGTTCTGTTCTAGTTCTGTTCTAGTTCTGTTCTAGTTCTGTTCTAGTTCTGTTCTAGTTCTGTTCTAGTTCTGTTCTAGTTCTGTTCTGTTCTAGTTCTGTTCTAGTTCTGTTCTAGTTCTGTTCTAGTACTGTTCTAGTACTGTTCTAGTTCTGTTCTAGTTCTGTTCTAGTTCTGTTCTAGTTCTGTTCTAGTTCTGTTCTAGTTCTGTTCTAGTTCTGTTCTAGTTCTGTTCTAGTTCTGTTCTAGTTCTGTTCTAGTTCTGTTCTAGTTCTGTTCTAGTTCTGTTCTATAAATTTGTTGTTTTAATTTATTTGTTTGAAATTATATCTCATTTCAGTATTTAAATATTATTGCAGAAAATTCATAAAAGATTCTAATTTTTTATACTTTGTTGCAATATTTAGTCTCTTAAATAAATTATCAACTCATAAACATGACAGAAACTTTTTCACATTTTATTACTTTTTCTAAAATTTTAGTGCAAAAAAAAAAAAAATCCTAAAACAAATTAGTCCACATAATATTTCTGGATGCAAAAAAAAAAAAAACTATCTTAAATAGTCTCAAAAAGGAAAATTATAGAAAAACAAAATAATTATATAAAACTTTTGCAACTGTTGTTGCTGCAAACATAACGAAAAATTTAAAGTGAGGCTGTTTATATATAAGTAGTACATGTTTAACATCCTCGTTGGTGTCCTCGCAGCAGCACAGTTATAAGGATCCCTTTCTAAAAGGGAAGCAGCAGCTAAATAAAACAGGAAGCACTGTTTTGCTAAAACACACAAAACTATTTCGTATAATAATAAATATTTAAGTATAAATAAACGGAAATATTTAAGTTTCTCTTGCTTATTATTACTTTTTTCAAATAAACTTTGAGCTTTTTTATGTTTTTGCAATTCTATTTTATCAGCAGCAACTTTGTTTCCCAACTAATTTTTGGTAAAATTGTTTGCTAAATTGTTGAACGAAATTCTTTTAGTTTATTTATTTGTTTTCTATTTTTTAAATAGTTGAAATTAAATTTTGGAATTAAGAGAAACTGCCAAAGTAAAAGAGTAATTATGAGTTGTATATAAAATAATAATTATATATTTATTTTGTTTTTGCAACAGATTTTTGTAGAATTTAATAAACTTGCTAAGATCTTTTTAAGGGTAACTAACACTATGGGTTGGGAAAATTTAATATGTAGTTTTCAAAAATGTTTCTTATACATATTTTCTTTATTTACCTTCAATCAGCATTGTATTCATTAACCTAAGATTGAAGCCATTTATTATTTCCTTTTCCTGTTTAACATTTTTCTCATATAACACAATGTTTTTAATCAAACTTTTTCTTCTCTCTCTCTAATTTCAGGTAATTTTTCCATATTGTATGATTTTTAATAGAAAGACATCAATAACTCGGGTATTTATGTAGGTTGTAAGTATATGTTATTCATTTTTCATATCGAGTTACTTCATAGTATGTAACATATCAAATCAATAAACAAAAAATCCCAGCAAACATTTTTTAATAATTCCGTATTTCTTAAATTTTGTGCATAAATATTGTTCTAAAACATGGCAAATATTTTACAGCTCATACCTATCTAAAAATGAGTTGTTGCTCCTTGTTTCTATAGTCAATTTGTATGTTACCCAAATGAAGGCAATATATAGAATGAGAAAACTGAAAGACTCAAAAATATTCTTTCATGAAGTTGGGTTTCTTTTTTTTTTAAGCAAAAATCAATAATGTTATAAAGAAATTCCATTTGGCTATTGTTTGCCTTTGAACAAATTGTAATGTTTGGCATGTAAATCTGAACCCAATAAACAAACTTTACATGATCTTCAAGAAATATTAATACAGACTGTAAAAATAAACTGATCTAGTATATTGAATAGCTTAGTCTATAGTATAGTCTATAACCTAGTCTATATCCTAGTCTATAGTCTTGTCTATAGTCTAGTATATAGTCTAGTCTATAGTCTAGTCTATAGTCTAGTCTATAGTCTAGTCTATAGTCTAGTCTATAGTCTAGTCTATAGTCTAGTCTATAGTCTAGTCTATAGTCTAGTCTATAGTCTAGACTATAGTCTAGTCTATAGTCTAGTCTATAGTCTAGTCTATAGTCTAGTCTATAGTCTAGTCTATAGTCTAGTCTAGTCTATAGTCTAGTCTATAGTCTAGTCTATAGTCTAGTCTATAGTCTAGTCTATAGTCTAGTCTATAGTCTAGTCTATAGTCTAGTCTATAGTCTAGTCTATAGTCTAGTCTATAGTCTAGTCTATAGTCTAGTCTATAGTCTAGTCTATAGTCTAGTCTATAGTCTAGTCTATAGTCTAGTCTATAGTCTAGTCTATAGTCTAGTCTATAGTCTAGTCTATAGTCTAGTCTATAGTCTAGTCTATAGTCTAGTCTATAGTCTAGTCTATAGTCATGTCTATGGTCCTTTCTGTAGTTCAGTCTACGGTGTAGTCTATTTTCTAGTCTATAGTCTATTCTAAATATAGTCTATACTCTAGTCTATGGTATAATCTGTGGTCTAATCTATAGTCTAGTCTGGTCTATAGTCTCGTCTGTGATCTAGTCTTTTCTAAGGTATAGTCTATAGTCTAGTCTATAGTCTAGTCTATAGTCTAGTCTATAGTCTAGTCTATATAGACTAGACTATAGACTAGACTATAGACTAGGCTATAGACTAGACTATAGACTAGACTATAGACTAGACTATAGACTAGACTAGACTAGACTATAGACTAGACTATAGTCTAGACTATAGACTAGACTATAGACTAGACTATCGACTAGACTATAGACTAGACTATAGACTAGACTATAGACTAGACTATAGACTAGACTATAGACTAGACTATATACTAGACTATAGACTAGGATATAGACTAGGTTATATATTGAATATACTAGATCAGTTTATTTTAGTCTATAGTCTAGTCTATAGTCCAGTCTATAGTCTAGTCTATAGTCTAGTCTATAATCTAGTCTATAGTCTAGTCTATAGTCTAGTCTATAGTCTAGTCTATAGTCCAGTCTAGTCTAGTCTATAGTCTAGTCTATAGTCTAGTCTATAGTCTAGTCTATAGTCTAGTCTATAGTCTAGTCTATAGTCTAGTCTATAGTCTAGTCTATAGTCTAGTCTATAGTCTAGTCTATAGTCTAGTCTATAGTCTAGTCTATAGTCTAGTCTATAGTCTAGTCTATAGTCTAGTCTATAGTCTAGTCTAGTCTAGTCTATAGTCTAGTCTATAGTCTAGTCTATAGTCTAGTCTATAGTCTAGTCTATAGTCTAGTCTATAGTCTAGTCTATAGTCTAGTCTATAGTCTAGTCTATAGTCTAGTCTATAGTCTAGTCTATAGTCTAGTCTATAGTCTAGTCTATAGTCTAGTCTATAGTCTAGTCTATAGTCTAGTCTATAGTCTAGTCTATAGTCTAGTCTATAGTCTAGTCTATAGTCTAGTCTATAGTCTAGTCTATAGTCTAGTCTATAGTCTAGTCTATAGTCTAGTCTATAGTCTAGTCTATAGTCTAGTCTATAGTCTAGTCATAGTCTAGTCTATAGTCTAGTCTATAGTCTAGTCTATAGTCTAGTCTATAGTCTAGTCTATAGTCTAGTCTATAGTCTAGTCTAGTCTAGTTAGTCTAGTCTATAGTCTAGTCTATAGTCTAGTCTATAGTCATGTCTATGGTCCTTTCTGTAGTTCAGTCTACGGTGTAGTCTATTTTCTAGTCTATAGTCTATTCTAAATATAGTCTATACTCTAGTCTATGGTATAATCTGTGGTCTAATCTATAGTCTAGTCTGGTCTATAGTCTCGTCTGTGATCTAGTCTTTTCTAAGGTATAGTCTATTGGCTAGTCTATAGTCTGGTTTCTCATCTAATCTATAGCCTAGACTAAAATCTATACTTCTCCTTTGTTCTTGTTTTTCGTCTTGTTCTTTGTATTAGGTTTACGTAGACAATTGTTGGCTTCCTAGAATATTTTAGTTTAACACCTCCTACTTGCAACTGCATTGTTATAGGTAGATTAACCTACTGCAGCTACAAAACAGTACCTGTGTCATACGAATCCTTGTAAAATTCCTTCATAAACATTTCCCAAATACATAGTTACATATACGTACACATGCTGTTCGACATGCTTGAGCGTAAAATTTATTCAAACAAAGAAGAAAGCAAAAATGCACGCACAGCACAACTTCATAAGTCAGACACTGAAGCTGCAGATAATCAAGCGTTTTGTATTGTGCTGCATTGTATTGTTGTGTTTGTAAGTGAAGAAGTAAATTCCTTTATTTCTTTATTTTATGCTTCAACAAATTTTCTTGTACTTACCTTTTCTTCCTCCTTCTCTCTCTCACGCTCTCTATTAACTTATGTGTAATTGTATGACATTTTCATAGATATACACAGGTTTATCTTAATACACAAATACATATGTAGTTTAGCAATATACATATAAGTTAATCATAGCAGTTTTAAAAAGATTCAGTGTATCCTGTTTTAGTTTTTTAGGAATTGAAACCATTGCCCATTTTGAACGCAAAACTGATGTAATAGTAGGCGGTGTTGGGTCAATCCTGGCAAATCTCATAGTTGTGATCAGATCACAACTTTGAGACGGTCTCCTCGAGTTGCAGGGTCTTGCTTATTTTTGACTACATTGAAGGTGCAAAAGAAAATGAATTTCATTTATAATACAATTCTCGTCTAAAATTTATGCAATTTGTGTTTGTGTTCACAAATTTATTTGATTGTCAATGTATGCACTGTTGTATGCATTTTCGTTCGCAGTGAGTGCAGTGTCTATATTCAATATCTTTTTTCCAATACATTTGTAAATAGTTCAACAAAGTGTTGGAACATGTTCAGACATGCAGGAATATAGGTGGCCATTAGGGTGCATGCTATTTATTCGGAAGAAGTCTGCTCTTAATCCTCTACAATTTAAAAGTACTGCATCCTGAATTTTAATGCTGTTGAAGAATTTTAAGCTTAGTCCTAATAATTCCCTTAAATGAAAAACATCCTCTAACTTTTTTAACAAACTTTTATAAGCTCCATTCTAGTAATTCCACTCATCCGTATATTTGATAATACAAAACAACAACAACAACACTTTACTACCATTACAAAATTTCAAAATATTATTTAGATTTATACGCACTGTTTGATTTATAGATCTCTAATATGTATATAGTATCTGGTTTTTTATACAGAAGTATTTTTATTTGTCACATCCGTATTTATTGTAAAATACAAAATACATGTGTATTGATTGTAGTGAATGATAGATTATTGTATTTGTATTTACTAGGGAATTTATTTAATAAATTTATTTATGTTTATGTATATGTTTTTTGGAAAATATGATTTAACAGGTGATTGCTGCTAATGGTATAATTGAAATCGTCTAGAAATTGAGTTAAAATAAAATGCAACAATATTTTAAATCAAATTTCTGTTGACAGAGTAATGTAATTTTCAAAACATTATTTGCGAAATAAATATTTGAGAAAATAGAATGAATTTAATGCAAATTCGATCAACATCTTAAAATCGATTGAGATTTTAAGCGGTATTCCTTTTGTATCTATAGTATAACAAACTATAGCCTCGACATTAGGATAGTTTAAAGTCTAGACTAAAATATATCCTGGACTGAACTATAGTCCAGATTATGGACTAGACTATAGACTAGACTATAGACTAGACTATAGACTAGACTATAGACTAGACTATAGACTAGACTATAGACTAGACTATAGACTAGACTATAGACTAGACTATAGACTAGACTATAGACTAGACTATAGACTAGACTAGAGACTAGACTATAGACTAAACTATAGACTAGACTAGAGACTAGACTAGACTATAGACTAGACTATAGACTAGACTATAGACTAGACTATAGACTAGACTATAGACTAGACTATGGACTAGACTATAGACTATAGACTAGACTATAGACTAGACTATAGACTAGACTATGGACTAGACTATAGACTAGACTATAGACTAGACTATAGACTAGACTATAGACTAGACTATAGACTAGACTATAGACTAGACTAGACTATAGACTAGACTATAGACTAGACTATAGACTAGACTATAGACTAGACTATAGACTAGACTATAGACTAGACTATAGACTAGACTATAGACTAGACTATAGACTAGACTATAGACTAGACTATAGACTAGACTATAGACTAGACTATAGACTAGACTATAGACTAGACTATAGACTAGACTATAGACTAGACTATAGACTAGACTATAGACTAGACTATAGACTAGACTATAGACTAGACTATAGACTAGACTATAGACTAGACTATAGACTAGACTATAGACTAGACTATAGACTAGACTATAGACTAGACTATAGACTAGACTATAGACTAGACTATAGACTAGACTATAGACTAGACTATAGACTAGACTATAGACTAGACTATAGACTAGACTATAGACTAGACTATAGACTAGACTATAGACTAGACTATAGACTAGACTATAGACTAGACTATAGACTAGACTATAGACTAGACTATAGACTAGACTATAGACTAGACTATAGACTAGACTATAGACTAGACTATAGACTAGACTATAGACTAGACTATAGACTAGACTATAGACTAGACTATAGACTAGACTATAGACTAGACTATAGACTAGACTATAGACTAGACTATAGACGAGACTATAGACTAGACTATAGACTAGACTATAGACTAGACTATAGACTAGACTATAGACTAGACTATAGACTAGACTATAGACTAGACTATAGACTAGACTATAGACTAGACTATAGACTAGACTATAGACTAGACTATAGACTAGACTATAGACTAGACTATAGACTAGACTATAGACTAGACTATAGACTAGACTATAGACTAGACTATGGACTAGACTATAGACTAGACTATAGACTAGACTATAGACTAGACTATAGACTAGACTATAGACTAGACTATAGACTAAGACTATAGACTAGACTATAGACCTAGACTATAGACTAGAAACTATACACTATACACTCAATAGACAAGAACTATCAGACCTACTATAGACTATACTAGAACTAGACTATAGACTTAGACCTATAGACTAGACTATAGACTAGACTATAGACTAGGAGATAGACTACTAGAGACTAGACTAATAATAGACTTAGACTATAGACTAGACTATTAGACTAGACTATAGACTAGACTATAGACTTAGACTATAGACCTAGACTATAGACTAAGACTATAGATACCTAGACTATAGACTAGACTATAGACTAGACTATAGACTAGACTATAGACTAGACTATAGACTAGAACTATAGCTAGACTATAGACTAGACTATAGACTAGACTATAAGACTAGACTATAGAACTAGAACTATAGACTAGACTATAGACTAGACTATAGACTAGACTATAGACTAGACTATAGACTAGACTATGACTAGACTATAGACTAGACTATAGACCTAGACTATAGACTAGACTATAGACTAGTCTAGGACTATAGACTAGTCTAGACTAATAGACCTAGTCTAGACTAGACTAGACTATAGACTAGACTATAGACCACTATAAGACCACTGATATTTAAATGTAGTACATGTTAATAATGTGTTATAAATTTTCATTTAACAACTTTTATTAATCGTTGTACAACAACAAAAAACTTGTATTCAAAGAAAAAAAAAAAAAAAAAAAATTATAAAACAAGTATTTAAACAATTTCCATCAAATTCTACTTAAAAATTGTTTGCAATTGCATATTTTTTTGAATATAGTTTACATACAAACCCTGACACTCATTATCATAAAAATTTTTTAACAATCATATCAAGTGCTACAGCATATAAAGTTGGTAGCAGTAAAAGTGCTACAGATATTACATACTATCATCAGCAATATACATTTTTATTTATATTATATTTGCAGCTGTTTTCTTTTTTACTTGATGGTAGAAGAAGGGGTAGCATAATGTTTAACATGTTCTGCAATAATGTTGACAACAATAAAAACAGGCAACAGGAGCAGGTTTCAGTAGCAGCAAATGTTCTTATAAATGACACTTTAAGAAAAAAAAAAAAAAAAAAAAAAAACAAAAAATTGTTCACATATGTGTTGGTTGGTCTCATAATTTTAATGTCTGTTGTCTTCTTTCAACTGCAGAAGTGTCTGTGGTTTAACACAAACATTTGTGTCATTGTTGTCTGTTTGTTTGAAATTTCTTTTATTTTTGGGGTTATTTTTTTTATTAAACATTTCAAATATTTTACTTTTGTGCAAATTAATGACACTTTAATGTAGAAACATTGAAATAAAATAACCTTATTTCTTTTATATATATCTTGTATAAATTAATACAAAAATTCCCTAAAGTATGCTAAAGTATTTAGTTTAATATGCACATAACAAATGGAATAAGTTTGTCTGTATTAGTGTCTGTGCTAGTGTTTTAGTATAAAAAGTTTAGCATACTTTGTTTGTGAATTATTTACAAAAATTTGAAGCATATACTCTAGGGTAAAAAAATGGAAACTAGATTTATATGTATTTGGTTTATTTTTTAGTTTTGGGGAATTTTTAAGTTTATAAAAAAGGTTCTTGTGGTAATGTAGGGTTTTTTTTATATTGACAAAACACAAGAAAACTTTAGAGACTGACAATATGTTACATAAATAAAAAATACGTAGCATATTTTTGGGAAATATATAGTAATTAAAATTTAACAATTTACCATAATAGTCATTAAGTTTATATATGTGTAGTAAAGATTACTTCTTTTTAGAGAAAATTTTTTTTATAATGAATGGTTTTAGTTTTGAAATGAAATTAAATAATATAATAATATTTATTTTCCTCTATTTTTAATTCCATTAAAGTATTAAAATTAAATTTTGTTTTATTTTATTTTTAGGTAATTAATCTCTTTGTTAAGTATGTGACTGAAACGAAAAATAAATGATTATTTCGATAATGTAGTTTGTAAGTATAAAAGATTTAAACTAACTTTTCTCATTTGGACTTTATAGTCAGGACTATAGTCTAGTCAATTGCCTGGACTATTGTCTAGTCTATAATCTGGACAAAAGTCTAGACTATAGTTTGTCCATAGTCTATTCTATAATCTGGACAGTTTCTTTTTTTCCCTTAAGTGCCCTATAATCTAGCCTATAGTTCGGACTATAGTCTAGTCTATAGTTCGGACTATAGTCTAGTCTATAGTCTGGACTATAGTCTAGTATATAGACTGGATTATAGTCTGGACTATGGTCTAGTCTATAGTCTGGACTATAGTCTAGTCTATAGTCTGGACTATAGTCTCGACTATAGTCTGGACTATAGTCTGGACTATAGTCTAGTCTATAGCCTGGACTATAGTCTAGTCTATAATGTGGAATATAGTCTAGTCTATAGACTGGACTGTAGTCTAGTCTGTAGTCTGGACTATAGTCTAGTCTATAGTCTGGACTATAATCTAGTCCATTGTCTGGACTATAGTCTAGTCTATAGTCTGGACTATAGTCTTGTCTATTGTCTGGACTATAGTCTAGTCTATAGTCTGGACTATAGTCTAGTCTATAGTCTGGACTTTAGTCTAGTCTATAGTCTGGATTATAGTCTAGTCTATACTCTAGATTATAGTCTAGTCTATAGTCTGGATTATATTTTAGTCTAAAGTCTGGACTATATTTTAGTCTGTAGTCTGGACTATTGTCTAGTATACAGTCAGGAATATAGTCTAGTCGATAGTCCAGACTGTAGTCTAGTCTATAGTCTAGACTAGCCGATAGTCTGGATTATAGTCTAGTCGATAGTCTGGATTATAGTCTAGTCTGTAGTCTAGACTATAGTCTCGTCTATAGTCTGGAGTATAGTCTAGTCTACAGTCTGAACTATAGTCTAGTCTATAGTCTGGACTATGGACTAGTTTATAGTCTGGACTATAGTCTAGTCTATAGTCTGGACTATTGTCTAGTCTTAGTCTGTACTATAGTCTAGTCTGTAGTCAGGACAATAGTGCAGTCTATGATCTGGACTATAAACTAGTCTACTTGGGCTATAGTATATATAGCCCTGCAGACTAGACTATAGCTCAAGTCTAGTCTATAGTTTAGTCTACAGTTTGGACTATAGTCTAGTCTATAGTCTGGACTATAGTCTAGCCTATAGTATGGACTATAGTATAGTCTATAGTCTAGACTATAGTCTAGCCTATTGTCTGGACTGTAGTCTAGTCTATAGTCTGGACTATGGTCTAGTCTATAGTCTGGACTATAGTCTAGTCTGTAGTCAGGACAATAGTGCAGTCTATGATCTGGACTATAGACTAGTCTATAGTCTGGACTATATTCTAGTCTATAGTTTGGGCTATAGTCTAGTCTTTAGTTTGGACTACAGTCTAGTCTATAGTCTGGACTATGGTCTAGTCTATAGTCTGGACTACAGCCTTGTCTATAGTCTGGATTACAGTCTTGTCTATAGTCTAGACTAAAGTCTGGACTATAGTCTAGTCTTTAGTTTGGACTAAAGTCTAGTATGTAGTCTGGACTAAAGTCTAGTGTGTAGTCTGTAGTGTAGTCTGTAGTGTAGTCCAGTCTATAGTCTGGACTATAGTGCAGTTTATAGTCTGGACTATAGTTTGGACTATAGTCTAGTCTATAGTCTGGACTATAGTGTAGTATATATTCTGCACTATAGTCGAGTCTATATTCTAGACTATAGTCTGATCTATAATCTAGTCTTGACTGTAGACTTCGGTCTATAACCTGGACTATGGTCGGGTCTATAGTATTTAATATAATGTGGACTAGTTATAGGGTGGACAATGGTCTAGTCTGTATAGTTTAGTTTATGTATTATATAGTGCGGACTATATTCAGGACCATAGTCTGGAATATAGCCCACACTATAGAAATATAGTTAGAACTGTTCAACTTTTCATCCAGTATATGTGTTAATTCTTGTTTTTGAACTTGATCAAGAAATCTATTGTAATCTTTCTTTATTTATGTTCCATCGCTTCTACTTTCCGAACAAAATTAAATTTTAATTGATTTCTTAAAAAAAGGGATTTTGACTCCAGCATCCATAGTGCACGGTGTCCTTGTTTTTTGTCATCCTCATACACCAAAGTGCTTATTAAAAGCAAACACAAATTTATTAAAAAATTTTATTAATGCAGTATTTCATGACTGCTAACCAAATAGCACTCACAGTCAAGTCCTAATTATGTCTTTATATAAAAATCCTCAAATACATAAAAGATTTTAATGGGGATCAAATATTTTTTTGTAGTAACAAAAGAGCACACAACACAAACACATCTGCTGACATGTAGCAATCTGCAATACTTAAATAGTCATAAAAAGCGGAAATAAAAAAAACTATACAATATGTTTTGCTTGTAAAGCCATTAACTTTTCAACCAAAATAAAAATATACATAGAAAAGGGCATAAAATAGGAATCAACAGTGGACAAGACAACAACTGAAAAATGAGCAGAGTTATAAATACATAAAAATCTCAAGGGTTTCATTGTAAGTTTGTCTCTCTGTCTGTCCATCTGTCTTACTGTTTGTCTGTCTGTCCTGCCAACCCAGTGACATTTAAATACGCGACCTCTTATCACAAGTACGAAAAACATATTTGACATTTTTGCGTACATTTTTTTGGGGGGAATACTAAAAATGGAACTCTCCCCAGGCATATAAAAATACTTACGTACACGTTCATACAATGTTCAGAAAAAGTTTTTTTTTTTTTTTTAAATAAACACAAAACTACCAACTACAACAAGAGAAATTTTTCAAATATTTCTAACGTTTGACATTTTAATCAAGCGCCTTGGTTGTTGTGCTGATGATGATGATACTTCTTATATTGTTGTATTTGTTATTGTACAGTGGGGTAGAAAGGAAAATGTTAGGAAATTAAATCGGAGTTCCGTTTTAAATAAAATTTTTCACTTGCGTACATTTATACCCTACATATATTCAACTGATGGGTCTTTGAGCAGCCTTTTCAAAACTTAAGGTCATATACTGCTTGGTCTCGGATATACAAAAATTTGACTTAAATCACAGCAGCCGTTTAAAAATCACAGCATTATTTTCTAAAAATATCAATTCCATGAACCACTGTGCACTATCGTTGTTTTTACTTTTAGAAAAATGTGTTTGGTTGGCTCTTTGGTACGATTCATGTCTCCCTGGTGTATAATGATAATGATGACAACGATGGAACAAACATTCATCATCATTATCAGCGGCAGTGTCATCATCATTATTTGCAAAAATGTTCATTTTTTTTTCTTTCATAGAAATTATAATGAAAATGTAAATGATGATGATGGTGATAATGATGTTTCCTTCGGTCACAACTATTAAATAAAAGTTTTTCTCATTTCTTTCCTTTTCACATTTTAGTTTAATGAATGCGTCATGTTTAATGAAAAGAAATTATTTTCGTTAAATGAAAGTGCTGGTGAATGGAATGATGGCGCCTATATCCACCTCTTTAATTTGCCGCCTCCTGCTCTTAACGACTTATTGACAAAGTGGTATAACCAAACTGATTTTAACTTTAAAGGCCGACATTAAATAAATATTTGTATTGGTTTTCGCTTTTTTTAAGACAACATTATGATGAGGGCGATTTTTTTTTTGGTGATAAGTAGTGTTTTGCCCACCCCTCACCAACAGCAACATTCTCACTCTTGATCAAAAATGATTGAAGCAACTTAAACGTGAGAAAAATTTCTTGAACAAAGAAATACAACAAGAAATATTTTAATGCGTTGGGATGCCAATGACAAACAAAATGTCAACATTGACAATTGATTTAACAAGTTGTGTGCTGCTTCACAACAAAGTAAGTTTTTTTTTCAATATGCGGTTTTCTTTTCTCATACTTTTCTTGATTAAATTTTATGTTTATTTTAATTTTATTTCAACTAAAACCGTAAACCATGAATAGTCAAGTTTTCTCTTACGCTCTTTTGTCTACTATACTTTTCATTTATAGTTAAAGCCTGTTTGTATACTATAGTTTTTTTTTCTTTTTAACATATTTATTATTCGCAAATGTAGGCAACCAGGCAATCATTGCAGTAGTTACCATACTTGAAATGGAATTTTTGATTAACCGTGATGGTTCTCTTTTTTTTTCCACTTGGCAAAGCAAATGGGTCAAGATATTTTTTTCTTATCTTTTTTTTTCATTTTGGGATTAATTTGCATAGCAGCACCGCTGAGATTTATAAAATTAGCCCCTTTACAGGGAGAAGCGAAAAAATTATTAATGGATTAATAAAATGTGATTGAAGATGAGTTTTATATGGAAAATATTTAATATTAATGTTAAAGGCAAAAGGTGGAAAAAAAATTATGAAGTTTTCAGAAAGTTTAAATATAAGTACTAATGGACTATATCGTGTCAAAAAGTGGCAACTTATACCCACTTGTATGATGATTTTTCGATGTTAAAGTTTTTACGAAGAGATCAATTTTCCAAATTCTTACAATCGATTAATCTTTGAAAGTCGAATTTTCTTTATGCTTATTTTAACTACTTTCTGAATTGGATTTGTTTTGAGCAATATTGGGCCATCAGCTCTACACTTTTGAGTTCTTGCGGAACAGCCTCATTTCGGTTATCCAGTTCGGCAAAAACTTAACTTCGATTTTTTACTCTATGTTTGGCAAAGATTTTGCAGAACTTGACACCGACAGCACAAGTTAGACTACATCTGATCGTGAATCTTAAGCTGCTGAAAGTACATGATTGTCATTAATTCTATTCTGACCTTGTCTGATGAAGATCAAATGGAAACCACAGTATAAAAGGTTTGCAATTTAAAAATCGATCTAGATGTTATGAACAGCATCTTCTCTGATGGCCCCAGTGAAACGAATCCGAACTTCATATGTTGACTTTGACTACTGCATGTTCTCTGCTTCGATTCAGTTATAATTCGGCCGTGTCAATATGATCTCTTGGATACTTGATTATTCCGGAAATTTAATTGTATCGAATTTGTTCGGACATTGGATGTGATCAATAAATGGACACTCAAAGAATCGGAACACGATTTCTATTCACACAATAGGACCCCCAGATGACTTGAAAGGAAAGCAACTACTGTTTGAATAAGATTGTGCTCATCATTCCTACTCCAGAAAAGTTTGAGAGTGGATAATGAAAAACACAGATTCACGAGCTAGACTTTTAAGAAAAGTTTCTTGGTTTCTTACAGATCAGCCGAACGAATCCAAACTGTCGAAGATATATAAAGCTGTTAATCTTCATAGAATAATGGGAAATTGTACTTGTTTTATATCGGATCTTCAGAATATTAATGACTCTATAATGGAATTCCATGGATGTGAAGAAAGAGGAACACGGTTTAATGATCGGAACTGTCAGATATAGGTTTTTGGTCAACGAAACCATCTAATAGGACGGAGAAACCGATGTGTGTTTTAAAGCATTGATCTATTCCAACCAGCTAATAATGTGCGAAGAGTTGAAGGAAAAACAGCCAACGCGGAATTACTGGTATTTTTCCGATCCTGTAAACTCGGAGTCTCTGGATTAAAAATTTGTTGACCTTTGTAATCATCGATGTTTAGATACTTTGTCGAATCGGATCGAAGAAGA
The DNA here is from genome assembly GCF_015586225.1 of Lucilia sericata. Taxonomy (NCBI): domain Eukaryota; kingdom Metazoa; phylum Arthropoda; class Insecta; order Diptera; family Calliphoridae; genus Lucilia; species Lucilia sericata. The sequence continues at coordinate 272,513 of NW_023994204.1, forward strand.
AATACTCATACAATCAGCATTTCTCTATCCAAACTTCCCTGTCATTCGCAAAAGAATACTTATAAAAAGTTTTAACAAAATTTCGCTTTGAAAACTTAATGTAAGCTTTCCTTGTAATCTGACAAATCTGAAGAATCTGTTTAAATTTCAAGAGTCAGGAAGTTAGAAGAAAAAATTTAACATTCTAATATATTTCCCTTTATCAATTTTCTTTAAGTTTTCACAATTTATTCCTACTATTTTCCATATGCCATGAATTATTCAACTAACGACAAAGTATTGCATATTTCAAGGTACACTATAAACATATATATTGTTGCATATTTCAAAGATTTATCATACTCCTTGATGCTCTTAGTATATTATAAATAAATTCTTTATATGCCATGCAACGTGCAGCAAGCAAATTTAATTATACTCTTTTTTTCTCTTTCCTTTCTCTATACATTCAAATTTTTTTGTCATTGTATAACGAGCAGTTTTTACCATATGACACCGGAGACGTGTTTTTGTTGTTGCTATTGCTGTTACAATTCTCGATGACCTTGTGTACGTTAGAGACTTGAGGTTCACTATTCTATTATACGAATATAATTCATTATACTCTGGGCAACAAACACACAAAAATAATGTTCAAAAAGAAAGTATAATAGAGAGGGAGGAGATGGTGGTTGGGGGAAAGGATATGAATTTTATTTTATATAAGAAATTTTCAATATAAATGCAAATTATGATTTAAAACAGGCAGTAGCACAAGTTAAAAATCTTAGAACGAAACGAATGGTGAAAATGAATGAATTGTTAGGAGAGAAAGAGAGCAAAAAGATTTCAAAAAATTGCAATTTGTATTAAAGCTAGAGGTTAGGAAATGAAAAATAATAATACTTTGTTATTTATCTATTCTGTTTTCTCTCTAGTGGTTTCGAATGGTGGTGGTGAATGGTCTAATCTTAATATTTATGCAAAATTGTTATTACCTTTTGTTAAACTTTGGCATGAGATATTAAATGTATTTATAATATTTAAATAATTGGCTTTTTGTGGAAATTTCTATGAAAAAATTATGTGGATTATGATGGGGAATATATATTTTTAGGGTAACTTTCCTAATGCGCACATTAGGTGTGTAAGGAATGTTTTTATAATCTGTTTTTATAATCTTTGGCAGATTTTCCCACTGTTGCAGACTATGATAGCTCATTTTGAAGTGATTCAATGTACTGATGTTATCCTCCTGGGGCATGTTTCCTTGATGAAAGACTTTCATCGTGGTGTATTGCAAACCCGGAATGATTTGACATGAAGTCTAACCAGGGAACCACATAATCTGGTACTACGGATGGGCAGTTGCCCGAATGACTTCTCCTGTCTGATCTGTTGGTTGAGGTTCCTTCGGGATCCAAGTACTGGCTGTAGCTTAAACCCAAATTCGCGGGTAGAGTAAGTTGCGGTTAAAAGACTGATGCACGGTGAAATGCATTCAGAGTAAAATCTGTTCATACCACAGTGTGTCACTGTAAGTAAGCACAAAGCCTCGGCTTATTTGATGTATTCGTACTTCAGTCTACCGGTTACGTGTCTAGGTGCTGTTGCCGACTCAACAGAGGCCATCCCATCTACGTGGTTGTAAACGGAAGTAATGTTTTTGCATCTCGGAAGTTAAGCAACGGGGTAGCAATGGTCAATGATTAGTTAGCTCAAGTACTTGAGCAAAGTGCATGTATAATGGACCGGAACTTCCATATTCGTGTAAGAAGCACAATGGGGCGGTGATGAGTCGTCACAAAAGCTCACCCAGTGGTTGAAAAACCAACGTGAAATAGGTCAACACGGCACTTCGACATTCGTTCTGATGTTGTAGGTTTCTTTAAAACCATTTGGTATCCGCTTTGTTCTTATGGAAACTGTCTAATAATCTGATAAAAGAAGCATACTGGTTACTCGCCGAAGCTTATAATGAATGTGTTCCATCGGATTGAACGTCCGAGAGATGCCTTGTGCGATTCAGAAGTGTTGAAGACTAAGATGGTTCTATTAAGTCTGTAGACCAAGAATCCATGAAGAGCTTGCAAAATCGATGGGAGAAGCAAGATTCATCCAAAAGCACGACAATTGTATACCGTACGAACTAAAGCCGAGAGACCTTGTAAGACGATTTTGCATATCCAAAATGCTGTTTGAACGCTATAAAGGAAATCAATGTTTGCACCGAATCAGTACTGCCGATGAGAAATGGATCCATTATGATAACCAAATTCGTAAGAGATCTTGTGTGAAGCACGACCCAGCAACCTAATCGACACCAAAGTTAAATGTCCTTGGCGATATATCTATATATGAGCTGCTCAAATCTTAAGAAATCATAACCTGAGATCCTATACCTGTATTCGATCAACATAACGATCTGCCACATGTTGCAATACCTGTTATAATGAAGTGCTTGGGAAGTTTTGCTTCACCCGCCTTATAGTCCAAACTTTTCTCTGTTCGACTACTATTAATTTCGATCGATGCTGTTCACTCCCTCTGGGATACGTTTCACTTCAGAAAAGGATATACGAAATTGGCTTGGCCTCAAAAGATGAGCAGAAGCGACTCTTTGGCCCTTTTTTATTCTTCAAATGGTACTTTTGATATTTTCTATAATATGGAACCAAAAGACATGGAATTAAATATTGCTTCTTGGTTAAATGAGAATGTATCAGAGAGAAACTTTTGCTATTTCTATACTCTTCACCTTCGTGAGAAGTATATACATATATTCTGGATCTTTATAGATAAGAGAGAAGAGTCGTTACTGATTAAAAAAGATTCCATGTAGTTCAAAACTGATTCGTTACTGTCTAACCCAGACTTCATTACTACTATTTTTTATTGTTATTTTTTTTTTAACTTGCCAATTTCCCAGTAGTCCTGCGGTTTTTTATACATAAATATTTATTATATAGAATTTTTGTTTTAGTCTGGTGTGTTAATTTTTTTCCTAGAATTTTGAAGCCAACTTACACACAATTCCCTGTAGTATAGAAATGTTTGTAAAATAAGGAGGCCCCAATATATTCAACAAGTTTCTTTATATTATGAAACTAAAGTTTTTTTTACAGACGTAACTCTGGTGCCCCTCTAATGTTTATGCAACTGTGTAAAGGTATAAATGTATTTGTTTATGTATTTTATGGAATTTTTTCTTTTTCTATTGTGGTGTAGTTTTGATTTACATTTTCCCATTTTCCCACACTCGCACAATTTTTCCAGTTAATGGAGTCACGTATAGAGTGACAAATAACTGTACATTAGAAAAAAATCACGAAGGAGCCAAGGAATACTGTTAGCAGTAAATCTCATCTAGCCAGCTGTTAGAAAAAACATGTATTTTTTTGGTTTTCAAACTAAATATTAAAAAAATCGTTATGTTGCTTTCTTTATTTTTGACAATGACTTAAAGTATGCTATTATTTATGAAATTTTCTGTTTAGCCTAAAGCTATGCTTCTTCATATGTTTACGTACATATTTGGCACTGCTAAACATTAACCTTAAATTATGTTACTTTTGTCGCTGTTTTCTTTTTCTAAATTTCTTGCTGCGCCTCCTAAAAGTAGTCTCTACAACTTTACATGATTCAATGAATATGTTCGGGTTTTTTGGGGTGTTTCTATATTTCTATGTCGTCAGTTGTAGTAGTCGTATTTATTGCTTTTTAGAGGTAAAATATATTTGTGCTTGGAGGCTAGATTTGTAATTTTAACATTTTGTTTTCGCATTATATCTACTTTCGCCTGTCGCTATAGACAAACAGTTTTTTGTCTTTGGTTGCCAATTTAGTGTTTTTTCTCTTAAGGGGTAATATAATTGTTGTTTTATGGCCATTAACTGCTGGCTTTTAAACAGACATTTATTAGGTTGTTTGCGAAATTTGTCTGTGTAGGGAAGTTTTTTTAGTGGGAGTAAAAACAGTTTGACTGAAAATATGTAAATAACTACTTTACCAGGTTTGCTTCGCTGCACAAAATCGAATTAGACAGATAGATATAGATAGATAGATATAGATAGATAGATATAGATAGATAGATATAGATAGATAGATATAGATAGATAGATATAGATAGATAGATATAGATAGATAGATATAGATAGATAGATATAGATAGATAGATATAGATAGATAGATATAGATAGATAGATATAGATAGATAGATATAGATAGATAGATATAGATAGATAGATATAGATAGATAGATATAGATAGATAGATAAGATAGATAGATAGATATAGATAGATAGATAGATAGATATAGATAGATAGATAGATAGATATAGATAGAGATATAGATAGATAGATATAGATAGATAGATATAGATAGATAGATATAGATAGATAGATAGATATAGATAGATATAGATGATAGATAGATATAGATAGATAGATAGATATAGATAGAGATAGATATAGATAGATAGATATAGATAGATAGATATAGATAGATAGATATAGATAGATAGATAGATATAGATAGATAGATATAGATAGAGATATAGATAGATAGATAGATATAGATAGATAGATATAGATAGATAGATAGATAGATAGATAGATAGATAGATAGATAGATAGATAGATAGATAGATAGATAGATAGATAGATAGATAGATAGATAGATAGATAGATAGATAGATAGATAGATAGATAGATAGATAGATAGATAGATAGATAGATAGATAGATAGATAGATAGATAGATAGAGTAGATAGATAGATAGATAGATAGATAGATAGATAGATAGATAGATAGATAGATAGATAGATAGATAGATAGATAGATAGATAGATAGATAGATAGATAGATAGATAGATAGATAGATAGATAGATAGATAGATAGATAGATAGATAGATAGATAGATAGAGATAGATAGATAGATAGATAGATAGATAGATAGATAGATAGATAGATAGATAGATAGATAGATAGATAGATAGATAGATAGATAGATAGATAGATAGATAGATAGATAGATAGATAGATAGAGATAGATAGATAGATAGATAGATAGATAGATAGATAGATAGATAGATAGATAGATAGATAGATAGATAGATAGATAGATAGAGATAGATAGATAGATAGATAGATAGATAGATAGATAGATAGATAGATAGATAGATAGATAGATAGAGTAGATAGATAGATAGATAGATAGATAGATAGATAGATACCACCATCAATTACACAACATTACCTTACCTTCATATTTGTGCTTTACATACCATCTCTTATGCTTCTGGTTGTTATTATAAAGAGCAACGTTTCGTTGCAACATTAATTAGATTCTAAGTTTGTTTTTGTTCCACATTCACTCTTCTTCAGTATTATTTTACATTATCCCCAAAAGTATGCCTCAAAATATTTGTTTATTCAGCCCCTAAATAACTTGCGGTCACTATTAGAAAACAAAGATTTAAATATTTATATTTCTATCATGTTTTTTTCAGTTTTGATTTTTCCCTAAAACTTTTTTAATATAATAACATGTTTATGTTCTTTTTTCACAGTAAACAACCATATTGAAATATTAATTTTAATAATATTTTGCAAACTCTGTTTTCTCGTAGCCATTAAAAAAAACAAAATTTCCTTTTCTGCAAAAAAAACAAACTGTCAAGAAATACAATAGAAAAGTTTTTGTATTTTAATGTTTGATTTTTTTCCGTCATTTATTTTGTTTTTTTTTTTGCTTTGGCATATAATGTTCTCTTATAAAATTTATGGATTTTCCATATGTCAGATGCCAGCCAGAGTAAAGTTGGTTTTTTTCATTTTTTTTTTTACTTTTTTTTAAGAACGAATTCAAACAAGAACGGAACATATTTATAAGTAGCAAATATATATTTTTTTCTACACTTAAGTAAGAATATGAAGATTTGTTTGGTAGAAAAACAAAACTTTTTTTCCATCTTCAATAAGTATGTAAAAAGTATGCAAAAAGTCTTTAGTAAAAATAGATCTAGCCAGAAATAATAACTTAAATATTGGATGAATAAGAGCAAATGTTATGAAAAAAAGTTTTCTTTTTTCCAAATATGAAAAAAAGAAACGTCTGTAAGACGAAGAAAAAAGAAACAGATTCAACAGAAAATCAAATAAAATGTCACAAGTAAATACGAACTTTGTTGACTTTTTCCACAAACTCAAATACATAATGCAGTTATACAAATATATTTATTATAATTTAGCTGGCATTTGGGAGAAAAGAAACAAAAGTTATACAAAATTAAATATAAAATATAGTAGCCAAAATTTTCGGAGTTAGAGGCAAAAGATGATTTAGTTTTAATTGGGGTATTATTAAGCTGTAACAATTTTTAATTCACCACTGATTTCACATTGTATGTACTATAGATATACCTTCGGTTTACTATAATATTAAATTGAACTTCTTACTAAATTCTGGCTTTACATAAATAGTAAATTATCGCATATTTATTGAAAATTTTGATTTCCATATAAATTGAAAACTTACAAGACTTAAATCATAAATTCAATATTTATGATTATTACTTTCCAAAAATTTTAAAATTTTGCACACAATGACCAGTTTTGGACAGCATTACTACAAGTTCATAATAATTTATGCCACAATAAAGTGTTAGTATATAAACGTACACATACATAAATACATATGTCGTTAGTAAAGGGATTCAAAGAATAAAAAATCAACAACAATAACAATATACATTCCATTTGTAGTTAGGAGTAAATAGTCCTTTATTCTTGTACATATGGCTGCCATAGTTTTTAACCAAATAACAGCAAGAAAAGTTAGGCTTTTTTTTAAAAAAGCCGCTTTACATTCCCTACACCAACAGACTATAGACCAGACTATAGGCTACAAACTAGACTATAAACTAGACTATAGACTAGACTATAGACTAGACTATAACCTAGACTATAGACTAGACTATAGACTAGACTATAGACTAGACTATAGACTATAGACTAGACTATAGACTAGACTATAGACTAGACTATAGACTAGACTATAGACTAGACTATAGACTAGACTATAGACTAGACTATAGATTAGACTATAGACTAGACTATAGACTAGACTATAGACTAGACTATAGACTAGACTATAGACTAGACTATAGACTAGACTATAGACTAGACTATAGACTAGACTATAGACTAGACTATAGACTAGACTATAGACTAGACTATAGACTAGACTATAGGCTAGACTATACACTAAACTATAGACTAGACTATAGACTAGACTATAGACTAGACTATAGACTAGACTATAGACTAGACTATAGACTAGACTATAGACTAGACTATAGACTAGACTATAGACTAGACTATAGACTAGACTATAGACTAGACTATAGACTAGACTATAAAAAAGCCGCTTTACATTCCCTACACCAACAGACTATAGACCAGACTATAGGCTACAAACTAGACTATAAACTAGACTATAGACTAGAATATAGGCTAGACTATAGACTAGACTATAGACTAGACTATAGACTAGACTATAGACTAGACTATAGACTAGACTATAGACTAGACTATAGACTAGACTATAGACTAGACTATAGACTAGACTATAGACTAGACTATAGACTAGACTATAGACTAGACTATAGACTAGACTATAGACTAGACTATAGACTAGACTATAGACTAGACTATAGACTAGACTATATTCTAGTCTATAGTCTAGTTTATAGTCTAGTTTGTAGCCTATAGTCTGGTCTATAGTCTGTTGGTGTAGGGAATGTAAAGCGGCTTTTTTATAGTCTAGTCTATTTGTGCTTTACATACCATCTCTTATGCTTCTGGTTGTTATTATAAAGAGCAACGTTTCGTTGCAACATTAATTAGATTCTAAGTATTTGTTTTTGTTCCACATTCACTCTTCTTCAGTATTATTTTACATTATCCCCAAAAGTATGCCTCAAAATATTTGTTTATTCAGCCCCTAAATAACTTGCGGTCACTATTAGAAAACAAAGATTTAAATATTTATATTTCTATCATGTTTTTTTCAGTTTTGATTTTTCCCTAAAACTTTTTTAATATAATAACATGTTTATGTTCTTTTTTCACAGTAAACAACCATATTGAAATATTAATTTTAATAATATTTTGCAAACTCTGTTTTCTCGTAGCCATTAAAAAAAACAAAATTTCCTTTTCTGCAAAAAAAACAAACTGTCAAGAAATACAATAGAAAAGTTTTTGTATTTTAATGTTTGATTTTTTTCCGTCATTTATTTTGTTTTTTTTTTTGCTTTGGCATATAATGTTCTCTTATAAAATTTATGGATTTTCCATATGTCAGATGCCAGCCAGAGTAAAGTTGGTTTTTTTCATTTTTTTTTTTACTTTTTTTTAAGAACGAATTCAAACAAGAACGGAACATATTTATAAGTAGCAAATATATATTTTTTTCTACACTTAAGTAAGAATATGAAGATTTGTTTGGTAGAAAAACAAAACTTTTTTTCCATCTTCAATAAGTATGTAAAAAGTATGCAAAAAGTCTTTAGTAAAAATAGATCTAGCCAGAAATAATAACTTAAATATTGGATGAATAAGAGCAAATGTTATGAAAAAAAGTTTTCTTTTTTCCAAATATGAAAAAAAGAAACGTCTGTAAGACGAAGAAAAAAGAAACAGATTCAACAGAAAATCAAATAAAATGTCACAAGTAAATACGAACTTTGTTGACTTTTTCCACAAACTCAAATACATAATGCAGTTATACAAATATATTTATTATAATTTAGCTGGCATTTGGGAGAAAAGAAACAAAAGTTATACAAAATTAAATATAAAATATAGTAGCCAAAATTTTCGGAGTTAGAGGCAAAAGATGATTTAGTTTTAATTGGGGTATTATTAAGCTGTAACAATTTTTAATTCACCACTGATTTCACATTGTATGTACTATAGATATACCTTCGGTTTACTATAATATTAAATTGAACTTCTTACTAAATTCTGGCTTTACATAAATAGTAAATTATCGCATATTTATTGAAAATTTTGATTTCCATATAAATTGAAAACTTACAAGACTTAAATCATAAATTCAATATTTATGATTATTACTTTCCAAAAATTTTAAAATTTTGCACACAATGACCAGTTTTGGACAGCATTACTACAAGTTCATAATAATTTATGCCACAATAAAGTGTTAGTATATAAACGTACACATACATAAATACATATGTCGTTAGTAAAGGGATTCAAAGAATAAAAAATCAACAACAATAACAATATACATTCCATTTGTAGTTAGGAGTAAATAGTCCTTTATTCTTGTACATATGGCTGCCATAGTTTTTAACCAAATAACAGCAAGAAAAGTTAGGCTTTTTTTTAAAAAAGCCGCTTTACATTCCCTACACCAACAGACTATAGACCAGACTATAGGCTACAAACTAGACTATAAACTAGACTATAGACTAGACTATAGACTAGACTATAACCTAGACTATAGACTAGACTATAGACTAGACTATAGACTAGACTATAGACTATAGACTAGACTATAGACTAGACTATAGACTAGACTATAGACTAGACTATAGACTAGACTATAGACTAGACTATAGACTAGACTATAGATTAGACTATAGACTAGACTATAGACTAGACTATAGACTAGACTATAGACTAGACTATAGACTAGACTATAGACTAGACTATAGACTAGACTATAGACTAGACTATAGACTAGACTATAGACTAGACTATAGACTAGACTATAGACTAGACTATAGGCTAGACTATACACTAAACTATAGACTAGACTATAGACTAGACTATAGACTAGACTATAGACTAGACTATAGACTAGACTATAGACTAGACTATAGACTAGACTATAGACTAGACTATAGACTAGACTATAGACTAGACTATAGACTAGACTATAGACTAGACTATAGACTAGACTATAAAAAAGCCGCTTTACATTCCCTACACCAACAGACTATAGACCAGACTATAGGCTACAAACTAGACTATAAACTAGACTATAGACTAGAATATAGGCTAGACTATAGACTAGACTATAGACTAGACTATAGACTAGACTATAGACTAGACTATAGACTAGACTATAGACTAGACTATAGACTAGACTATAGACTAGACTATAGACTAGACTATAGACTAGACTATAGACTAGACTATAGACTAGACTATAGACTAGACTATAGACTAGACTATAGACTAGACTATAGACTAGACTATAGACTAGACTATAGACTAGACTATAGACTAGACTATAGACTAGACTATAGACTAGACTATAGACTAGACTATAGACTAGACTATAGACTAGACTATAGACTAGACTATAGACTAGACTATAGACTAGACTATAGACTAGACTATAGACTAGACTATAGACTAGACTATAGACTAGACTATAGACTAGACTATAGACTAGACTATAGACTAGACTATAGACTAGACTATAGACTAGACTATAGACTAGACTATAGACTAGACTATAGACTAGACTATAGACTAGACTATAGACTAGACTATAGACTAGACTATAGACTAGACTATAGACTAGACTATAGACTAGACTATAGACTAGACTATAGACTAGACTATAGACTAGACTATAGACTAGACTATAGACTAGACTATAGACTAGACTATAGACTAGACTATAGACTAGACTATAGACTAGACTATAGACTAGACTATAGGCTAGACTATAGACTAGACTATAGACTAGACTATAGACTAGACTATAGACTAGACTATAGACTAGACTATAGACTAGACTATAGACTAGACTATAGACTAGACTATAAAAAAGCCGCTTTACATTCCCTACACCAACAGACTATAGACCAGACTATAGGCTACAAACTAGACTATAAACTAGACTATAGACTAGAATATAGGCTAGACTATAGACTAGACTATAGACTAGACTATAGACTAGACTATAGACTAGACTATAGACTAGACTATAGACTAGACTATAGACTAGACTATAGACTAGACTATAGACTAGACTATAGACTAGACTATAGACTAGACTATAGACTAGACTATAGACTAGACTATAGACTAGACTATAGACTAGACTATAGACTAGACTATAGACTAGACAATTTTTCGAAACTTGTCAAGATTATGTTTTATTGATGTAGAGTATTATGTCAAGAGGCTTGACCAAATACACGTTTTTACTTGTTATTCCCTTTTTCAAACATTTTAGACTCTTGTTATGGGTTTAAACTTTTATGCAGTTTTTCTCAAAAAATTTTCCATTTACTGAAACTGATGCTGTGTTAGTCCTTTTTAAGTGATGGAATGATGTTGTTGCGATTGCGATAGGGTTTGCAGGAAGAATAATAAAACTAAATTTTAAAGTTAAAGATTTCCATTAAAGGATTGTACAAAAAAATTTGATCGAAACAAATTGTGTTTTTATTATCACTCAAATCTGTTTTTAATATAAATCCTGTTAATTAAAATAATTTTAATGATAATAGTTGAAAAGCCTTCCTTGTTGCGAAACCCCTTGATTACTTTGTATAGAGTTGTTAGTTGGTTGCGCTTATTGTTGTTTATAGAGCAGCTCATGTTGGTTGTCTGCTCGCACTTAAGTTGTTCCTGATGATGCTAAATATGGCTGAAGCTGTAGTTGTTATTGCTGTTTTTACCATTTTGCCGCTGTGTAGTAACTGTGTTATTTGTGGTGGTCGTTGCTGTTAAAAACAGGAATAAACAAACAAAAAATTGTTTTTCCCTTTAATATTCAAGTACAAAATTTTCCTTTAAGGGACTCATGTGTAACAGTGTTTTTATGTGAAGAAAAAAAAAAATACTGAAAGCTAAGCTGTTGTAGTTGGTCGAAGAATTGTTCGTTTGTATCTGCTATATGATGAATTGCGACATTAACAGTATCATACAAAATACTTAAGGGTATCTCTCCACATGATAGAAAAAAATTTAATTGAGAAAACGAAAAAAAAATCAGGCAAAACAGAAATAAGGGAACATAAAACCTATTTTACTAACAACAGGGACTTAAAAGGAGAAAGAGACATAAATCACGGAAATGATTTTGTTTTCGTTCGCAAAATTTATTTGCATTCTTTAGTAAAATTTTACAATTTTTCAGACTTTCAATTTTTAAAAATGGAAATGAAATATTATGCAATGGAAAAGGGAAAAAGTGAGGCCTAACCTCGACCTGTAGCGGACGATAGAGAAAAGAAATAATATTTGTAGGCTTGACTATAGACTATAGACAAGACTATACACTAGACTATAGACAAGACTATACACTAGACTATACTAGACTAGACTAGACTATAGAAGACTAGACTAGACTATAGACTAGACTATAGACTAGACTATAGACTAGACTATAGACTAGACTATAGACTAGACTATAGACTAGACTATAGACTAGACTATAGACTAGACTATAGACTAGACTATAGACTAGACTATAGACTAGACTATAGACTAGACTATAGACTAGACTATAGACTAGACTATAGACTAGACTATAGACTAGACTATAGACTAGACTATAGACTAGACTATAGACTAGACTAGACTACTATAGACTAGACTATAGACTAGACTATAGACTAGACTATAGACTAGACTATAGACTAGACTATAGACTAGACTATAGACTAGACTATAGACTAGACTATACTAGACTATACTATGGACTAGACTATAGACTAGACTATAGACTAGACTATAGACTAGACTATAGACTAGACTATACTATGGACTAGACTATAGACTAGACTATACTATGGACTAGACTATAGACTAGACTATAGACTAGACTATAGACTAGACTATAGACTAGACTATAGACTAGACTATAGACTAGACTATAGACTAGACTATAGACTAGACTATAGACTAGACTATAGACTAGACTATAGACTAGACTATAGACTAGACTATAGACTAGACTATAGACTAGACTATAGAACTAGACTATAGACTAGACTATAGACTAGACTATAGACTAGACTATAGACTAGACTATAGACTAGACTATAGACTAGACTATAGACTAGACTATAGACTAGACTATAGACTAGACTATAGACTAGACTATATACTAGACTATAGACTAGACTATAGACTAGACTATAGACTAGACTATAGACTAGACTATAGACTAGACTATAGACTAGACTATAGACTAGACTATAGACTAGACTATAGACTAGACTATAGACTAGACTATAGACTAGACTATAGACTAGACTATAGACTAGACTATAGACTAGACTATAGACTAGACTATAGACTAGACTATAGACTAGACTATAGACTAGACTATAGACTAGACTAAGACTAGACTATAGACTAGACTATAGACTAGACTATAGACTAGACTATAGACTAGACTATAGACTAGACTATAGACTAGACTATAGACTAGACTATAGACTAGACTATAGACTAGACTATAGACTAGACTATAGACTAGACTATAGACTAGACTATAGACTAGACTATAGACTAGACTATAGACTATACTATAGACTAGACTATAGACTAGACTATAGACTAGACTATAGACTAGACTATAGACTAGACTATAGACTAGACTATAGACTAGACTATAGACTAGACTATAGACTAGACTTAGGACTAGACTATAGACTAGACTATAGACTAGACTATAGACTAGACTATAGACTAGACTATAGACTAGACTATAGACTAGACTATAGACTAGACTATAGACTAGACTATAGACTAGACTATAGGACTAGACTATAGACTAGACTATAGACTAGACTATAGACTAGACTATAGACTAGACTATAGACTAGACTATAGACTAGACTATAGACTAGACTATAGACTAGACTATAGACTAGACTATAGACTACTATAGACTAGACTATAGACTAGACTATAGACTAGACTATAGACTAGACTATAGACTAGACTATAGACTAGACTATAGACTAGACTATAGACTAGACTATAGACTAGACTATAGACTAGACTATAGACTAGACTATAGACTAGACTATAGACTAGACTATAGACTAGACTATAGACTAGACTATAGACTAGACTATAGACTAGACTATAGACTAGACTATAGACTAGACTATAGACTAGACTATAGACTAGACTATAGACTAAACTATAGACTAGACTATAGACTAGACTATAGACTAGACTATAGACTAGACTATAGACTAAACTATAGACTAGACTATAGACTAGACTATAGACTAGACTATAGACTAGACTATAGACTAGACTATAGACTAGACTATAGACTAGACTATAGACTAGACTATAGACTAGACTATAGACTAGCTAGACTATAGACTAGACTATAGACTAGACTATAGACTAGACTATAGACTAGACTATAGACTAGACTATAGACTAGACTATAGAACTAGTTCGTATGTATTTGCTATTTTTTTAAGAAAAATTGTAATAATGTGTCGTTTTTTTATATTTGCAGCAAAAAATCCAGCTTAAAGTATTTGCCAAGTTTTGAATTTCTATAAAGAAATATTAAAAACGTTATTAATATGACAAACAAAGTGACGACTGACTGACTTATTTGTTGTTATTTTTCGCAAGAAAAAAAAAATAGAATGCAATCTTGTATAAAATAGATGTTTTGGATTTATATTTTCATAACAATATGAGCTGGTATTTGTGTAATAAAGTGATGGTAAGGAAAGATGTAGGGAATGGGAATGTGTTCAAGTACGTGTGTTAATAATATCATGTAGCATATGCGTAGGTGCTTGCTCATATTTGTATGCTGATACACAACAATCTTTTATCCTTGCTTTCGACTCACAGTTAGTATGCATGTTTGGTAGCTGTTGTGTCTGTGTGTTGTTTACAATACTTATGAGTGTAGTTTAAGGATTCAACACTCATACATTTAAAGCTGTACACAAATGCTCTTATACCGGCTTTAATAAGTGACAAAATAGAAAAAACACTTTTAGCTGAATAAAAGAAAACAGTGCTAAAAGAAAAACAGTTTTTTTTTATTTTTTATAAATCGTTCCTCTACAAAGGCAAACAAAAGATGTTGAATGTTTAAGAAAAAGAAAAATGGAAACATCACGCAATTGTATGGTCTGTTGGTAGGTAACAAATAAACATCGTTTAGAGTAAAAAATCAGATTAATGTGCGAAAATATTTACAAAAATATTTTAAATTTTTATAAATTTTTCCATTTTTATATTCTGATTTAAAATAAAATTTTACAGCTCTTCTATTGTAGGGTACTCAAACAACATAAATATACCAAAAAAAAATATTCGTAAACGTGTTATAACAATATGTTGCCGCCTGCCAGTCTGTATTATTCATTTAAATTTTCTTAGTCTTGTAGTCTTAATACCACCCAAAGTTGCCCTAAATTCAATTATTCTAAATATACAAAAAAGTTTTTGTCTTGTTTTTTTTTCATTTTCTTACAAAACAACAAATAACAAAGAAAACGACTAAACACATTAAAATAAAATTAAGTTTATTTTAATAAATTTCACGTGTTAAATTTTGACAAGTTTTAATAAATTTTTCTTCTTTATTTCCTTTTGTTTCCCTTTGTTTGGGGAAAAATAAAATTAATTTACATAAAAAGACCCATAAACAAGATTTCGTTGATGAATTTCTTTATGTTTTCTCTTTCCTTCAAAAAGCCTGTTTTTAACAATAAAATTAAATTTACTTAAAATAAATTTAAGAGACACACACAGCATTATAAACTAATTATTGTTTTTTTCTGAAACGTTTGAAAATTACTGTTTAAAATTCGTTTCATGTAAGCGTAAGTAATTTTGTTAAAATTAAATTACTCATACGTCAAGGGAAATTAATCATACGTCTAGGGACAAATTTTAAAAATTTTATATTATTTCATATAAAAATGTTTCCCCTGCATTTCATGTTTTATATGCTACCAACAAATTTCTTTAGTATTTCTGTTTATTATTCATTACAATTGTATATAACTGTTAAGAATTTATAACAATAATTTTGTCATCTCTTTGGTAAAACTGTCTTAGTTGTTGTTCCTTCTTATATATTTAAGCATTTAGTTTTAATAACTAGTTTGTCCTTGTTATCCTTTTGTTCTAAAAGTCTTTTTTTCTTTTTTTTTCTTTCATAGTCAGATTTCAACATGAAATTTTCGCTTAAAAAATATTTTTTTATGAAACAAAAAAGAAAAGTGATATACGAGTTTTATGTAGTTTATAAAAAATATATAAAACGAAATAATCAAATGTACTTTTATTTTACGGTAATAAAAGGAATGATAAGAAGAATTTCGCAAAATGGTTGTACTTCGAGCACATTACGGAGTAGACTAATCAGATTATAAGAAGTTCTGTTCTTGTTTAGTACTAGTTCAATTCTAGTTAAGTTCTAGTTCAGTTCTAGTTCAGTTCTAGTTCAGTTCTAGTTCAATTCTAGTTAAGTTCAGTCTAGTTCAGTTCTAGTTCAGTTCTAGTTCAGTTCTAGTTCAGTTCTAGTTCAGTTCTAGTTTCAGTTCTAGTTCAGTTCTAGTTCAGTTCTAGTTCAGTTCTAGTTCAGTTCTAGTTCAGTTCTAGTTCAGTTCTAGTTCAGTTCTAGTTCAGTTCTAGTTCAGTTCTAGTTCAGTTCTAGTTCAGTTCTAGTTCAGTTCTAGTTCAGTTCTAGTTCAGTTCTAGTTCAGTTCTAGTTCAGTTCTAGTTCAGTTCTAGTTCAGTTCTAGTTCAGTTCTAGTTCAGTTCTAGTTCAGTTCTAGTTCAGTTCTAGTTCAGTTCTAGTTCAGTTCTAGTTCAGTTCTAGTTCAGTTCTAGTTCAGTTCTAGTTCAGTTCTAGTTCAGTTCTAGTTCAGTTCTAGTTCAGTTCTAGTTCAGTTCTAGTTCAGTTCTAGTTCAGTTCTAGTTCAGTTCTAGTTCAGTTCTAGTTCAGTTCTAGTTCAGTTCTAGTTCAGTTCTAGTCAGTTCTAGTTCAGTTCTAGTTCAGTTCTAGTTCAGTTCTAGTTCAGTTCTAGTTCAGTTCTAGTTCAGTTCTAGTTCAGTTCTAGTTCAGTTCTAGTTCAGTTCTAGTTCAGTTCTAGTTCAGTTCTAGTTCAGTTCTAAGTTCAGTTCTAGTTCAGTTCTAGTTCAGTTCTAGTTCAGTTCTAGTTCAGTTCTAGTTCAGTTCTAGTTCAGTTCTAGTTCAGTTCTAGTTCAGTTCTAGTTCAGTTCTAGTTCAGTTCTAGTTCAGTTCTAGTTCAGTTCTAGTTCAGTTCTAGTCAGTTCTAGTTCAGTTCTAGTTCAGTTCTAGTTCAGTTCTAGTTCAGTTCTAGTTCAGTTCTAGTTCAGTTCTAGTTCAGTTCTAGTTCAGTTCTAGTTCAGTTCTAGTTCAGTTCGTTCAGTTCTAGTTCAGTTCTAGTTCAGTTCTAGTTCTAGTTCAGTTCTAGTTCAGTTCTAGTTCAGTTCTAGTTCTAGTTCAGTTCTAGTTCAGTTCTAGTTCAGTTCTAGTTCAGTTCTAGTTCAGTTCTAGTTCAGTTCTAGTTCAGTTCTAGTGCAGTTCTAGTTCAGTTCTAGTTCAGTTCTAGTTCAGTTCTAGTTCAGTTCTAGTTCAGTTCTAGTTCAGTTCTAGTTCAGTTCTAGTTCAGTTCTAGTTCAGTTCTAGTTCAGTTCTAGTTCAGTTCTAGTTCAGTTCTAGTTCAGTTCTAGTTCAGTTCTAGTTCAGTTCTAGTTCAGTTCTAGTTCAGTTCTAGTTCTAGTTCAGTTCTAGTTCAGTTCTAGTTCAGTTCTAGTTCAGTTCTAGTTCTAGTTCAGTTCTAGTTCAGTTCTAGTTCAGTTCTAGTTCAGTTCTAGTTCAGTTCTAGTTCAGTTCTAGTTCAGTTCTAGTTCAGTTCTAGTTCAGTTCTAGTTCAGTTCTAGTTCAGTTCTAGTTCAGTTCTAGTTAAGTTCTAGTTCAGTTCTAGTTCAGTTCTAGTTCAGTTCTAGTTCAGTTCTAGTTCAGTTCTAGTTCAGTTCTAGTGCAGTTGTTTTGAATAATCTGAAGATTTTAAAGGTGCCATTTCTTGCCAAATGTAGAGTACCTCGAAACACTACAATAAAGTGTCAAACAAAAGATTGTAAAACCACAAAAGAAATTGCAGAAACTGCTTGTTATTTTCTATGTTTTATTTCTGTTTTAAACACAGACAATAAATTTAAATGGCGCAACATGAATTCTTCAAGACACTGACTGTTTCCAAAAGCAGCACATTTTCGTTGCTTTCTTTTTTGAATGTACAAACTCTTGCAACATGAAAGAGAAACATTTTATATGAAAATGTGAAAATAACTACAAAAAAAATAAATTAAAAACAATAACTTTTCTTATAACATATTTTCGTTAAGTTTTATCACAATGTATAAATACTAAAATATAGTTAAAACAAAGGAAAGGCAAATTCAAAGAAAAAAAGATTTCTTTCTTTTGTATTTAAGAATAATAATTTTTGGGTATTTTAAAATGACCTTGTCATATTATTTTAAAGAAAAATTTAAATTGTTTTGTTTATTTTCCGGCTTAATCCTTAATTAAAATACCTAGAACATTATTGCATTATTGTGGTTATTATATTTATTACAAAATATCATTTCATTTATTGAAAGAATGATATTAAAAGACCTTATAAATATTGTGATATTTGATAAATACTTGGACAAATATTTGTTTTAAATTTAATTTAAGATTTTCTTATAAATAAATGAATAACTAGCTTTACCAAATAAATCTGATTTTGTGTTTTGTTGGGAAATATTTATAAACTTGTCTTTAGAAATGTAAAATATTTGAATTTTCTAGTTGAAATTTGCTTGTTTTTGTTAAGACAAGTATTTAATTTCTTTTAATATTTTTTTCAATACGTAATACTTTTGTAAATAAAAAGTCACAAAAGATTGACAAAATTGACAGACATACAAGACAGATATTTAATTGATACTTGAAATTTTCTCAAACTTATGTGAATATTTTAAACATTTGGTGTTGTGTGTCATGAATATGTTTTTAAATATATTTATCATTTGTATGAAATGTATATATAAAACAGAGTTGTGGCATAATAATTTTGATTTTATTCAAATTTTGTTATATTTTATTCATATTGTAAAAATATTTCGACTGCGCTTTTGTCTGCAAGAGAATTTCTATATAAATCTGTTTGTATATTTTTGTTTATTTTGTCTTTATTATTTCTATAAGTTTTATATTATTTTATTTATTTTTGTTTTTATATTGAAGTTGTTTGGTGTTTTTGTTTCTTGAAATATTAATTCCATAGAGAATATAAATGGTCATAAAATACTATAAAATTGCTATTGAAAATTGTTTTAATAAATTCTCTACATTATTGATATTTTTGTTCTAAAGAAAGACAAAAATATATAAGAAGATTTTAAGCTTAAATAGTATTTTATCTTAAAAAAATATGTATACTCAAAGTATTAAACAAAATTTTAAGAAAAAATAAAAAAAAAACTTTGAAAGCGTATGAGTGTTATTTAATTAAATATTTGTGCAACAGGCCGTATGTGAAATTTTTTTCACATAAAAATTGCTTATACGCACTCTTACACGTAATTTTTTGAACTTCAACTGAGTGAAAATAAAACAAAAGAATAACATGAATGTAATAAAGGCTAAAGTAAAGTTCATGCTTTCTTTGTTTTTATACGTCAAAGCGAAATAATGAAAAAAAAAAATTAAGAAATTCTTAGAATGCAAACCGTCTTTGTTTAACTTTTTCTGAATAATTTTTGACCGTTTTACAGATGAAAGATTTAAACCAGCAGAGCACGAAAAAGGAGAAAAATGCCAATTGTTCTTTATATATTTGCTGTTTACTTCTTTATGCATTCAGTTCTTAATTGTGATATTTTATGAAGAATTTCGTAAACTGCATCAACAAACGATAAAACGGTTGCTTAAGGAGCAGCTAGACTAAAACATGTATATAAATATACAACTCAGTGGCATAAATGGAAAAGTTCTTAAGTTGTTTTTTTTACTTTTCAGGAGAACGCATTAAAGTTTTAAATTTCAATACAAAACTAGAGTAAAATACATTTAAAAATGCCGATATTTTCAAAAGTACTGATCCGATTATTATACAAAATTTTATTAAATATTATAAAAAATTACACAATTTAGATTTCAGCATGGACCATTCATCTGTTTCTAGTTCTGTTCTAGTTCTGTTCTAGTTCTGTTCTAGTTCTGTTCTAGTTCTGTTCTAGTTCTGTTCTAGTTCTGTTCTAGTTCTGTTCAGTTCGTTATAGTTCTGTTCTAGTTCTGTTCTAGTTCTGTTCTAGGTTCTGTTTTCTAGTTCTGTTCTAGTTCTGTTCTAGTTCTGTCTAGTTCTGTTCTAGTTCTGTTCTAGTTTCTGTTCTAGTTCTGTTCTGTTCTGTTCTAGTTCTGTTCTAGTTCTGTTCTAGTTCTGTTCTAGTTCTGTTCTAGTTCTGTTCTAGTTCTGTTCTAGTTCTGTTCTAGTTCTGTTCTAGTTCTGTTCTAGTTCTGTTCTAGTTCTGTTCTAGTTCTGTTCTAGTTCTGTTCTAGTTCTGTTCTAGTTCTGTTCTAGTTCTGTTCTAGTTCTGTTCTAGTTCTGTTCTAGTTCTGTTCTAGTTCTGTTCTAGTTCTGTTCTAGTTCTGTTCTAGTTCTGTTCTAGTTCTTTTCTAGTTCTGTTCTAGTTCTGTTCTAGTTCTGTTCTAGTTTGTTCTAGTTCTGTTCTAGTTCTGTTCTAGTTCTGTTCTAGTTCTGTTCTAGTTCTGTTCTAGTTCTGTTCTAGTTCTGTTCTAGTTCTGTTCTAGTTCTGTTCTAGTTCTGTTCTAGTTCTGTTCTAGTTCTGTTCTAGTTCTGTTCTAGTTCTGTTCTAGTTCTGTTCTAGTTCTGTTCTAGTTCTGTTCTAGTTCTGTTCTAGTTCTGTTCTAGTTCTGTTCTAGTTCTGTTCTAGTTCTGTTCTAGTTCTGTTCTAGTTCTGTTCTAGTTCTGTTCTAGTTCTGTTCTAGTTCTGTTCTAGTTCTGTTCTAGTTCTGTTCTAGTTCTGTTCTAGTTCTGTTCTAGTTCTGTTCTAGTTCTGTTCTAGTTCTGTTCTAGTTCTGTTCTAGTTCTGTTCTAGTTCTGTTCTAGTTCTGTTCTAGTTCTGTTCTAGTTCTGTTCTAGTTCTGTTCTAGTTCTGTTCTAGTTCTGTTCTAGTTCTGTTATTTTCTAGTTCTGTTCTAGTTCTGTTCTAGTTCTGTTCTAGTTCTGTTCTAGTTCTGTTCTAGTTCTGTTCTAGTTCTGTTCTAGTTCTGTTCTAGTTCTGTTCTAGTTCTGTTCTAGTTCTGTTCTAGTTCTGTTCTAGTTCTGTTCTAGTTCTGTTCTAGTTCTGTTCTAGTTCTGTTCTAGTTCTGTTCTAGTTCTGTTCTAGTTCTGTTCTAGTTCTGTTCTAGTTCTGTTCTGTTCTAGTTCTGTTCTAGTTCTGTTCTAGTTCTGTTCTAGTTCTGTTCTAGTTCTGTCTAGTTCTGTTCTAGTTCTGTTCTAGTTCTGTTCTAGTTCTGTTCTAGTTCTGTTCTAGTTTGTTCTAGTTCTGTTCTAGTTCTGTTCTAGTTCTGTTCTAGTTCTGTTCTAGTTCTGTTCTAGTTCTGTTCTAGTTCTTTCTAGTTCTGTTCTAGTTCTGTTCTAGTTCTGTTCTAGTTCTGTTCTAGTTCTGTTCTAGTTCTGTTCTAGTTCTGTTCTAGTTCTGTTCTAGTTCTGTTCTGTTCTAGTCTGTTCTAGTTCTGTTCTAGTTCTGTTCTAGTTCTGTTCTAGTTCTGTTCTAGTTCTGTTCTAGTTCTGTTCTAGTTCTGTTCTAGTTCTGTTCTAGTTCTGTTCTAGTGTTCTAGTTCTGTTCTAGTTCTGTTCTAGTTCTGTTCTAGTTCTGTTTTGTTCTAGTTCTGTTCTAGTTCTATTCTAGTTTGTTCTAGTTCTGTTCTAGTTCTTGTTCTTGTGTTTTTTTAGTTTTTAGTTAAATTTGACTTAAATTCCAATAAAATATCGAAATAAAGCCTGAAAAACTCACATGCCCCCTTACTAACGTTAAAGGGTATAATAAATAATACATGTAATATCACGTAAAATTACAAATGAATACAATAATTTATTCATTCATTTAATAATAAATAATATGAACATGAAAAAAAAAATAAATAACAACCAACGAAATTTCTTTTACCATTAATTTCATTTCATTTTTCTCAGTGACATCATGAGATAAAATATACTTTTTACACACATTTGTAGTCTGATTATGAGACCATACATGCATAAATTATTATCCATTTCCTTTTTTAATATTTTTCGTTCGCCATTTTTAATTCATGTCTTTATTTTGTCCCGGTGTGTTGTATGGTAATTTAAGTTCATAATTTTGTTGCGTTGTGTTCATTTTTGTTGTTGTGATAATAATGAGCCGGGCAGTAAAAAAAAAATATTTAATAAGAGCTTTTGTTAAAATAACAACCATAAATGAATTTTACTATAAAACACAGACATATGTTTTTAAAAATCTGGCCAGAAGAATTTTTTTTGATAGTAAATATATGGGAAGAAGAATCAGTGGATTGGGTTTATTCTTGCAGTTTATGAACAAAAAATGCAATTTATTAACAGTGAAAAATTGCAGTATTTTTAAGTGGTATTATATTTTATTTGTAAGAGTGTTTTATTTAATGAGATTGTAGAGTGTGATATGGTTTGTAAAGTATTTAAGTTTATTTAAGAGTTGTTGTTAGTTATGCAAGCTTCCTCCTAGCACTTATAGTGTGAAATTGTTGTTCATCCCTTTGCTTATAAGGTTTTTAGTGAAAATTAATTTTTATCTCAAATTTTGTTTGCTTTAAATAAGTATTTTTCCATCCTGAAAGCCTACAACGTAAACTTTAAGCAATATCACCCTTGTAGGAATTGTCGAATTTAAAAAGTCTTGATAAAGAAAATAAATCGTTTGAACTTTTATTATCGCATTGTTAGATCACACCTACAATTATTTATTTACTTATTTTGTGTGTTTCATTGGAAAACAAAATAAATAATTTGTTAACATTTTCCTCCCCTGTCTTGCGTTTTTACAACTGTGTGTAGGTTGTGATAAGAAATCATGGAAAAAAGTTCTTATGAAAAACTCACACACAGACAAATATATCCCTGTTTTATTATTACACAACAATAATTTGTACGAATGTAGTTTTTGTTTATTTTTGAAAAAAAGTAAAAAAAAAATATATATTAAAAATATTTGTTAGAAGTTTAACAAACTTAAATGAAGCAGAAACCTTAAAAGATGTCACAGTCTTTGATAAGGACACATACACAGCGTTATCCGTGGAAGGATGAGTGACAGGATGTGGTATTTATTTTTATGTAGTCGAAAGAATTGATTTGTTTAATCGACATCTAAATGTAGTTTTTGTGTTATTTTACATTTATTTATAAGCTAGAAGGCAACTAGATTTGTTCTTAAATAGAAATATTAAGTGTTGAAAATTCTTAAATTTCTTTTGAATAAATTTAATTTTTTTTATTATTTCATTAATTTAACCTATTATTTCTTTATACCGTTTTTTATTATTAAATATTATAAAATTGCTTTTATAGCTTCAAGTAATCAAGTGTAACAAACACGTTTTGAAGTGTAAGGAAGGTATGATTTGTTTTGAAATAGAAAAAAAATATTTGAAAATAAAAAGAACATAAAAATATGAACTTGAATTGGTAAATAAAGGAATTTTATGTCTTGACTCAAGCGAACAAAATGAGTAAGTTTAGAGATTAGGTCTGATGAAGGTTACACATTACTCGTGTTTCATACAGCAGCATTATACGCCAAAGCATCGGTGTCGTTGATTGTTCTGGTTCATTAATTTACGTCTATAAATCAGAAATAAGTCAGACAAAAATATATTTAATATTATTTTTATTTAGGAGACATAATAAAGTTCGCTCATACTTTTTTAAATAGTTGATATTAAATACGTCATGTTAAAGATTTGTTTAAAAGCTATAATTTAGTTCTAGTTCAGTTTTAGTTCAGGTCTAGTTCAGTTCTAGTTCAATTCTAGTTCAGTTCTAGTTCAGTTCTAGTTCAGTTCTAGTTCAGTTCTAGTTCAGTTCTAGTTCAGTTCTAGTTCAGTTCTAGTTCAGTTCTAGTTCAGTTCTAGTTCAGTTCTAGTTCAGTTCTAGTTCAGTTCTAGTTCAGTTCTAGTTCAGTTCTAGTTCAGTTCTAGTTCAGTTCTAGTTCAGTTCTAGTTCAGTTCTAGTTCAGTTCTAGTTCAGTTCTAGTTCAGTTCTAGTTCAGTTCTAGTTCAGTTCTAGTTCAGTTCTAGTTCAGTTCTAGTTCAGTTCTAGTTCAGTTCTAGTTCAGTTCTAGTTCAGTTCTAGTTCAGTTCTAGTTCAGTTCTAGTTCAGTTCTAGTTCAGTTCTAGTTCAGTTCTAGTTCAGTTCTAGTTCAGTTCTAGTTCAGTTCTAGTTCAGTTCTAGTTCAGTTCTAGTTCAGTTCTAGTTCAGTTCTAGTTCAGTTCTAGTTCAGTTCTAGTTCAGTTCTAGTTCAGTTCTAGTTCAGTTCTAGTTCAGTTCTAGTTCAGTTCTAGTTCAGTTCTAGTTCAGTTCTAGTTCAGTTCTAGTTCAGTTCTAGTTCAGTTCTAGTTCAGTTCTAGTTCAGTTCTAGTTCAGTTCTAGTTCAGTTC
Source organism: Lucilia sericata (assembly GCF_015586225.1). Lineage (NCBI taxonomy): Eukaryota > Metazoa > Arthropoda > Insecta > Diptera > Calliphoridae > Lucilia > Lucilia sericata. The sequence goes on from NW_023994204.1 coordinate 297,274, forward strand.
TAGTTCAGTTCTAGTTCAGTTCTAGTTCAGTTCTAGTTCAGTTCTAGTTCAGTTCTAGTTCAGTTCTAGTTCAGTTCTAGTTCAGTTCTAGTTCAGTTCTAGTTCAGTTCTAGTTCAGTTCTAGTTCAGTTCTAGTTCAGTTCTAGTTCAGTTCTAGTTCAGTTCTAGTTCTAGTTCAGTTCTAGTTCAGTTCTAGTTCAGTTCTAGTTCAGTTCTAGTTCAGTTCTAGTTCAGTTCTAGTTCAGTTCTAGTTCAGCTCTTTTTGCCATTTCCAATATGCTGCGTGTAGTTTATTTTAAGTTTAGTGCAATATGGCGTATGAGTAATAATTAATTAAGCTCACTGTAATTAGTTTGTATACGCTTTAATAGTTTTATTAATTTTATTGTGTTTAAATTTATTTCAATAAGAATTTAATTAATTGTGTTTTAAACATATTTATTTAAGATTATTATTCACCTTAATTCTTTAATTCTTACAATTTCTTGCAAAACTTTTTAACTTTTAATTTTTCTTTATCTTTGCAGGTACGTTCTTTCCATCTTGACTTATTTTTTCTATCTAAGGTATTTTATTTTTTCAGTATAATTATTGGTATATTAGTTTACAACGAAAATTCTACATTTTAATCAATTATATGGGTAAAACAATTTTGTATTCACCTTACACGTAAAAGCTTCTTGTTTAAAGTAATTTTAAAAATTATCTTAATATACATAAGAAAACAATGAAGCTGTTGGCATATTTGCAAAAAAGTGTATAATCGTATTAAAGATTAAAGACAAAGTAACAACATTCATTTAAGGGTACTTAAAGAGAAAACGTTTTGCATACCAGGGTTTAAATGTACATAATGTTTTTTTTTTCGCTTGTGATAAAGAGACGTCATTTTGTTTTAAAGCCTACCTGGTATATTATTTAATAGCGGAATGTGTTGTAGATTGAAAAATTTCGTTAATATAATCCCAAATTTATAAAATTTTCTATTCATTATTCACAATAACTTTTGTTACCATTCTCGTTCTCTTTGACATCAAGCTTCTTGGCCTTTTGTTTTAATTTTCTTTGTTTTTGAGCAACACAATTTTTTAAATTTGTTTTTCTTCAAAACAAACAATAAATATGGCCCCTTCCTGTTCGCGGAAACCTCATTAAAAATTATGCGTTAAGGAATCACCTTAAGCGCATACCACAACCATATAGCCGTTTATTCATATACAGTCACAGTTCCCACAGCAACGTGATCCGAAACACAACAACATATACAACGTAGAAAAACAGCAAAGATTTTAAACTTTTACAATGAAATGCTATCTAATTACTTTAGAGAGCTCTGCGTATACGCTATGAGCCGCATAATGCCAAGCGTTGAGTTAAGGTGAAAGACCTTAATTCTTTTTTTTTTTCATTCTAAACATTGTTCATTAAGTTTAACCTCTATTAACGCAGAGAAAAAAATTAAGAAAAGCAAAAATAAAATAGAAAAACACAACCATCAAGTCTACCCATTTATATACTGGCTTACTTCCGTTTCCGTTTAAATGCTTTAGCAGTAAACAAAAACCCCCAAAGCACTTTTGCACAGGACCAAAAGTAATTTAAAAGACAATTGCTCTCGATATACAACACACTTGCAAATGGACAGTGGCATAAAGTTAGAAATAATTATGCGAAACTTATGAGAAGTTGCCATGGGACTATTGGACGTGATCCGTTTTGATTTAATTGAATTCAGTTAAAATATTTAGTTCAGTACTAGGTCAGTTCTAGTTCGGTTCTAGTTCAGTTCTAGTTCACTTCTAGTTCAGTTCTAGTTCAGTTCTAGTTCAGTTCTAGTTCAGTTCTAGTTCAGTTCTAGTTCAGTTCTAGTTCAGTTCTAGTTCAGTTCTAGTACAGTTCTAGTTCAGTTCTAGTTCAGTTCTAGTTCAGTTCTAGTTCAGTTCTAGTTCAGTTCTAGTTCAGTTCTAGTTCAGTTCTAGTTCAGTTCTAGTTCAGTTCTAGTTCAGTTCTAGTTCAGTTCTAGTTCAGTTCTAGTTCAGTTCTAGTTCAGTTCTAGTTCAGTTCTAGTTCAGTTCTAGTTCAGTTCTAGTTCAGTTCTAGTTCAGTTCTAGTTCAGTTCTAGTTCAGTTCTAGTTCAGTTCTAGTTCAGTTCTAGTTCAGTTCTAGTTCAGTTCTAGTTCAGTTCTAGTTCAGTTCTAGTTCAGTTCTAGTTCAGTTCTAGTTCAGTTCTAGTTAGTTAGTTCTAGTTCAGTTCTAGTTCAGTTCTAGTTCTAGTTCAGTTCTAGTTCAGTTCTAGTTCAGTTCTAGTTCAGTTCTAGTTCAGTTCTAGTTCAAGTTCTTCTAGTTCAGTTCTAGTTCAGTTCTAGTTCAGTTCTAGTTCAGTTCTAGTTCAGTTCTAGTTCAGTTCTAGTTCAGTTCTAGTTCAGTTCTAGTTCAGTTCTAGTTCAGTTCTAGTTCAGTTCTAGTTCAGTTCTAGTTCAGTTCTAGTTCAGTTCTAGTTCAGTTCTAGTTCAGTTCTAGTTCAGTTTCTAGTTCAGTTCTAGTTCAGTTCTAGTTCAGTTCTAGTTCAGTTCTAGTTCAGTTCTAGTTCAGTTCTAGTTCAGTTCTAGTTCAGTTCTAGTTCAGTTCTAGTTCAGTTCTAGTTCAGTTCTAGTTCAGTTCTAGTTCAGTTCTAGTTCAGTTCTAGTTCAGTTCTAGTTCAGTTCTAGTTCAGTTCTAGTTCAGTTCTAGTTCAGTTCTAGTTCAGTTCTAGTTCAGTTCTAGTTCGTCTAGTTCAGTTCTAGTTTAGTTCTAGTTCAGTTCTAGTTCAGTTCTAGTTCAGTTCTAGTTCAGTTCTAGTTCAGTTCTAGTTCAGTTCTAGTTCAGTTCTAGTTCAGTTCTAGTTCAGTTCTAGTTCAGTTCTAGTTCAGTTCTAGTTCAGTTCTAGTTAAGTTCTAGTTCAGTTCTAGTTCAGTTCTAGTTCAGTTCTAGTTCAGTTCTAGTTGAGTTCTAGTTCAGTTCTAGTTCAGTTCTAGTTCAGTTCTAGTTGAGTTCTAGTTCAGTTCTAGTTCAGTTCTAGTTCAGTTCTAGTTCAGTTCTAGTTCAGTTCTAGTTCAGTTCTAGTTCAGTTCTAGTTCAGTTCTAGTTCAGTTCTAGTTCAGTTCTAGTTCAGTTCTAGTTCAGTTCTAGTTCAGCTCTAGTTCAGTTCTAGTTCAGTTCTAGTTCAGTTCTAGTTCAATTCTAGTTCAGTTCTAGTTCAGTTCTAGTTCTGTTCTAGTTCAGTTCTAGTTCTGTTCTAGTTCAATTTTAGTTCACTTCTAGTTCTGTTCTAAATTCATTATGAGATACATATGTTGGAAGTTTTGTATATCGCTATTTACTTCCCACTGTACAACGCATAATTGTAATCCTGAGTACGCGTTACAACCGAAACTGTCATAAAATTAAATTGTCTAAAATACTTAAAAAACATTTTATGGTCCAAATGAGTAAAATCCTTTCTTTTGTATTTCAGTGGTTGTCATAAAAAGCTCAAAAAATATTATTACTTGTATTTAGATTATAATTGTGAACAACGCAACAACAAGACAAAACTTTACAACTTTTCTTCAATTTTGCTTTTGTTGTACATTTCTTTTTATTGCGTTATAAGTGAAAATAATAAAGTTGAATATATATTTTATTCAAAAAACAAGATATGTGTGAAGGAGAGAAAGTACTAAAATTATTATGAAGAGATTTTATTAATGTGACACAAGGATTTGTTGAAAATAAAGGACTTTAGCTTTTGATAAATGATTCAGTTTTTTTGCACGTTTTGTGTTTTTCTGTTGTTGGTGTCTAAATGTTTTATTTGAATATACTTAGTTTGAGGATGTTGGAAGTGGTGTTCAGAATATTGTAATTACAATGGCGCTACAATGATAAATGTTTTAAATTTTTGAATAAAGCAGTGCTTATTTAGTTTCAAAAATTAAAAAAAAAGATCGTTAGTTTCAATAACAAAATAAACAAATATGTCGTTGCTTCTACTTAAACTGTATTTCTAGAATGTGCTAAAAAACCATTTAACCCATTTGACCTGGTGTTGTTTTCAACATTTTATATTCATTTATATCCATAACATACTTTTTGTTATAACAAAGTTACAAAAACTGTTGCCTGCTTATAGGATTATATACTAAATTTGCCTTATTTAATTTAACTATGCATATAAGTAATTAATAAGTCTACTTTTGGGATTATCTCTTAAATAACATATTTTTTATAATAACAAAATTAAAATACCTTATGTTTATACCACAGCATACTTTTAGGATTATTTTGAAACTATCAAAAAGTAACATTTTAGTATTAAACATAATCTAGCCTGTAAAAATGTTTACTAGACAAAATTCGTAGATAAAAATCTCTACTTAAAGCAGATTGATAGCAAAAATAACTTATGAATCTTTAAAGAAATTTACAACAATTTTAATTTTATGTCTAACATTAGAAAAGTATTCATAATTCAATGCACAAAATTTAAACGATCAAAATTGTACAAAAAAAGCAAGACCACAAATGACTACTTACTGCAACTGAATAAAAATGGACTGTAAATTAACTAAACGTGCATCAGTGAGCAATCATCCACAGCTGAATTTAATAGTGTGTTCACTCACTCATTTACACACAGATACTTTCAAACACACACACACACAAACAATTGACCAACCAGCTAATTAATTCATTATTGTGTGTTCACGATGAAATCCATGACAAAAATACAGTCTCCATAAAATTGTATTACTTTCCCGGCAGTTTAAGATTAATTTTTAGCTCCTTTTTGATATAGCTACCAATTCCAATATTTCTGTTTTAGTTCTGTTCTAGTTCTGTTTTAGTTCTGTTCTAGTTCTGTTCTAGTTCTGTTCTAGTTCTGTTCTAGTTCTGTTCTAGTTCTGTTCTAGTTCTGTTCTAGTTCTGTTCTAGTTCTGTTCTAGTTCTGTTCTAGTTCTGTTCTGTTCTAGTTCTGTTCTAGTTCTGTTCTAGTTCTGTTCTGTTCTAGTTCTGTTCTAGTTCTGTTCTAGTTATGTTCTGTTCTAGTTATGTTCTGTTCTAGTTCTGTTCTAGTTCTGTTCTAGTTCTGTTCTAGTTCTGTTCTAGTTCTGTTCTAGTTCTGTTCTAGTTCTGTTCTAGTTCTGTTCTAGTTCTGTTCTAGTTCTGTTCTAGTTCTGTTCTAGTTCTGTTCTAGTTCTGTTCTAGTTCTGTTCTAGTTCTGTTCTAGTTCTGTTCTAGTTCTGTTCTAGTTCTGTTCTAGTTCTATTCTAGTTCTATTCTAGTTCTGTTCTAGTTCTGTTCTGTTCTGTTCTAGTTCTCTTCTAGTTCTGTTCTAGTTCTGTTCTAGTTCTTTTCTAGTTCTGTTCTAGTTCTCTTCTAGTTCTGTTCTAGTTCTGTTCTAGTTCACTTCTAGTTCTGTTCTAGTTTTGTTCTAGTTCTGTTCTAGTTCTGTTCTAGTTCTGTTCTAGTTCTCTTCTAGTTCTGTTCTAGTTCTGCTCTAGTTCTGTTCTAGTTCTGTTCTAGTTCTGTTCTAGTTCTGTTCTAGTTCTGTTCTAGTTCTGTTCTAGTTCTGTTCTAGTTCTGTTCTAGTTCTGTTCTAGTTCTGTTCTAGTTCTGTTCTAGTTCTTTTCTAGTTCTGTTCTAGTTCTGTTCTAGTTCTGTTCTAGTTCTGTTCTAGTTCTGTTCTAGTTCTGTTCTAGTTCACTTCTAGTTCTGTTCTAGTGTTCTAGTTCTGTTCTAGTTCTGTTCTAGTTCTGTTCTAGTTCTGTTCTATTCTGTTCTAGTTCTGTTCTAGTTCTAGTTCTGTTCTAGTTCTGTTCTAGTTCTGTTCTAGTTCTGTTCTAGTTCTGTTGTAGTTCTGTTCTAGTTCTGTTCTAGTTCTGTTCTAGTTCTGTTCTAGTTCTGTTCTAGTTCTGTTCTAGTTCTGTTCTAGTTCTGTTCTAGTTCTGTTCTAGTTCTGTTCTAGGTTCTGTTCTAGTTCTGTTCTAGTTCTGTTCTAGTTCTGTTCTAGTTCTGTTCTAGTTCTGTTCTAGTTCTGTTCTAGTTCTGTTCTAGTTCTGTCTAGTTCTGTTCTAGTTCTGGTTCTAGTTCTGTTCTAGTTCTGTTCTAGTTCTGTTCTAGTTCTGTTCTAGTTCTGTTCTAGTTCTGTTCTAGTTCTGTCTAGTTCTGTTCTAGTTCTGTTCTAGGTTCTGTTCTAGTTCTGTTCTAGTTCTGTTCTAGTTCTGTTCTAGTTCTGTTCTAGTTCTGTTCTAGTTCTGTTCTAGTTCTGTTCTAGTTCTGTTCTAGTTCTGTTCTAGTTCTGTTCTAGTTCTGTTCTAGTTCTGTTCTAGTTCTGTTCTAGTTCTGTTCTAGTTCTGTTCTAGTTCTGTTCTAGTTCTGTTCTAGTTCTGTTCTAGTTCTGTTCTAGTTCTGTTCTAGTTCTGTTTCTAGTTCTGTTCTAGTTCTGTTCTAGTTCTGTTCTAGTTCTGTTCTAGTTCTGTTCTAGTTCTGTTCTAGTTCTGTTCTAGTTCTGTTCTAGTTCTGTTCTAGTTCTGTTCTAGTTCTGTTCTAGTTCTGTTCTAGTTCTGTTCTAGTTCTGTTCTAGTTCTGTTCTAGTTCTGTTCTAGTTCTGTTCTAGTTCTGTTCTAGTTCTGTTCTAGTTCTGTTCTAGTTCTGTTCTAGTTCTGTTCTAGTTCTGTTCTAGTTCTGTTCTAGTTCTGTTCTAGTTCTGTTCTAGTTCTGTTCTAGTTCTGTTCTAGTTCTGTTCTAGTTCTGTTCTAGTTCTGTTCTAGTTCTGTTCTAGTTCTGTTCTAGTTCTGTTCTAGTTCTGTTCTAGTTCTGTTCTAGTTCTGTTCTAGTTCTGTTCTAGTTCTGTTCTAGTTCTGTTCTAGTTCTGTTCTAGTTCTGTTCTAGTTCTGTTCTAGTTCTGTTCTAGTTTCTGTTCTAGTTCTGTTCTAGTTCTGTTCTAGTTCTGTTCTAGTTCTGTTCTAGTTCTGTTCTAGTTCTGTTCTAGTTCTGTTCTAGTTCTGTTCTAGTTCTGTTCTAGTTCTGTTCTAGTTCTGTTCTAGTTCTGTTCTAGTTCTAGTTCTGTTCTAGTTCTGTTCTAGTTCTGTTCTAGTTTTGTTCTAGTTCTGTTCTAGTTCTGTTCTAGTTCTGTTTTAGTTTTGTTCTAGTTCTGTTCTAGTTTTGTTCTAGTTCTGTTCTAGTTCTGTTCTAGTTCTGTTCTAGTTCTGTTCTTCTAGTTCTTTTCTAGTTCTGTTCTACTCCTGTTCTAGTTCTGTTCTACTCCTGTTCTAGTTCTTTCTAATTATCTTCTAGTTCTGTTCTAGTTCTGATCTAGTTGTTGTTCTGTTCTAGTTCTTTCCAGTTCTCTTTTAGTTCTGTTCTAGTTCTTTCCAGTTCTCTTTTAGTTCTGTTCTAGTTCTTTCCAGTTCTCTTTTAGTTCTGTTCTAGTTCTGATCTAGTTCTGTTCTAGTTCTGATCTAGTTCTGTACTAGTTCTGTTAGGTGTCTGGTCTATCGCTGTCCTCTCAAATTTATTAATATTGTCTTGTTTTCCATATGAACCCACATATCTATCACCCAATTATGCAGGGTCGTGGTGCGCATTTAATGAATGAATATGAATTGTTTGGGGAGAATGACAACTCAAAAAAGAAGCGAAAATTTAACATTTGCATGGAATCCAAATCATTAATAAAATTTATTAGGATTTTAACAGAAAATGACAGACGAAAACGAATGAATGAATAAATGAATGAGCAGAAATTATGCAAAGTAGTCAATTAAACAATTAGTAAACTGACAATGACCCTTTTATCTGCTCATGATATTAAAAAGGAAATATTATTGTAGGAGTAAGCAAATAAATAAAAGAAGGGGTTTAGCTAATGGGTCTGTAATTTTTTAGCATAGTGTAACATAATTCCATACTTTTCCGTTTGCCTTAAAATTTTATAAATCTATTATTAATTCTTTTTCACACATTTTATAAGAAATCCATTGAAATCTTAAACGTTTCATTATTTTACACATTTTAACACGTTTTACATTATTGAATGAATTTATATTGAATTTGTAAATTTGAGTACAAAAGAATTTCTGCATTTTGTGCACGCAAAACCAAACGCAATTGCATTAAATTTGTTCTAGCATCGTTTATCAAATGGTTATTAGTTTTTTTTTATAATCTCTACGGTGTATGCGATAGCAACATGAGATTGGCAGTGATAAAGCAGCTCAAAATTCAATGAAATCATAATCGTGCAGCATCAAAGATTTTATCTCAAACTCATCAGCAGCATCGCTGACAAAACATGTTGTAAGCATCAGTCATCGTTGGCTGCAGTGGGAAGTAAAAAAGTGGTCCATAAACGTATCCCCTTTAAAAGTAAATGTTTTTTATTGGTTGCAGTAAAAATCTGGAACAAAATAGGGAGATAGAAAAGTGACTACTTTTAGCTTTAACATTAAGACTTTGCATGCCCCCTTTTTAAAGTTGCTGCTTTTATGCCATATGAGGGTTAATATTTAATGTAGAACACCACTTCCGCGAATTCAACGGACTTAAACAATTTGACAACAATGCAAAAATAAGAACAACAACTGCAATTGAACGCAACAGAAATAAATATGTACAACACAATTTAAAACACAATATGCTTCATTTGTCACCAAAAGAAATCTGAATAAAAAAATTAAATGAGAACACTTGAGACTCGAAGAACTATGTTGATAGTGTTTTAACGCAATTTTCGGACCCTCTAATTTAACTTTAAACTAATTTTAACTTCTAGTTTAATTCTAGTTTAGTTCTAGTTCAGTTCTAGTTCAGTTCTAGTTCAGTTCTAGTTCAGTTCTAGTTCAGTACTAGTTCAGTTCTAGTTCAGTTCTAGTTCAGTTCTAGTTCAGTTCTAGTTCAGTTCTAGTTCAGTTCTAGTTCAGTTCTAGTTCAGTTCTAGTTCAGTTCTAGTTCAGTTCTAGTTCAGTTCTAGTTCAGTTCTAGTTCAGTTCTAGTTCAGTACTAGTTCAGTTCTAGTTCAGTTCTAGTTCAGTTCTAGTTCAGTTCTAGTTCAGTTCTAGTTCAGTTCTAGTTCAGTTCTAGTTCAGTTCTAGTTCAGTTCTAGTTCAGTTCTAGTTCAGTTCTAGTTCAGTTCTAGTTCAGTTCTAGTTCAGTTCTAGTTCAGTTCTAGTTCAGTTCTAGTTCAGTTCTAGTTCAGTTCTAGTTCAGTTCTAGTTCAGTTCTAGTTCAGTTCTAGTTCAGTTCTAGTTCAGTTCTAGTTCAGTTCTAGTTCAGTTCTAGTTCAGTTCTAGTTCAGTTCTAGTTCAGTTCTAGTTCAGTTCTAGTTCAGTTCTAGTTCAGTTCTAGTTCAGTTCTAGTTCAGTTCTAGTTCTAGTCCTAGTTTAGTTCTAATTCATTCTTGTTCAGTTTTAGTTCATTTCTATTTTAGTTCTAGTTCTGTTTTAGTTAACTTCTTCCTGCGGTATAACTGAACTATTTAATTGTCCTCCAGTTTTCACAGTTAATGTTCAAAAAGATAATACAGAATTCTAGCACTAAATAGATTTAACTGGATTAAGTGTATACATTACATACTTATTATTATTATTATGTACAAAAATTTTTGCGTATACATTATTATTTCAATATCCATTTATTTGTATACATATTGTTACTCGTTATACTTATAAAATATAATGTATAATACACTACTTGTGAATCTCCTACTTCATCTTGTATACATGATTGTATAAGTTTTCACGCGGTTTGGCATAATTTATTCAATGAAGCATAAAATCCTCGAAACAAACAATTTCCCAAGTCGTTCAATAAAAAAAAAGAAAAAATTGCAAAGAAAAAAAAAAAAAAAGCAACAAATAAAACTACTCAAATAAGCAACCAACCATATAATATGAGTTTATAGCTGCAATGCTATTGTTGCAAACAATACAATGCGACAACAACATCAGCAATAGCAACAACAGCAAGGGCACTATAGGCCTGATTTTATACATTACCACACCAAAAAAAATATTTATAAAATTATAAGGCATAAAAATAAACGCTTGAAAAACTAAAAGCTGTTTAATGGAAAGGGATCATTACGAAAGTGAAGAATAAAAAGAAAATTGTAGAATAAAAACAAGTAAAAAATTATAGTCGGACGAGGCCGACCATATAATACCCTACGCCTTTGACAAAAATATAATGTGATTTATTTGCCATAATAAAGCATTTAAATTGAATTGTACCTTGCCTCAGATATACATACTTAAGCCGTTTATTGTTGAATTGTGGACATTTAAGTGAAATTTTGATGGGGGCTTTTCATAGGGGCTAGGGTCATATGAGGACCTATTATTATGGAATTCGTAAGGGTCATCAAATCTTGTATAGAACTTGGTTTTTGCAGCTTTTTGTCGAGATATATTAAACATAATTATGAACTTTAAAGCCCTATTCGGCGGGTTCAGTTGTATGGCGGCTAGGTGAAATAATGGACCGATGTTAACCATTTTCAACTAGCTTCGTCTACGGTACCATAAAAGATCATGTGCCAAATTTCATTGAATTATCTCCAAAATTGCGACTTGTAGTTTGATTACAAGGTTTACAAGCCCTATTGGTGGGTTCAGATGTATGGGGGCTAGGTGAAATAATGGACCTATGTTAACCATTTTCATTAGGCTTCGTCCCTGGGACAAGAGAAGATCATGTACCAAATTTCATTGAATTATCTTCAAAATTGCGACCTGTAGTTTGATTACAAGGTTTACATGGACGGACGGACGGACAGACGGGCGGGCATAGCTAAATCGACTCAGAAAATGATTCTGAGCCGATTGGTATACTTTAAGGTGGGTATAGGACCAATATTATTGTGCGTTACAAACATCAGCACAAACCCAATATACCCTCCCCACTGAAGTGGTGTAGGGTATAATAAATTAAATTACTGAATGAATTTCATTCGTTTTCAAGCATAATCATTAAGAAAAATATATAAAATTTGTATATATTAAATATTACGAAAAAACATATTCATAATAATTTCTCATTTCATTTATAGACTTCGAAAAATATTCATATATTTTTAAATTAAACACACAATACAATTTCACACATATAAGTAGATATGGTATGGCTTGTTAAAGGAATATTCTGGTTCTCATTTATTAAAATATATAAATTATAATGATAAATATTGCATACTTATTAGGGATGTACAGATATGGTAGGAATATATGCCATTTTCAGATTTCAGCCTTCGTTTCATTGAAAGATTTTTCATTTCTCCTGTCCAAGAAATGGGGTCCAGTATAAGCAGGAATTTTCGTCTTTCTTATGAGTTTCTTCCTTTAAGTATGTCCTGCTTGTTTTTTATTCTTCTTTTTTTCAAGAGCCTCCCTTTTAAATATCTCTTTCATATGTGTGAGAAAATTATGACACACATATAATTTATTTCTATATATTTTCTTGAAAAAGTAAAATACGCACAAAAAAAGTTTAATAACATTTGAACTTGTTTAAAGTTATTAAACTGAGAAAAATATACATACACTCCTTTTTTGCTTTCTCTAGCATTTTCAAAAAGACGTTTCCTGCTTTTTTCGCTCTTTCAAAAACAAATAAGTAAGCGCAAAAGTTAAATATTATTTATGATGTGTAAAAAGTTTTAAATGAAAAAATATACTTTTCAAAAAAGTGAAAAAAATTTAACGGTAAACAATATTTTAAGTGAATTATAAAAAGTATTTTATAATTTTGTGAAATATAGGCAACAACTCCTTAAAGTATGCAATATAATGGTTAATGTTATTGGTATAAAATTAATAGCATATTTTATGGCAATAAATAATAACATAGAATTGTTATAACTTGATAAGAAGTCTCGAATTATTTTTCTTTTTTCATATGAATTAATAAATATGTATGAGTGAATGCAATCGTGACGCTTGATTTCGTATTATTATGAGTATGTATTTTTAGGTCCTCAGTAGGGTCTAAGATGATCTATTCATGTCCAACCCTAAAATATCATTTGAACGGCAGGAGCTCGAGGTTTGACATTTTCCATAAATATTCTCTAATAAGATTTGTTTGGTATTAAAAATGGGTAAAATTGGTCCAAGATTTAAACTACCCCTGATACTAGTTTGTAACATAACGAAATATAAGTCGTAGACCTATAAAAGTCCTTATTAAAGACACGATCTAGACATATGCATCTGTCAAATGAAAACTCTGTAGAATATAAATGGATGGAGCTAAAGGTCTGATATTTTACAAACGTATTCTATATTGATGCAATTTGCTTTATATTTAAAATGGATAATAAGACCCCTTCGGAAAATGAATGAAAAAACGTATACAGCTTATAAATATTCACTGGTAAGATGACTAATGAATTAGAATGTATTTATATAACACATTATTGGTAAGACCTTATTAGACAACTTCTATGTAATACAGTTGTTGTCATCGAAAAGTATGTTGTTAGGTAAGTAATTACAATTGAAAGCCATTACCCATAATATTTAATAAAATCCAAATTTTTCACTAAAAGTCAAAATTTTTATTAAAAATCTAAATTTTTTCACTCAAAATATAAATTTTCAATACAAGACCAAATTTTCATTAAATTCCGATTTTTCATAAAAAATTCAAAATTTCGAATTTTCACTCAAAATTCAATATTTTCGCAAAAAATCAAAGTTTTCACTGAAATCCAAATATTTCAATAAAACAACTAAGAAAGTATAGTCGAGCGTGACAGACCTAATACCCTACAGCGGTTATAAAAATTCTTAAATATTACTATGTTTCCGATACATTTAAGCAATTTATGAACGAAAAACAAATTTTCTGAAAGGGGCTTTATATGGGGGCTAGGGCCAAATATGGACCGATCCCGATAAAATTTTTGGATTTAAGCTGAATTTCATCGCGACATTAGTATTTATAAGAGAATTTTGGACATTCAAGTCATTTTTTGAAGGGCACTTTGTATGGGGAGTAGGGTCAAATGAGGTCCGATCTTTATGGCAAGGTCATCAAGACTTGTATAAAACTTAGTGGTGTCGCATTTTATCGAGATATAGGTATATTTAATATTATTATGAGCTCAAAGTCCCTTTTCGGGGGTTCTGTTGTATGAGGGCTAGGTGAAATAATGGACCGATTTTAATCGTTTTCAATAGGATTTGTCCTTGAGCCAAAAAAGCGTATGTGTTAAATTTTATCCAGTTATCTTGTAAATTGCGACTTGCAGCTTGCGCCCAACGTTTACATGAACATCCAGCCAGACGGACTGACGAATATGGCTTAATCGATTCAGAAATTCGATTCTAAGCCGATTGGTATACTTAAAGTATAGGACGAATATTTTTGTGCGTTTTAAACATCAGCACAAAAACAAGCATTGCCCACCGTATGATACCCTACACCAGTGTGTATGTTAAAAATGTGGATTATTTTCCAAAATATTTTAACAAATTATTGACAAAAAAGAGATTTTCCAAAAGAGGAGTTATGTGGGAGCAAGGGAAAAAATGGGACTATCCTTAAACATTTTGGTAGAGGGATTTACGTTTACATTAAAGTTATTTATGCAGAATTTTATCGTGATACATGCACTTGTTTATAAGTGAATTTTGAACTTCAAGTTATTTTCCGACGGGGACTTTGTATGGGGACTAGGGTCAAATATGGACCGATCATTACGAAAATCGGGAGTATAATTTAGTCGTACTAGAACATTTAACATAATAATGTGTTCAAAAGCCCTATTCGAGGGGTATAGTTGTATGGGGGCTAGGCGAAATAATGGACAATTTTTAATAGGCTTCGTCCCTGGGTCGAAAAAAGAGTATGTGCCAAATTTCATAAAATTATCATGAAAATTGCGACATGAAGCGTACGCACAAGGTTTACATGGACACACAGACGGACAGACGGACATAGCTTAATCGACTCAGAAAGTGATTCTGAGCCGATTGGTATACATACGCATAATACCCTCCCCACTATAGTGGTGTAGGGTATAACAATATGTCCTCCCCACTAAAGTGGTGTGGGCATAAAAAAAAAAAATACTAAAAAAGGACATTTTTACCAAAAATTCAAATTTCAACTAAAAATCTACTAAAACTAAAAATTTTCACTACAGAATTTTTCACTAAAAATCTCTTGACATTACATTACAATAAAATTTTAAATTTTTTCACTAAAAATCGAAATTTTCACTAAAATCCGATTTTTCATTAAAAATCTAAATTTTTAAATTTTCTTTAAAAACCAAATTTTTTCAAAAAATCCAAATTTTTCACTAAAATCTAAAGTTTTCACTAAAAATCTAAATTTTCACCAAAAATTTAAATTTTCACCAAAAATCGAAATTTTCACTAAAAATCCAATAATAATTAATTTAAAATTTTTACTACAAGATTAAAGTCTTACTGTAAATTCAAATTTTCACTAAAATCCAAAATTGTAATTAAAATCCAAATGTCGCATTTTATGATTTCTTTAAGTCAAATTTTCAACAAAAACTCTGATTTTTCATTAAAAGACAGATTTTTTACTAGAAATACTTTTTTTCACTAATACTCAGATATTAATTTTACTGATACATACTTAGAATTAATTAATACTCGATTTTCACTAACAAAAGACATTTCAGACCGAAACCAAATATTCGATTAAATACTATTAAGAACTTTATTTATTTATTTGTCCATAACAATTTAATTACAAATTATATTCTAAACTAATATACCGAGCAGACCAAAGTCTATAGTCGGAATCGAATCAACATACCCCCGACTGAAAGGTTAGCACACTACCAACTAGCATACCGGGGCACCCATAAAGAACTTTATTATTTTCGCAAAAAATATGACTGCGATACAATATTGCTGAATAAAACTCTCCTCCAACTTGCATTTGTTATCATCAAGGTTTTCACTTAAAATGCCTCTGGCTTTAAAGGAAGAAAAAACGCAATCGCTTGTCGTCAAAGAAACTTCAAACTATTGTTTAATGTACATATTTCATAGATAGTATCATAAAGTTTTTCCTTTGTCATTATTTCAATGTCTTCAAATTTCCTTTGATAACAAAAGATTTCAATTTTGAAAATGATGCTGGTCTACTTACTACTGCCTTAAAAACTTAGTTATGACAGAGGCAAATGATGTTTTAAAAGCAGAGTTGGAAAGGAGTGATAGGTAATAAAATTTGATTTCATTTTTAGATTTCTATTGGTAATGCAATTGTCTCAGTCATTTATATTATAAATTTTTAAGAAGCGGTGGAAACCGCTTTAAACGAAGTTGTTCACTACATAGGTGAAACCTTCGATAGCAAACTGGATACACTGGCGGTATGCATTGACATTGAAGGTGCTTTCAATAACGTGCACACTGATACTCATATCCAATGCCTAGACCAGTTTTATGTTGACCGGCTGCTCCGTAACTGGATCAACTACATGCTAAGGAACAGATGGATAAGCGAGATGTACGGCATTACTATTAGGAAAAAGGTATTTCGCGGTATACCACAGGGTGGCATTTTGTCAACTTTACTCTGGGTTACCACGATTAATAGCCTCCTAAGGACCCTAACTGAGAAAGGACTTAGACCCGCTGCTATTCAGACGATGTCGCTATACTTTTAAAGGGAAAGGATCCAATGTTAACCCGGCGAAGACAGAAATCTGCCTTTTCAAAAAGAAAGACAAAAATTTCTACGTATACTGAACCTTGCTTCCTGGGCAAGAAAATACCGGTGACAGGCAAAGTTAAGTCTTAGGTGTAATTCTCGACCGGAAATTAAAATGGCGACACCACATAGAGGATAGTATCAACAAGGTACATCGGTGCTGGGCAATGTGTAGGAGTATTATAGGCATCAAATGGGGTCTTAGTCCTACTATGATAAATTTTGCTAATTAGACCAATTCTAGCTTATGCTTCAATAATCTGGTGGACAAAAAGTGTAATATCAAACTACTCCAGGGAGTTCAGCGTACATGCTGCTTGGTTATAAGTGGTGTCATGTGTACTACTTCAACCAAGGCTCTGGAAACGTTGCTAGATATTCCACCCATTGAAACATATATAAGATATGAGGCGGTGCTTACAGCCGAACGGCTCTTTACTTTAGGCGAACTGGCCAAAAGAGGTTATAGGACACGTCATCAATGTATAATGGAAACATTGGAAGGTTATACACAATCATCGGACGTGCCTGATCGCATACCAGACACAGATTATGTCGGAAACTTTGAGACACTGATCCCAGATAGAATGCCTTGGCCAAGCGCAAAACTAGAGCAAATCCCAGTAGGAATCCCTTGTTATACGGATGGCTCTAAATTGGGGGATAAAGTGGGCCTGGGGTTTTATATTGAAGATCCAGAAACAGAAATATACCACCGTTTACCTAATCATAACACAAGCTTCCAGGCAGAAGTCCGAGCAATAACGGAATGTGTAAATTGCATTAGAATAAATATGGCGCCCACGGCCCTTAATATATTCCCCGACAGCCAGAAGGCAATTAGAGCGATATCAGGTGATAGAATTAAATCTAAGACCGTATTGGATTGTAAGAAATCTTTAACTGAATACTCTCCCAGAGGTAAGGTTTACATCATACCAATCCACTCGGAGGTAATCGGCAACGAAAGTGCGAATGTATTATATTCGCCCTTACGGGCGCTTTAAAGGGAAGGTAGCTCGAGGTAGTTAACCTGACGAACGCAAAACCATTTGACGCAACAAAAGCTGAATTGAAAATATGGGTGAGAGAATCCCATAAGGTCTCTTGGAATAATAAAACGGAACCACAAAGATCCCAAAGACCCTAATGAGAACAAGACGAGAAATCTCCTCAAAATGAGCAAGTCTGAAGTTAGTATGATGCTACGTATTCTGAGTGGACACACAGGATTATGAGCACATCCATACAAAATTGGCCGTGCGGAGTCAGACGAATGTAGAGCATGTGGAGAGGACAGTGAAACTCTGGAGCACTTTCTTTGCCACTGTCAAGCATTCGTCGAAGTTAGATCCAAGTATCTTGGAAGTGATCTTATTCCGGAAATAACATTCCTGACTAACACTGATTGGAAAATTCTTAGGAATTACGTCCAGGAAATTGAGTTAGTTACTTAGTGAACAATTTTTTTTTCATGAAAAGGAGCGCACAACAGGCCCGATAGTGGCCTAGGTGTATTTCTTCGGATTTGATGTACTATACATCCTCCTATCAACCTAACCTAAGAATTCATTGATTTCTTCTTTTAAAACTCTGCTCCTTTTTACCTTATACACCTGTAAGCTAGACATCCGTTATATAAAAAACATTTTGTGTGTATAAGAGGATTTTTAGTCATTCATTTGTTGTTTGTAGGTTTGACTATACTTAGCTTTACATTACAAACACATTCAAAATTGATTCTCTTTTAAATATGTTGTTTTTTGCTTCATCCTTCTACTCTCCTTATTATTCCGCATGTTAAGTTATTTCCTTTCGATGTTGTCAACCAATTTCCTATGGCAACCATTGTGTCATTGTATTTGAAATTGAGTATTTAGTTTTGTGTTTATTTTTTAACATGACATTTCACGCATTTTAAAGTAAAATCAGTATAAGTTATTATTTCTTTGGAATCTTATTGTTATAAAAAGTTTGCAAGTCTAACGTAGAAGAAATGGCTAAGAAAACGTTTAAGAAAAGTTTTTCTTTAAAGGAAATGATATTTTCGAAAGAATAAGGAATATATAATAAGGACCCAGAAAAATTGTATTGATAATGGTCCTGTGTATAATATTATTAAATTCAATCTAAAACAAATTATTATTTAAACATCCATCGTTTCTTCTCAATAATTTAATCTAAATTCTTTTATTTCTTATTATAATTTTTATACCCTACACCACTTTAGTGGGGAGGGTATATTGGATTTGTGCTGATGTTTGTAACATACAAAAATATCGTCCTAGACCCACCTTAAAGTATACCAATCGGCTTAGAATCGTTTTCTGAGTCGATTAAGCTATGTCCGTCCGTCCGTCCGTCCGTCCGTCTGGCTGGCTGTCCATGTAAACCTTGTGCGCAAGGTACAGGTCGCAATTTTCAAGATAATTGGATGAAATTTGGCACGCACGTTTTATTTCACCCAAGGACGAAGCCTATTGAAAATGGTTAAAATCGGTCCATTATTTCACCTAGCCCCCATAGAACAGAACCCCCCGAAAAGGGCTTCTGAGCTCATAATTATGTTAAATATACAGATATATCGATAAAATACGGCACAACTAAGTTTTATAGAAGTCTTGATGACCCTGCCAAATTTCATAAAGATCGGGCCCGATTTGACCCTAGCTCCCATACAAAGTCCCCTTCAGAAAATTACTTGAATGTCCCAAATTAACTTATAAACACAAATATCGCGATGAAATTCAGCACAATAAAATATTATGTAAATATAAATATATTCACAAAATTTGATCGGGCTTGGTCCATATTTGCCCCTAGCCCCCATATAAAGCCTCTTTCAGAAAATTAGTTTTTCATCCATAAATTGCTTAAATGTATCGGAACAAGGGAATATTGAAGATAAATGCTTTATTATGAAAAATAAATCACATTTAATATTCATAACTGGTGTAGGGTATCATATGGTCGGCCACGCCCGACTATACTTTCTTACTTGTTTTCTTTTAAACTTTTCCATTTCTCTCTTATTTCTTTCACTTCTTTTGGTTAACAACTTGTACAAACAATTGTCAAGTTCTGTCAAAACCACTGAAACCGCTTGCAACTATTTACAATTTACACAAAATAAGAAGAATGACAAATAGGGAGAAAGCTGAAAAAAAACCAGCAGCAAGTCGTAACAACAACAACTATACAATAATTTTAATGAAAATAAAATGAAGTGAAATAAAATGAAAAGCGTTCTAACTAACACACTTATCCACAAAAACCCAAGTAGTTGACAACAATTTGAACAAAAGAAAAAAAAAAAAAGAATAATTGTGTAAAAAATAGAAAACTAAAAAAGAAACTTAAAAGTCAGTCAAATCTAATGACACAATTGTTGTTGTATGTATGCCGTTTAATTATTTTATACTTTGGAACAGTTAAAAGAAAAAACAAACGATGATGGCGCAATAAAACGAAAAAAGGAAATGCGGTTGTGTTAAGTAAAAGTAGTTGCCGCTTAAAGCTAATTAAAAAGGAAATAAAATGTCACAGATTTCTAGGGAATATTTAATGGAGTAAAAAAAATACCAATAAAAATCCCCTAGAAGTAGGCTTTATTAAATATTATATACTCATATCTTTATCTTTCAGTCACAAAATTCTAAGTTCTTTTTCTCATACATTTTATTAAAAAAACTTACTCAAAGTAATTTATTTCTTTAAAACTAGCTTTTTATTTATTTCCTATTTACTATATCCCCTCTACTCCTTACCCTTCAAATCTTGTACATAATTATTCTCTTTCAAATTTGTATGCAATTTTCAGTTCTCTCAACATTAAAGGTCAAAGTATTTTTGTTTGTAATCTCTGTTTTAAAGGTCATGTAATTAAAAGCAACTTGTTCAACTGTAATTATCTATATTCTGGTTTTTTCTTTGTTTCTTTTTCTCTGCTGTATTTTGCATTCATTCGCTCATTATATTTTTCTAGGCTGTTGTTAATTGTTGCAATTAAATTATTTTTATATTCCCCACTTTTCTTACAAATTACACCATTTAATTACTTTTAATGGCAGAGATTTTGTGAGATTTTTTTTCAGTAGTGGGGTGTCTGTTTGACAACAGAGCTATGGACCAACATAAACTACTGGATTAAAGCAATTAATCAGATTTATTTCAAAGAGTCAGAATTGTTTTTTGTGTTAAATACATTTTGGGACTATTTAAATACTTAGTCCAAAATATTACTAAAATGCTGATTATTGTCCAGACTATAACTCAGAGTATAGATTAAACTCCAGACTTTACTGCAGCTCATATTGTAGCCCAGACAACTGACGAAGCTAAAGTCCACACTATTGACTAGACTATAACACATACTACAGACAAGTTCATAGTCAAGACTGTGGACTAAACTTCAATCAAGACTAAACAACAGTCAATACTTGACAATATACTAGACTATAGACTACACTATAGACTAGACTATATACTAGACCAAGACTAGACTATAGACTAGACTTTAGACTAGACTATAGACTAGACTATAGACTAGACTATAAACTAGGCTATAGACTAGACTATAGACTAGACTGTAGACTAGACTGTAGACTAGACTATAGACTAGACTATAGACTAGACTATAGACTAGACTATAGACTAGACTATAGACTAGACTATAGACTAGACTATAGACTAGACTATAGACTAGACTATAGACTAGACTATAGACTAGACTATAGACTAGACTATAGACTAGACTATAGACTAGACTATAGACTAGACTATAACTAGACTATAGACTAGACTATAGAACTAGACTAATAGACTAGACTATAGACTAGACTATAGACTAGACTATAGACTAGACTATAGACTAGACTATAGACTAGACTATAGACTAGACTATAGACTAGACTATAGACTAGACTATAGACTAGACTATAGACTAGACTATAGACTAGACTAGACTAGACTATAGACTAGACTATAGACTAGACTATAGACTAGACTAAGACTAGACTATAGATAGACTATAGACTAGACTATAGACTAGACTATAGACTAGACTATAGACTAGACTATAGACTAGACTATAGACTAGACTAGACTAGACTATCGACTAGACTATAGACTAGACTATAGACTAGACTATAGACTAGACTATAGACTTAGACTATAGACTAGACTATAGACTAGACTATAGACTAGACTATAGACTAGACTATAGACTAGACTATAGACTAGACTATAGACTAGACTATAGACTAGACTATAGACTAGACTATAGACTAGACTATAGACTAGGACTATAGACTAGACTATAGACTAGACTATAGACTAGACTATAGACTAGACTATAGACTAGACTATAGGACTATAGACTAGACTATAGACTAGACTATAGACTAGACTATAGACTAGACTATAGACTAGACTATAGACTATAGACTAGACTATAGACTAGACTATAGACTAGACTATAGACTAGACTATAGACTAGACTATAGACTAGACTATAGACTAGACTATAGACTAGACTATAGACTAGACTATAGACTAGACTATAGACTAGACTATAGACTAGACTATAGACTAGACTATAGACTAGACTATAGACTAGACTATAGACTAGACTATAGACTAGACTATAGACTAGACTATAGACTAGACTATAGACTAGACTATAGACTAGACTATAGACTAGACTATAGACTAGACTATAGACTAGACTATAGACTAGACTATAGACTAGACTATAGACTAGACTATAGACTAGACTATAGACTAGACTATAGACTAGACTATAGACTAGACTATAGACTAGACTATAGACTAGACTATAGACTAGACTATAGACTAGACTATAGACTAGACTATAGACTAGACTATAGACTAGACTATAGACTAGACTATAGACTAGACTATAGACTAGACTATAGACTAGACTATAGACTAGACTATAGTCTAGACTATAGACTAGACTATAGACTAGACTATAGACTAGACTATAGACTAGACTGTAGACTAGACTATAGACTAGACTATAGACTAGACTATTGACTAGACTATAGACTAGACTATAGACTAGACTATAGACTAGACTATAGACTAGACTACTAGACTAGACTAGACTAGACTATAGTCTAGACTATAGACTAGACTATAGACTAGACTATAGACTAGACTATAGACTAGACTATAGTCTAGACTATATAGACTAGACTAGACTAGACTAGACTATAGACTTGACTATAGACTAGACATTAGACTAGACATTAGACTAGACATTAGACTAGACTATAGACTAGACTATAGACTAGACTATAGACTAGACTATAGACTAGACTATAGACTAGACTATAGACTAGACTATAGACTAGACTATAGACTAGACTATAGACTAGACTATAGACTAGACTATAGACTAGACTATAGACTAGACTATAGTCTAGACTATAGACTAGACTATAGACTAGACTATAGACTAGACTGTAGACTAGACTGTAGACTAGACTATAGACTAGACTGTTGACTAGACTGTTGACTAGACTATAGACTAGACTGTTGACTAGACTATAGACTAGACTATAGACTAGACTTTAGACTAGACTATAGACTAGACTATAGACTAGACTATAGACTAGACTATAGACTAGACTGTAGACTAGACTATAGACTAGGCTATAGACTAGGCTATAGACTACACTATAGACTAGACTATAGTCTAGACTATAGACTAGACTATAGTCTAGACTATAGACTAGACTATAGACTAGACTATAGACTAGACTTTAGACTAGACTACAGACTAGACTATAGACTAGACTATAGACTAGACTATAGACTAGACTATAGACTAGACTACAGACTAGACTATAGACTAGACTATAGACTAGACTATAGACTGGACTATAGACTAGACTATAGACTAGACTATAGACTATGATGACTCTTAATTGGCAAAATACTTTTATCTCCATTTTCTAATAACTTGAATATTAAGTAGTACATTTTGCTGCACCACTTTTGCCATAAATTACATAATTTACCTATATTACCACATTTTCCACCTTCCATTACTCCTTCTCTAACAAGAATATAATTTTATGACCCAATTTCTTGACTTCAAAACCATTTATTTACTTGTCCAATTGCAATAAATTTGTATAAATTTCAATTACACCATAATATACATGGAGTACTACTCTTACACACATAAAATATGTAAATTCTAAGTGG
The DNA here is from genome assembly GCF_015586225.1 of Lucilia sericata. Classification (NCBI taxonomy): domain Eukaryota; kingdom Metazoa; phylum Arthropoda; class Insecta; order Diptera; family Calliphoridae; genus Lucilia; species Lucilia sericata. The sequence goes on from NW_023994204.1 coordinate 320,233, forward strand.
TTTTATACATAAAATTTTTGTCGGAAATTTTATTTAGAGCCCAGCAAATTCAAAACATATGTATTAATGTAATCTTAAATTGTTAAGGAGATGTACCAGAATTTGCCTTTTTATTTAGCATTTCATTTTATTCGTTTGCATGCAGTGATGTAGGAAAATTTTATTATTCCTATAAATAGATTTATAGGACCAGCTTTTTCTTTCTTCATTCTCATCAGCATGTTCCACAAATAATTCAATTTCAATTCAATGTGTTTTTTGTTTGTTTGTTTGTGGCATCCTTAGGCTGATTCTAGTACAATGGTATGTACATTCAATATTCTTAGAAAATTGAGTATGTGTTTGTTAGTGAAAAAGTTTAAATATGAATAAATTTTTATTAGGGAATATTTTGCTGTTGTTATTATTGACATAGTATTTCTTCATTCACAGGCAGGATTTCTTAAAGAATTTATGAGTTTTATATTCATATGGGTTTACATATTGTAGTGGTTTTACATGGAAAACCACACCAACGCTAACAACAATAATAGCGTTATCAACTATACACCATCTTGAATAACAAATATTAATAATGTAAGTAAGAAATTGTACACACATACATATGTACATAAATTTACTTACATACATATGTTAAGCTATGTGTGGTTGATATTGTCAATAGGAAACTTTTTCAAAGACATTCTACATGACCCTTTTAATGTCATGTTGTAGTATAAGTTCCTGTTTATCAGATTTACGTATTCCGCAGGCGAAAATTTGGATATTTTTGCTAACAGCGAAATTTTGTTAACTGGAATTATATAGATAGATCAGTATTACAAATTTTTGTTATTTAGTTGCCATATATTTTCCAATAGGGATCTATGGGTAAATTTATTTCAAATACAACCATTAAGGTAGCAAATATCACATGAGTGAAAATAAAACCGTTTATTTTTTATAATTTAAAAAAAATTAAAGATTTCAATTTTTCTAAAAAATGGATAAACTTTTTAGAAAAATTTCTAAAATAAGCTCAACCTTAATAAGGGCAAACTTTTTTTCTTTAATCATATTTGTTTGCTGGCTTGTGAGCCAACACATTTCAAAATCACACCCATATGTGCACACACATACATATCATCACATTGATTGTTGAATTTGCCAACGGAAATTAACATGTCATCTGTAACGGAAATCAGTAAAAAATTTATTAGTTCATCCTCAAAAAGGAGCGTGTAAGCAAAAACGAGAAATATGTTAATTTAGGTTTTGAACTCGTAAGGAAAGTTTTTAGGCAACCAAATATGGAAATAAAGGAATGGCGAAAATTGCCATAAAAATATTTAATTAAAGTCAATCAGTTGTGCTAGAGGGGGGTGGGGGTTTGGTGTTAAGAAAGTAATAAATATAATTAGAAATTTTGCAGATTTTCTTTTAAATTTTTAAAGAAGTTATCGATTACTTTTGAAACACAACGACCTTGAAGGTATGAAGGGCTTTTGTACTTTTTTAAGATTTTTGGAAAATTTAGCTCTTTTTTAAAATATTGTTTTATTTTCCAATAAATAATACTCTTCGTGTACCTCCGTGTTCGGTTACTCTGTAATTGTAGTCCGTAGTGTGCAGGAGGTGGGATCCATTTACACCAGAGAATTCTATAAGGGAGCCTGCAGTAGACACGACAGTGACCTACTGACTTTTCCTATCTAATTTAACGTACGTCCTCATACCAAACTAACTAACTAACTAACTAACTAACTAACTAACTAACTAACTAACTAACTAACTAACTAACTAACTAACTAACTACTAACTAACTAACTAACTAACTAACTAACTAACTAACTAACTAACTAACTAACTAACTAACTAACTAACTAACTAACTAACTAACTAACTAACTAACTACTAACTAACTAACTACTAACTAACTACTAACTAACTAACTAACTAACTAACTAACTAACTAACTAACTAACTAACTAACTAACTAACTAACTAACTAACTAACTAACTAACTAACTAACTAACTAACTAACTAACTAACTAACTAACTAACTAACTAACTAACTAACTAACTAACTACTAACTAACTAACTAACTAACTAACTAACTAACTAACTAACTAACTAACTAACTAACTAACTAACTAACTAACTAACTAACTAACTAACTAACTAACTAACTACTAACTAACTAACTAACTAACTAACTACTAACTAACTAACTAACTAACTAACTAACTAACTACTAACTAACTAACTAACTACTAACTAACTAACTAACTAACTAACTAACTAACTAACTAACTAACTAACTAACTAACTAACTAACTAACTAACTAACTACTAACTAACTAACTAACTAACTAACTAACTAACTAACTAACTAACTAACTAACTAACTAACTAACTAACTAACTAACTAACTAACTAACTAACTAACTAACTAACTAACTAACTAACTAACTAACTAACTAACTAACTAACTAACTAACTAACTAACTAACTAACTAACTAACTAACTAACTAACTAACTAACTAACTAACTAACTAACTAACTAACTAACTAACTAACTAACTAACTAACTAACTAACTAACTAACTAACTAACTAACTACTAACTAACTAACTAACTAACTAACTAACTAACTACTAACTAACTAACTAACTAACTAACTAACTAACTAACTAACTAACTAACTAACTAACTACTAACTAACTAACTAACTAACTAACTAACTAACTAACTAACTAACTACTAACTAACTAACTAACTAACTAACTAACTAACTAACTAACTAACTAACTAACTAACTAACTAACTAACTAACTAACTAACTAACTAACTAACTAACTAACTAACTAACTAACTAACTAACTAACTAACTAACTAACTAACTAACTAACTAACTAACTAACTAACTAACTAACTAACTAACTAACTAACTAACTAACTAACTAACTAACTAACTACTAACTAACTAACTAACTAACTAACTAACTAACTAACTAACTAACTAACTAACTAACTAACTAACTAACTAACTAACTAACTAACTAACTAACTAACTAACTAACTAACTAACTAACTAACTAACTAACTAACTAACTAACTAACTACTAACTAACTACTAACTAACTAACTAACTAACTAACAACTAACTACTAATAACTAACTAACTAACTAACTAACTAACTAACTACTAACTAACTAACTAACTAACTACTAACTAACTAACTAACTAACTAACTAACTAACTAACTAACTAACTAACTAACTAACTAACTAACTAACTAACTAACTAACTAACTAACTAACTAACTAACTAACTAACTAACTAACTACTAACTAACTAACTAACTAACTAACTAACTAACTACTAACTAACTAACTAACTAACTACTAACTAACTAACTAACTAACTAACTAACTAACTACTAACTAACTAACTAACTAACTAACTAACTAACTACTAACTTACTTACTAACTTACTAATTTACTAACTTACTAACTTACTCATTTACTGACTTACTAACTTACTAACTTGCTACCTTAATAACTTAATAACTTACTAACTTACTAACTTACTAACTTACTGACTTACTAACTTACTAACATACTAACTTACTACCTTACTAACTAACTAACTTACTAACTTACTAACTTACTAACTTACTAACTTACTAACTAACTAACTTACTAACTTACTAACTTACTCACTTACTAACTTACTAACTTACTAATTTACTGACTTACTAATTTCCTAACTTACTAACTTACTAACTTACTAACTTACTAACTTACTAACTTACTAACTTACTACCTTACTAACTTACTAACTAACTTATCTTCTTTATACTATTTCCTCTTTTAAACAATTCCTTAAATCAATAAATTTATAGCTGTTATACATGTCTAAACTTGTTTTCCAAAAATAAGCAAGATTTTATAAACTGACACAGTGAAAAGAACAATAGAATAAAATAACCCACAAAAAAAAACACATTGAAATTTTTTATTTCCTTTTCAAAAGAGTGAAAGTGCAAGTAGTTCCTCTTATCTATTCCATTCTGTAATAGTGTTTATACATTTTGTATCCTTTTTTAGCAACAACAGTATTTTTTTTTTGCAAATAATTCCTTTATGACCTTGTTAATAATATTTTGTATTTTAGTAACTATAAGTATGCTAAGAACGAGCAAAATCTAAAAGTTTCTGTTGCATACAACAAGGAGGTGTATTTATTGCCTGAATACGAGGGAGGTTTTCAAGAGTCTTTTCTTTTTTTTTTAATTTTTATATATGTACTCTATAAGTATGTGTTAGGTTTTTGTCTATTTTGTTTTTATCTAAGATTTTATGGTTTTTATTGGTTTTTGTAATGTTTTGTTAAGGCTAGATGAACACTACCAGCTAGTACTAGCAGTCTGTTAGCATTATTTTTATTACACGTAAAAAGTTCATATATTGTTAGGATTTTCTATTTTCTACAATTTTCTATATAATTTGTTGTTGTTGTTGTTGCCTGGCTGCCCTGGTTATTGCTGTTGTGCTAAAAACAATGGAAAATCTGCTTCTTATCGTAACAAAAGAAAAAAACTTTTAAGAAAAAAAAAATGAAATAAAATCATAGAGAGTGCAAAAACAAAGTTTCTCGATTGCATGTTTCAACCATTTAGTAACATATAATTGACATTGAGTTGGTTGTTTAGACAAAAGACGCGAACTTAAATGGAAATTTAATAAGCTGGGTGGTACAGCGAGAGAAAACATATTCAAGGTCAAGGGTAAATCTAGATTGTAAGTTTTTAAGGAATAAAAACTTAAAGATATTATTAAAAACTTTATATATTTAGTGCATTCATAAGTTTCTAGAGAAACTTTTCTAAATGAAATTCTCTCTGGAGAAACTCCCAAGTAAAAGTTTTAAAAAAATCTATCTCTATAGAAACTTATATAAGAAAAGCTCCCTCAAGATTAACTTTTCTAAATATGTAAACTTTTTCCAAAGAAAACTGTCTCTCTAAAGAAACTTTTGTAGATAAAGCTTTTGTAATGCAAACTCTATTTGGTGCAAGTTTTCTAAAGAAAATTTTCTCTAGAGAAACAATTCCAAAGAAAACTATTCCTTGAGAAAAATGTTTAAAGAAAACTTGCTCTAGAGAAATTTTTCTAGAAAAATTTTTTCCAGAGTAACTTTGTAAATGAAACCTTTATCTCTTTGCTAAACAAAGCTCTCACCTGAGAAAATTTTCTAATAAATATTCTGTCTAGAGAAACTTTTGTGAAGAAAACTCTTTCTAGAGAAACTTTACTAAAGAAAACTTTTTTTGAGAAGCTTTTCTTAAGAATACCCTTTTTTAGCTTTAAGCTAAAGAAAGCTACCCCTAAAGAAACTCTTGTAAAAAAGCTTTTTCTAGAAAAACTTTTGTAAGAAACTTTTGTAGAGAAAAGATCTTCTTGAGAAACTTATGCAAATAAATTTCTACTTACAGAAAAGTTTCTAAGGAGAACAAACTCTAGAGAAACATTTCTAAGCTCAACTTTCTCTAAAGATACTTCATATATAAAACTTTTTAACGACAACTCTCTCCAATGAATTTCTTTTAAACAAAAAACTTTTGTAAAGAAAACTCTCTTTCGATATACTTTGTAAAGAAAACTCTTTCTGGATAAACTTTTCAAAAGAAAACTGTTTCTAGAGAGAAAGAAAACTCTTTCTAGAGATATTCTTATAAAGAAAGCTCATTTTAGGGAAAGTTTTCTAAACAAAGATCTTTCCAGAGAAGTTTTTCTAAAGAAATTTCTTTCAAGAGAAGCTTGTTGTAGTCTGATATTTTGCAACAGTAGAAAAACCTTGTTATTTTCTTTTTATCCATAAAAATTTAATATCAATATTTTTATTTAATTTTATAAACCAATTATAATACATATGTATACATTGGCATTTTATTTATTTCTTATTTTTCTATTATTTTATTTATTTATTCTATTTTTGTAAATCCCAAATAAAAGAACCACAAATTTTATTCAATTTATTTAAATAATACTAGTGTATATGTATGTATTTGTCTGTTGGTGTGAATATAGTCGCGTATGTTTTAACAAATTCATTTTCATTTTATAATCGAATAACAATAGTTTTTATTTTTATTTGTAATCACTTGCAAATTATTTTATACGTTTATATAAAATTTTTTCGATATTTGTTGTTAGTTTTTTTCCTATTTTAAAAACTACCCAAAACAAATGATGCTTGAAGCTTTAGTAGTTTATATAAAATGACCCAGTGAACATAATAAAGTATTACTATTTACTTTGAATTGATTGGAGTTTGAAAGCTTTTCGCGAATATGTTCGTGTATGGTGGTTGAATCATATATAATACAAACAATTTCTTGAAATGAGTTTTTACGAAAATCTTTCAAAAATTTGCTTAAAAAACACTGCACGATTATGCTCGCGATTAAATCGCGAATTTTTTATGTAATATCGTTCTCCTAGTTTCTCCCTATGATTTTAAGTTAATAAAATGCAATTGTGTTCTCTATCGACATGCTTTTGTATTCATATACATATGTATGTACGTATGTCTATATGTGCATGTGTAAGCTTGCGGTATGTGTTTGTGTGTATAGCAAATATTACTAACATTATTATAGTAACAATAAAATAAATGCCATTTTAAATTGCAATTTCTATTTCAATATCTGTGGGGACAGCAGCAGCGCCGCCAGAAAATCCAGAAAAAAATAACAATTCTCACACATACAGTATAGAAATTTCATTGAAAATGTTATTTAATTTGACAACAAAAGAGAAAATAAAATTAAAACCATCTGGTTTGATAATAAAACTAATAATAAAATCCCCAAAAAAAAAAAAAATATATAGAAATATTTTAAAATTAGAAAAAAAATATTTCCTATCTGTGGACAAAGGGGGTTAAATTTTATATATTTTTGTTAAAGTTTGTTCGGTTTAAAGAATTAGTTTGACAAAAGTTCGCTTCAAAATTATATAAACACTTTCTAAAGTTATATCCTAATAAAAGCTTTTTCTAGAGAAACTTTTATAAAGAGATCTTCCTTAAGAAACTTTTGCAAATAAAGCTTATTTAAAAGTAATTCTCTAGAGAAACTTTTGTAATGAAAAAATCTCTCGGAAAAAGCTTTTCTAAACAAAATTTATTTAAAAAAATTTCGCAAGAGAAACATTTGTTATGAAAACTCTCTTTGAGAAAGCTTTTCTAAAGAAAATTGTCTCTTTAGGAACATTTCTAGAGAAAGCCATCTCTATAGAGAAACATTTGTAAAGAAAAATCTTTAAATCTCGCTAATGAAAACTCTCTTTGAGAAAGCTTTTCTAAAGAAAACTCTCTTGAGAAAGCTTTTCTAAAGAAAACTCTCTTTATGAAAGCTTTTCTAAACAAACCTGTCTCTTTAGAAACACTATTTACTTTGAATTGATTGGAGTTTGAAAGCTTTTCGCGAATATGTTCGTGTATGGTGGTTGAATCATATATAATACAAACAATTTCTTGAAATGAGTTTTTACGAAAATCTTTCAAAAATTTGCTTAAAAAACACTGCACGATTATGCTCGCGATTAAATCGCGAATTTTTTATGTAATATCGTTCTCCTAGTTTCTCCCTATGATTTTAAGTTAATAAAATGCAATTGTGTTCTCTATCGACATGCTTTTGTATTCATATACATATGTATGTACGTATGTCTATATGTGCATGTGTAAGCTTGCGGTATGTGTTTGTGTGTATAGCAAATATTACTAACATTATTATAGTAACAATAAAATAAATGCCATTTTAAATTGCAATTTCTATTTCAATATCTGTGGGGACAGCAGCAGCGCCGCCAGAAAATCCAGAAAAAAAATAACAATTCTCACACATACAGTATAGAAATTTCATAGAAAATGTTATTTAATTTGACAACAAAAGAGAAAATAAAATTAAAACCATCTGGTTTGATAATAAAACTAATAATAAAATCCCCAAAAAAAAAAAAAATATATAGAAATATTTTAAATTTAGAAAAAAAATATTTCCTATCTGTGGACAAAGGGGGTTAAATTTTATATATTTTTGTTAAAGTTTGTTCGGTTTAAAGAATTAGTTTGACAAAAGTTCGCTTCAAAATTATATAAACACTTTCTAAAGTTATATCCTAATAAAAGCTTTTTCTAGAGAAACTTTTATAAAGAGATCTTCCTTAAGAAACTTTTGCAAATAAAGCTTATTTAAAAGTAATTCTCTAGAGAAACTTTTGTAATGAAAAAATCTCTCGGAAAAAGCTTTTCTAAACAAAATTTATTTAAAAAAATTTCGCAAGAGAAACATTTGTTATGAAAACTCTCTTTGAGAAAGCTTTTCTAAAGAAAATTGTCTCTTTAGGAACATTTCTAGAGAAAGCCATCTCTATAGAGAAACATTTGTAAAGAAAAATCTTTAAATCTCGCTAATGAAAACTCTCTTTGAGAAAGCTTTTCTAAAGAAAACTCTCTTGAGAAAGCTTTTCTAAAGAAAACTCTCTTTATGAAAGCTTTTCTAAACAAACCTGTCTCTTTAGAAACATTTCTAAAGAAAGCCATCCCTATAGAGAAACATTAATAAAGAAAAATCTATAAATTTCGCTCTAGAGAAACTTTTCTAAAGGAAACTCATATTAACTTTTTTATAGAAAACTCTCTACTTTTATTTAGAAAACATAAACATTTTCAAGAAAACTTTCTCTCTGAAAACTTTAAAAAAACATAGAGAAAATTTGCTAAAAAGAAACTCCTCCAGAGAAAATAATGTAAAGACCACTATTTCGGGAGAAACTTTTCTACAGATAAGTCATTCAAGAGACATTTTTGTAAACAAAACACTGTCTACCTAAAGTTTTATAAACAAAACTTTCTCTGAGAAAGCTTTTCTATAAAAAACTCTCTCTTTAGAAATATAGCTAAAGAAAGCATTCTATATAGAGAAACTTTTCTAAAGAAACTCTTTAAATCTCACCTTTTCTCAAGGAAACACTCTCTAAAGAAACTGTTATATAGAAAACTCTCTCTAACAACATTGCTAAAGAAAACTCTATCTAGATCAACTTTCCTAAAGAAAACTCAGTGTTTAGGAACTTTTCAATAAAAAATTTTCTCTGGAAAAGTTTTGTAAATATAACTTACTCTAAACTAAATTTTCTACAAAAAACTTTCTCTGGAGATCTTTTCTAAACAAAACACTATTGTTTGAAAGAATAAATAAAATAAAATAAAATAAAATTTTAGAAACTTTTCTAAACCAAACTAGAATCTGGAGTTATTGTTGTATGCTCCTTACAGGGAATTTTTTCTAAAGGCAACTCTATCTAAAGAATGGTTTCTTAAAAGAAAACTATTTCTATAGAAACTTTGTTAAAAGAAAACTCTTTCTCTCTCTCGAGAAATTTGTAAAGAAAACAATCTCTCTAGAGATTTTTTTTAAAAAGCTTTCTATCTCGACCAACTTTCCTAAAGTAAGTTCTCTTTCTTGAAACATTTGTAAAGACAAATTCCTCTAGAGAAACTTTTCTAAGAATAATTTTTCTTAAAAAAATCCAAAAAAGCTTTTCGAAATAAAACTCTTCAAATAGATTTTTTTTGACTCTTTAATTGCCCAACACAATCATTTAATTAGCAAGCAAGTGCTTGTAATATAATACAATTTCTAATTTGAAATACAAAACCTTAAAGTTATAATATATTTCTCAAGAAAAAAGAATATACATCAATTTTAGAAATGAAAAAAAAAATCTTCCTGTATTCAAGTAAAAAAATAAATCTCTTTGATTACTTTGTAAAATATTTTAAGGATTGACATTATTAAGAACTTCTTACGAATTTAATTAAGCTTCTTTTTTATCTCTTATCATGTTATGTTATGCTTTGAATTCATATAATATTTCTAGCATTTCCCTAAAAAGAATTTCCGTTTCTAGCAATAGTAAAGTCCTTACAAATCAAATACACATTTATAAGCCTGTATATGTAACTTTCTGTAAATGTATAAAGAGGACTTTGTCTTACAGTCTATATGTAGTATGTCTTTCTATACTGTAAGATGTTTTTATCATTTGTCTTATAAAAAAGCGAGTATTAGTAAAACTATACTTGACTTTTTCAGCACTACTACTTTGACACTATTAAAGTCATCATCATGACACTTTATAAGCTTTACAAGTTAAGCTTTGGAACTGATGCTGTAGCACAGCAACAACCATAACAACTAAACAAGTATCATGATGGTTGGTAGTATGTAAAAAAGGAAAGTAAACTTAACAAATACTACTTTAGCATTTTACCACCATTTGCTGGAACTGCAACATTTTCAAGTAACCAAACGAATGAAACTTACTTAAATACCAAAAGCATGTAATACACATTTATACAAATAACAAATAGAAAATCCTTTTTGCCCTCTTCTTATACATATGCATCTCCTTTGAAATGTAATAGAAATTGTGGAATAATAAAAAAAAAAAATACAAAAACTGTTGGCATAAAGAAGTATGTAGAGTAGTGAGTGTAAATACTATACACTCGGTCACACTTTAACGCACATCGAAACGCATACACATTTTGAAAAGTGTAGTTAAACACTTGTTAGATAAAATTGAATGTTCTGTGGCACACATAAACTCATACTTAAGAACTTATTCATTTGTGGGAAGACCTAAGATGGAAATTGTACGTATATTTGTTGTATGTGTGATTAAAATTTTGTCAAATCGGATAATGTAGAATAGACTCAGAACTAGGACTGAACTAGAATTGATGTAGAACAGAAGTAAACTGGAACTGAACTTTAACTGAACTAGAACTGAACTAGAACTGAACTAGAACTGAACTAGAACTGAACTAGAACTGAACTAGAACTGAACTAGAACTGAACTAGAACTGAACTAGAACTGAACTAGAACTGAACTAGAACTGAACTAGAACTGAACTAGAATTGAACTAGAACTGAACTAGAACTGAACTAGAACTGAACTAGAACTGAACTAGAACTGAACTAGAACTGAACTAGAACTGAACTAGAACTGAACTAGAACTGAACTAGAACTGAACTAGAACTGAACTAGAACTGAACTAGAACTGAACTAGAACTGAACTAGAACGGAACTAGAACTGAACTAGAACTGAACTAGAACTGAACTAGAACTGAACTAGAACTGAACTAGAACTGAACTAGAACTGAACTAGAACTGAACTAGAACTGAACTAGAACTGAACTAGAACTGAACTAGAACTGAACTAGAACTGAACTAGAACTGAACTAGAACTGAACTAGAACTGAACTAGAACTGAACTAGAACTGAACTAGAACTGAACTAGAACTGAACTAGAACTGAACTAGAACTGAACTAGAACTGAACTAGAACTGAACTAGAACTGAACTAGAACTGAACTAGAACTGAACTAGAACTGAACTAGAACTGAACTAGAACTGAACTAGAACTGAACTAGAACTGAACTAGAACTGAACTAGAACTGAACTAGAACTGAACTAGAACTGAACTAGAACTGAACTAGAACTGAACTAGAACTGAACTGAACTAGAACTGAACTGAACTAGAACTGAACTAGAACTGAACTAGAACTAAACTAGAACTGAACTAGAACTGAACTAGAACTGAACTAGAACTGAACTAGAACTGAACTAGAACTGAACTAGAACTGAACTAGAACTGAACTAGAACTGAACTAGAACTGAACTAGAACTGAACTAGAACTGAACTAGAACTGAACTAGAACTGAACTAGAACTGAACTAGAACTGAACTAGAACTGAACTAGAACTGAACTAGAACTGAACTAGAACTGAACTAGAACTGAACTAGAACTGAACTAGAACTGAACTAGAACTGAACTAGAACTGAACTAGAACTGAACTAGAACTGAACTAGAACTGAACTAGAACTGAACTAGAACTGAACTAGAACTGAACTAGAACTGAACTAGAACTGAACTAGAACTGAACTAGAACTGAACTAGAACTGAACTAGAACTGACTAGAACTGACTAAACTGAACTAGAACTAACTAGAACTGAACTAGAACTGAACTCGAACTGAAATAGAACTGAACCTCAACTGAACTAGAACGAATAGATTATATTATAATTTTTTTTTTTTCTAAACTAGAACTTAACTAGGAACTGAACTGAACTGAACTAGAACTGAACTAAGAACTGACTAGAATGAACTAGAACTGATAGAACTGAACTAGAACTTAACTAGAACTGACTAGAACTACTGACTGAAGCTAGACCTGAACTAAACTACACTAGAACTGAACTAGAACTGAACTAGATACTGACTAGAACTGACTAGAAACTGAACTAGAACTGACTAGAACTGAAATAGAACGAACTGAACTGACTAGAACTGAACTAGAAACTGAACTAGAACTGAACTAGAACTTAACTATAACTGAACTAGAACTGAACTAGAACTGAACTAGAACTGAACTAGAACTGAACTAGAACTGAACTAGAACTGAACTAGAACTGAACTAGAACTGAACTAGAACTGAACTAGAACTGAACTAGAACTGAACTAGAACTGAACTAGAACTGAACTAGAACTGAACTAGAACTATAGAGCTATAGTAAGCTAGAGATAAGCTATAGTTAAGCTCTATTCAAGTTCTTTAATGCATACTTTTAGAATATTGCATTTCCCAACCCTGAACTGCACATTCTATTATAAGATTTTCTTATGGCAGAAGTGGGTGTTAGTGTATGTTTGTGTTTATGTGTACGTAGTTGTACCAAGAATAAATACAAAATGACAGAAAACACAAATAACCACAATTTAAGTTAAAAATACATAGAAATTTGTGTTTAACCTGAAAAGTTAAGCACATAAAAGTTTTTTAAAACGATAGACAAGATAAGAAGTTGAAATAAAAAATAAACAAAAATTATAGAATAAAGGTTTAAGAAAGTGTATGTTTTAAGTTAGTTTAAAAAGAAAATTAAAAAAACTATTTATTTAATAAATATTATGACAAATATTAATAAAAATTAAGAAACTTTAGAATAACAAAGTTTTACTTATAAAGCTTATTTAAGTTTTAAGAAATTTAATTAGATTTTTAGTTATAAAACTATGAATAGTTAAGAAGTTTATTTTAACAATATTATGCATATATTAAATTTTATTTGTTATTATGCTTACAATATTAACTATTATGGTTAAAATTGTATTAAAATGCTGACAAAAGTTAAAACTTTTGCTAAATAGACCAAAAAGCAATAATATTTTTTAAGCCTATAATAACTTTAAACACATAAATTTAATTTGATTTATATCATATCCTTTTTCAAAAAACTCTAATAATTTTATTATATTTGTTGTGTACTTTCAGGTATGTAAGATTTTCCTCTTAACGAAATCATGTTTTTGAAGATATCCAACCATTTAAGGTAACATTGGTTTATTTGTTTATATTTTCCTTTACATTGATTACCCAAAAAAAAGAAATGTTTCATGTCATTTTACAAAACCCCTTAAGCCTAAAAATGTATTTGAACACTACAATTAATCTGTTGAAAATTCCTTTTAAAATTCTTTGGTATATTACTTTGCAACTTAAGTGTGTGTATCAGGGTTTGTGTACTCAACCAATTCTAAATTTAAAGCTCTTGAAAATCTTCTTATAAATTTGTTTGGGTTATTTCCACATAAAATTGCAAATAAACCTACAAATACAAATCCAAATACTCACACACACCTATACAATACATGCACTAAAAAAAAAACAGAAAAACAGCAAAAATAAGACAGTATGTTTGGTGTATCATGGCATAATATCCTCTTCCGTTAGATTATCCTCTAACAATTTTATCTCCCTCAATTTCCACCTCATATTTATCTTAAATGTAAGTGTGTGTTAAGCTTTATTTATTCTTTTTTCTTCTCTTTCTGCAAATACAAGCAAAAGTAAAAGATTTATTATCTTTACAGGGTTTTTATAAGAGTGTTTAGGGAATTTCTTTTCTTTTTTGGGTTCTTTTTAGAGGAAAATCAATCTTTAAATGTAAGAATTCCTTACTTTGTCGGAGTCTTTCTTTAACCTTATTTGCTATAGTAAAAAGATACTTTTTTAATAACTAACATCAAGCAACTATAAACATCCAATATAAATGGCACTTTATTTTCAATTTTCTCTTATTCCCGCTCTTTTAATTCTTTTCACATCTTTTGATAAAATGTTTTTGGGGGAAATGTAGTGAAAGGAATGAAAAAGGTACTTGTGTGAGGCTCATTGTGCTACAGTCTATTTACAGTCTAGTCTATAGTCTAGTCTATAGTCTAGTCTATAGTCTAGTCTATAGTCTAGGCTATAGTCTAGTCTATAGTCTAGTCTAAAGTCTAGTCTATAGTCTAGTCTATAGTCTAGTCTATAGTCTAGTCTATAGTCTAGTCTATAGTCTAGTCTATAGTCTAGTCTATAGTCTAGTCTATAGTCTAGTCTATAGTCTAGTCTATAGTCTAGTCTATAGTCTAGTCTATAGTCTAGTCTATAGTCTAGTCTATAGTCTAGTCTATAGTCTAGTCTATAGTCTAGTCTAGTCTAGTCTATAGTCTAGTCTATAGTCTAGTCTATAGTCTAGTCTATAGTCTAGTCTATAGTCTAGTCTATAGTCTAGTCTATAGTCTAGTCTATAGTCTAGTCTATAGTCTAGTCTATAGTCTAGTCTATAGTCTAGTCTATAGTCTAGTCTATAGTCTAGTCTATAGTCTAGTCTATAGTCTAGTCTATAGTCTAGTCTAGTCTAGTCTATAGTCTAGTCTATAGTCTAGTCTATAGTCTAGTCTATAGTCTAGTCTATAGTCTAGTCTATAGTCTAGTCTAGTCTATAGTCTAGTCTATAGTCTAGTCTATAGTCTAGTCTATAGTCTAGTCTATAGTCTAGTCTATAGTCTAGTCTATAGTCTAGTCTATAGTCTAGTCTATAGTCGTCTATAGTCTAGTCTCTAGTCTAGTCTATAGTCTAGTCTATAGTCTAGTCTATAGTCTAGTCTATAGTCTAGTCTATAGTCTAGTCTATAGTCTAGTCTATAGTCTAGTCTATAGTCTAGTCTATAGTCTAGTCTATAGTCTAGTCTATAGTCTAGTCTATAGTCTAGTCTATAGTCTAGTCTATAGTCTAGTCTATAGTCTAGTCTATAGTCTAGTCTATAGTCTAGTCTATAGTCTAGTCTATAGTCTAGTCTATAGTCTAGTCTATAGTCTAGTCTATAGTCTAGTCTATAGTCTAGTCTATAGTCTAGTCTATAGTCTAGTCTATAGTCTAGTCTATAGTCTAGTCTATAGTCTAGTCTATAGTCTAGTCTATAGTCTAGTCTATACTAGTCTATAGTCTAGTCTATAGTCTAGTCTATAGTCTAGTCTATAGTCTAGTCTATAGTCTAGTCTATAGTCTAGTCTATAGTCTAGTCTATAGTCTAGTCTATAGTCTAGTCTATAGTCTAGTCTATAGTCTAGTCTATAGTCTATCTATAGTCTAGTCTATAGTCTAGTCTATAGTCTAGTCTATAGTCTAGTCTATAGTCTAGTCTATAGTCTAGTCTATAGTCTAGTCTATAGTCTAGTCTATAGTCTAGTCTATAGTCTAGTCTAGTCTAGTCTATAGTCTAGTCTATAGTCTAGTCTATAGTCTAGTCTATAGTCTAGTCTATAGTCTAGTCTATAGTCTAGTCTATAGTCTAGTCTATAGTCTAGTCTATAGTCTAGTCTATAGTCTAGTCTATAGTCTAGTCTATAGTCTAGTCTATAGTCTAGTCTATAGTCTAGTCTATAGTCTAGTCTATAGTCTAGTCTATAGTCTAGTCTATAGTCTAGTCTATAGTCTAGTCTATAGTCTAGTCTATAGTCTAGTCTATAGTCTAGTCTATAGTCTAGTCTATAGTCTAGTCTATAGTCTAGTCTATAGTCTAGTCTATATTCTAGTCTATAGTCTAGTCTATAGTCTAGTCTATAGTCTAGTCTATAGTCTAGTCTATAGTCTAGTCTATAGTCTAGTCTAATCTAGTCTAAGTCTAGTCTAAGTCTAGTCTGTAGTCTAGTCTAAGTCTAGTCTATAGTCTAGTCTATAGAGTCTATAGTCTAGTCTATAGTCTAGTCTATAGTCTAGTCTATAGTCTAGTCTATAGTCTAGTCTATAGTCTAGTCTATAGTCTAGTCTATAGTCTAGTCTATAGTCTAGTCTATAGTCTAGTCTATAGTCTAGTCTATAGTCTAGTCTATAGTCTAGTCTATAGCTAGTCTATAGTCTAGTCTATAGTCTAGTCTATAGTCTAGTCTATAGTCTAGTCTATAGTCTAGTCTATAGCTAGTCTATAGTCTAGCCTATAGTCTAGTCTATAGTCTAGTCTATAGTCTAGTCTATAGTCTAGTCTATAGTCTAGTCTATAGTCTAGTCTATAGTCTAGTCTATAGTCTAGTCTATAGTCTAGTCTATAGTCTAGTCTATAGTCTAGTCTATAGTCTAGTCTATAGTCTAGTCTATAGTCTAGTCTATAGTCTAGTCTATAGTCTAGTCTATAGTCTAGTGTATAGTCTAGTCTATAGTCTAGTCCAACGGTTCCCAAATGGGGGTCCGCGGACCCCTAGTGGTCCGTAGTAAAATCCTAGGGGGTCCGCGAAGACGAACGAAAAAAAACCATGAATAAACAATATTCTGCTTTTATATGTATGTACAAATATCTCCAATTTTTGTGCAATAATCCCAAATTTTTTGGTGACTTTTTGAATTTTATTTTTTCGGTTGTTTATCAGGAAGAAGCTAGGCCCTACAAATTTATTGTATAACTTTTATAAAGTAAAGTACTGCGTGATTTGTAATTTTTATTTCCTGTATATGTACTGAAATAATGGTTTTTATTTCAGACAAATAATACTCTGCCTTACAATTAAATTAGGGATACTGGTATTCCGGAGTATGAAGTTCAATTCAAAGACAAGCTTATTACAGATTTAAGTTTATCAAATTGTAAGCAAAAGTGTTCTCGTTTGAAAGGACTAAAATTATATATTTCCAAAACAGAGGTGACTCTTTATGCATCTCTTTATAAAAATTCCAATCCGACGTGATACACAGATTTTAACTTGATTTTGTCGACCAATACATATTATTAAATTAACATCAGAAAATCCATAGCGTTTCGCGTAAATATGTAGCCAAAAACCATAAAGTAAAATAATTCGTTGGTATTTTAAAATTCAAATTTAAGTTCCAAATTCACAGTACTTTAACAAAGAGTTCAAATCATATATTATGCGGATAACGCATTCCGCAACAACATAGAAGAAGTCCAACTTTCTTATATTATTTTCCCGAAAACTAAGCTCACTTACTCAGTTCACCCTTTGCAATCGCAACAAATTTTTGAAACGTGACTCCTTAAGCACATGTGACAATATTTGATAAAGAAACCTTTTCGCTACCTTGAAGAAAAATGAACATGAAAGATCTCACGATCATAAAATTAAACATCATGTTAACATATCAACAAAGAAGTCATTCTATCTTCAAAACATGCAATTGAAAACCTATCTGAAATATTATATATGCTCAATGTAAGGGAATATTTTATAGATATGACATCTCTACATTTATTAGACCTATGGATTAATGAACTAGGTCAATTTTCGGATGGACAATTATTTAGAACAATAAGATATCAAAATATGTATGGGGGTCCGCGAAATTAAATAAGTTCTTCAAGGGGTCCGCGAAGTAAAAATCTGTGGGAACCGCTGGTCTAGTCTATAGTCTAATCTATAGTCAAGTCTATAGTCTAGTCTATAGTCCAGTCTATAGTCTAGTCTATAGTCTAGTCTTTAGTCTAGTCTATAGTCTAGTCTATAGTCTAGTCTATAGTCTAGTCTATAGTCTAGTCTATAGTCTAGTCTATAGTCTAGTCCATAATCTATTTTATGGTACATATGGTCTATAGTCTAGTCCATAATCTATTTTATGGTACATGTGGTCTATAGTCCAGAATTTTTTCAACTCTATAGATAGAGATTTCAATTCTATATTTTCTATATATTTTAAGTGCTTAAAAGTTGGCAATATTGTTTCAATTTAACCAAAAAGGTACCTTTTTCCTGGTACCAAAAATTTAAAAGTTTTACATACTTCTATCTACTGCTGTTTTTTTATTTTTAGGGTGCAAAAAGAGGGAAATGAATGAATGATTGTTTATTCTTTTTCGGAAATTTTTCATTTTTAATGTGGTATTTATATTTGTATTTTGGGTTATAAGCTGCTTATTTTCTAAGCATGAATATGTGTTCTTATTTGTGTGAGTGTGTGTGTAGTAAAAAAACTGTGTGTCAACATTTAAGTGTGTAGTTAAGTGTAAAGATATTTATTTTATCCTTTTTTTAATAACTTCTACTTACTGATGATTTTCAATCAATTTCACTATGCAAACGATTTTGTAAATCACAGGGATTTGTTTGTGATTATTGATTTTTATTGCGTAAAAGATAAGAAACAAAATTAAGAAGAGGTTAAGTGTTGACATTGCAGCTGGCAGGAGTTAATGAAAGTACTTGATCTATTACTTTTATCTCAAACAAAATAATTTTTTATTAAACAAAATTAAATTTTATTTGAAATTTCAATTGAAAAAGAGACTTTATTAGAATTATTACAGTTTATATACAACTCAATTTAATGTAATAGGATTTGAAACGTTTATAAATTGACTTTATGTGAACTTTTCAAACATTTGTTCTTATTCCCAGAAACAGAAATCCGTGGTATACTACATACACAAATACTTGATAAAATATTATATATCAACTTTTTTGCGGTAATTGGTAATAATAGCCTAACTCAGAAATTATATTTAAGGAAATACAAAAAAATATTTGGAAAGTCCCCAACTATTCCAAAAACTTTTTCAGGAAAATTGAAATTTCTCGGCAAACATATGTACATAATTTTTAATTCAACTTAGGTGGTTATCGCTTATCAGCACAGATTTATAAATTAAACGCATACTTAAACAACAACTACATATATCCTCACACACACAGATAAATAAATATACACCTACACTTGCACGTGTATATGCGATTATAAAATTTAGTAGTCTAGTTACTACATTGTCATTTGATAACAATGGAATATAATGGAAAAGAAAATTAGTACAATACAACGTCAACAAAATCTAAACAAAAATAAATTAAAGACAAAAAAAAAACTACAGAACAAACGTAAACGTTTAGTTCAATTTGTCCCCCGGCTTAGTTTTAAGCTGTTTTATTTTATACTTTTTATGTGGGGGCCTGTATAAGATTTTGTGTCTTGGCGGAGTTAATGCAAAAAGTTAAGGCATAATTTAACAATCTAAAAAGTTATGTACGTGAATGACTTTCTTCTGCTCTCATTTTATTTTACTGTTCAAATAACAATTGTGGCAAAACTAGAAGTAATATTTAGTTGAACTAAACAATCGCAGAGCGAGAAAAGAAGGAATTCTTCTACCTCCTAGTATAGGAATTTGTTTATGAACTACTTAGAATATGATCTAGTATACATTCATACTAGTCTGTGATCTATCTAGTTTAGTCTATGGACTAAACAATTATCTTGTCTATAGGCTAGACAATGATCTAGTCTATAGAGTAGACAATGATCTAGCCTATAAAGTAGACAATAATATAATATATATGGTAGATAATGATCTAGCCTATAGATTATACAACGACCTCTACTATAGACTTGATAATGATCTAGACAATTATCTAAAGTGTAGACTAGACAATGATCTAGACTATAGGCTAGACAAGGATCTAGATTATAGGCCCGACAATGATCTAGACTATAGACTAGACAACGATCTAGACCATAGACTAGACAATGATCCACTCTATAGCCCAGACAATGATCTAGTCTATAGAGTAGACAATTATCTAATATATATGCTAAACAATGACCTAGTCTATTGATTAGACAATGATCTACTCTGTAGACTAGACAATGATCAGATTAATGTCTCGTCTATAGACTAGACAATATCTAGTCTATCCGCTACACATTTTTTAATCTATAGACGAGACAATGTTTAGCCTATAGACGAGACAATGATCTAGTTTATAGACAAGACAATGATTTAGTCTATAGACGAGACAATGTTTAGCCTATAGACGAGACAATGCTCTAGTCTATTGACGAGACAATGATCCCGTCTATAGACTAGATAATGATCTAGTCTGTAGACTAGACAATGATATAGTCTAAAGACTACACATAGATTAGACAATGATCTAGACTATAGACTAGACAATGCTCTAGACTAGACTATACAATGCTCTAGACTATAGACTATACAATGATCTAGTGTAGACTAGACAATGATCTAGTGTAGACTAGACAATGATCTAGTCTATAGACTAGACAATGATTTAGTCTATAGACTAGACAATGATCTAGTCTATAGACTAGGCAATAATCTAGACTATAGACTGGACTACTAGAGTAGACAATTATCTAATCTATGTATATGCTAAACAATGCTCTAGACTATAGACTAGACCAACGGTTCCCAAATGGGGGTCCGCGGACCCCTAGTGGTCCGTAGTAAAATCCTAGGGGGTCCGCGAAGACGAACGAAAAAAACATGATTAAACAATATTCTTTTATATGTACATATGTACAAATATCTCCAATTTTTGTGCAATAATCCCAAATTTTTTGGTGACTTTTTGAATTTTATTTTTTCGGTTGTTTATCAGGAAGAAGCTAGGCCCTACAAATTTATTGTATAACTTTTATAAAGTAAAGTATTGCGTGATTTGTAATTTTTATTTCCTGTATATGTACTGAAATAATGGCTTTTATTTCAGACAAATAATACTCTGCCTTACAATTAAATTAGGGATACTGGTATTCCGGAGTATGAAGTTCAATTCAAAGACAAACTTATTACAGATTTAAGTTTATCAAATTGTATGCAAAAGTGTTCTTGTTTGAAAGGACTAAAATTATATATTTTCAAAACAGAGGTGACTTTTTATGCATATCTTTATAAATACTCCAATCCGACGTGATACACAGATTTTAACTTGATTTTGTCGACCAATACATATTATTAAATTAACATCAGAAAATCCATAGCGTTTCGCGTGAATATGTAGCCAAAAATCATGAAGTAAAATAATTCGTTGGTATTTTAAAATTCAAATTTAAGTTCCAAATTGACAGTACTTTAACAAAGAGTTCACATCATATATTATGCGGATAACGCATTCCGCAACAACATAGAAGAAGTCCAACTTTCTTATATTATTTTCCCGAAAACTTAGGTCACTTACTCAGTTCACCCTTTGCAATCGCAACAAATTTTTGAAACGTGACTCCTTAAGCACATGTGACAATATTTGATAAAGAAACCTTTTCACTACCTTGAAGAAAAATGAACATGAAAGATCTCACGATCATAAAATTAAACATCATGTTAACATATCAACAATGAAGTCATTCTATCTTCAAAACATGCAATTGAAAACGTATCTGAAATATTATATATTCTCAATGTACGGGAATATTTTATAGATATGACATCTCTACATTTATTAGACCTAGGGATTAATGGACTAGGTCAATTTTCGGATGGACAATTATTTAGAACAATAAGATATCAAAATAAGTATGGGGGTCCGCGAAATTAAATAAGTTCTTCAAGGGGTCCGCGAAGTAAAAATCGGTGGGAACCGCTGGACTAGACAATGATCTAGTCTATAGACTAGACAATGATCTGATTATTGTCTCGTCTATAGACTAGACAATATCTAGTCTATAGGCTAGACATTAGTTAGTCTATAGACGATACAATTTTTAGACTATAGACGAGACAATGTCTAGTCTATAGACTAGATAATGCTCTAGAATATAGACTAGACAATGATCTAGTCTATAGACTAGACAATGATCTAGTCTATAGACTAGACAATGATGTAGTCTACAGACTAAACAATGGTCTAGTCTGCAAACTAGACAATGAACTAGTCTATAGACTAGACAATGATCTAGTCTATAGACTAGACAACGATCTAGTCTATAGACTAGACATGATCTAGTCTATAGACTAGACAATGATCTAGTCTATAGACTAGACAATGATCTAGTCTATAGACTAGACAATGATCTAGTCTATAGACTAGACAATGATTGATCTAGTCTATGGACTAGACATTGATCTAGTCTATGGACTAGACATTGATCTAGTCTATGCACTAAACAATGATCTAGTCTATAGACCAGACAATGATCTAGTCTATGGACTAGATAATGATCTAGCTATAGACAAGACAATGATCTAGTCTATAGACTAGACAATGATCTATTCTATATACTAGACAATGATCTAGTTTATAGACTAAACAATGATCTAGTTTATAGACTAGACAATGATTTAGTCTGTAGACTAGACAACGATTTAGTCTGTAGACTAGTCAATGATTTAATCTATAGACTAGACAATGATTTTGACACTAGGCGATGATCTAGAGACTAGACGATAGGTTTAAGTATAGACCAGACTATAATCTAGTCTATGCGATTGATTATGACATAAGCTCTGTGATTGATTGTGACATAAGCTCTATATACTCTGATCTACACTTTTGACCAATCTTTGGTTAATTTCTTATGTTTTAGTATCTTTGACTCTTCTGACCATTGCACAGTGGGGCAGAATGGAAATTTTTTGGAAATAAATCTGGCATTTCTAAACGGCTGATCCGATCGGGATAAAATTTGGCGTGAGCGTAGCCAAGGAGTATTCGAGTTTAAGTTTTGAAGATGAACCCTGCAGATGCCCCAGGGACGGCGCTGTGGCGGCTCAAAGTAGGGTACCTACGACATGTAAAATTTTTAAACTCGTGCCATTTTTTTGTTTTTCACCCAAATACAAAGATTTTTATATTTTGTGAAAGCGCTCGACGAGATCTTGAAAAAATATGCTTGGACATACTACTTATCTCTTATAATATCCGAGTTATAGGCATTTAAAAATTTAGTGATACAAAATTTACCATACCTTGGTCCGCCTTTTTTTGAATACCGGGCGTAATTTTGGACCAAATGGACTCAATTTTTTCTTGTTAGTTAGACAACAAAATTTCCAATAATATACAAAAAATTTCAGATCAATATTGTTTACAGATCCAAAAATATACGTTTTTTAATTTAAAAATTCAAAACATTTTAGATTTTTGCCGTTTTTTTGCCAAAAATGTGTCTTAACTCTTTTATTAATAAAATAAAATTTTTATTAAGAACATATAACAATTTTATAGTTTTCTAAAAGGTATCTTTACGCAGAACGCTTTGGCGTAAAAAACTTGTCCTATTTTTTGAAAATGTTGCCACCGCGTCCTTCCGAATATGACCTATTTTTTATCAAAACTTCAACTTTGGGCGACATGTTCTAAAATCCCAAAGCTGGGATCAGAAAACTGAAAGCAGTTTTGGAAACCTCAATATGTTTTCTATTTACTCCAAAAGTATTTTCCCAGCCCTGAAAGAAATGTGGACCCTATGGGCAAAAAAGTAAAAAATCCCATTTTTGGGATTTTCATTCCTATTTTTGGGAATTGCGGGATGCCCTTTGACCTTTTCAATTTTTTTTTTGCATATTCTTATTTGAAATGACAAATTTAACAAGCGTTGAAAATTTCATTGAGTTTTGTTCATAAATAAAGATTTTGTCATATATTACATATTTGTTTAATTTCTAAAACTATGATTTATATCAAAATTTTAATAGGATCGCAGATAGCTACAACAATTTAGTCCATATTTATCCCTTAATATCATTTTTTAGTTAGATATGGAAATTCTCGACCCTTTACAAAAAATTTCAAGCCAATATCTCAATTACGTTCAAAAATATGTTCATTTAAACCTGTGTCCTTTAATTTCATCTTTTTCATATTTTAGTATTAAGTATGACAGCACATATTTAAATCTTATATTTGCCTATTTTCTATTTGTTTGCTTATCCTTATAATTGAAAGGTCCTATTATGCTTAAATTTTCAAAAATGTATAACTATTTTTTACCTAAATTTTTTCGACAGATCATTTCGTTCTGTTTCGTTTATGATCATGTAGGTAAAAATATACAGGTAATGATAATTTCGATTCATTCACTAATAAGAAATATCAATGACTGAATTACAGGTTATAGTAATATAGTCCTAAATGTTAATAGGTAGACAATTCGTAATTTTTTACTTTGGAATACCTGTATCGGAAGTGACAAGAATTGGTATATAAGTAAACTTCTCAGATTTTAAGTACCATATTTAATAAATCTACAATGAAGATTACATTAAAGTACGAAGAGTTGTGTTCCGTTTTATGGAGTATATCTTCAAAAGGGCCAGAAAGAATTGAAGACATTTCAAATTATATAAAAACTACATATAGTAGAAAAGTAGACAAAACAGGCATATCAAAAATTTAAAACTTTTTAAAACTTTTTGATGTAAAAAGTAAGTCTGTGGATGGAAATCAAAAGAAATTTCGATTAAAATTTTGTAGTTGGATGGAAACTACTACGGAAATCTCAACTTACAACACATCAATAGGAGCGCCTTGCAAGTCATACGAAGAGGGTCACACAAAAACTTTTTTCAATCTCAAATGAGGAAATTGCTGATACATTTAACGAAATGCTGAAAAAGGAAAACCAACATATGGATGTCGTACATATTGCAACTATTCTTCCTAATGCATCACCAAAACGACTTAAGCGAATTGTGGAGAGTATACCAACTCCAACATCATAATCAAATTTTACTGAAGAGGAAGCAATAGCGCTTATGTTGGAACTGGGTCTCAGTCGAAATAAGTACCAAATATTAAGGAAAGCTCTGCATGAAAAAGGACACAATATATTACCATCATACAAGGCGATCCAGGAAAAAAAAACAAACTATCCTACTAAATCAACAAAAAATAATGAAGAATTGAAAGAACTGAGAACTGCGGAAAAAAGCAGAATCCAAGAAGAATTTAAAGTTCAGATGGGATTAAACATCGACAAACCACTTTCAAGTTGCGGTAGTACAAATGACGGTAATACGTCGAGAAGGTTTTTTCGTGATTTTGAAATTACTTCAAAAATAACTGGAATCGACAAGGAGTTGCTTCGAAGAGTTAAAACTATTTTAATGGCACTGAATAGTAAACATAAAATTAATGAAAATCGATTTGGGGAATACACATCTGAAATTTCTAATTACTTGTATCTCTGTATCCATGGAGGGAACTAACACCAACAGTACACAAAGTATTGTGTCATGGTCAAATAATAATTGAATCGAATATTCTTCCACTTGGAGAGTTAACAGAAGAAGCCCAGGAAGCGAGGAATCGAGATTTTAAGCATGTTCAACTATTCAGCTCAAGAAAATGCTCCAGGCAATCACAGAATGAAGATATTTTTAATAGTTTACTTCTATCTTCTGATCCTGTTCTTTCAACTATGCGAAAAAGATGGATTTGTTATGAAACTCTATCATCTCAAAACAAGGAAGATTTAAAGGACTTATATTACCTTCTGGATATGTATACCGATATGACAGATTATTTTATAGAAAATAAGTAGTGTTAGGAATTAACTATATAAGTAGGTTGTAAGAATTAATTGTATTATGTTTAAGATAAACAGTTCAAATAAAAAAAGCTATTATACTAACTGATGATATTGTATTAAATTGTGTTTTATATTTCGGTGGGCGGGAAAGGTAATTTGTGTGGGGTGATTTAGGTGTTGTTGTGCGTGGCTCATAATAAAATTATAATTTTTTTTATTTTATATACAATATTATAATAAAATAATTAACTAAATAATTTTTAAAAATTGTCCAAATATTTTATTCAACACCAAATGTATGTTCTGTCATACTTAATACTAAAATATGAAAAAGATGAAATTAAAGGACACAGGTTTAAATGAACATATTTTTGAATGTAATTGAGATATTGGCTTGAAATTTTTTGTAAAGGGTCGAGAATTTCCATATCTAACTAAAAAATGATATTAAGGGATAAATATGGACTAAATTGTTGTAGCTATCTGCGATCCTATTAAAATTTTGATATAAATCATAGTTTTAGAAATTAAACAAATATGTAATATATGACAAAATCTTTATTTATGAACAAAACTCAATGAAATTTTCAACGCTTGTTAAATTTGTCATTTCAAATAAGAATATGCAAAAAAAAATTGAAAAGGTCAAAGGGCATCCCGCAATTCCCAAAAATAGGAATGAAAATCCCAAAAATGGGATTTTTTACTTTTTTGCCCATAGGGTCCACATTTCTTTCAGGGCTGGGAAAATACTTTTGGAGTAAATAGAAAACATATTGAGGTTTCCGAAACTGCTTTCAGTTTTCTGATCCCAGCTTTGGGATTTTAGAACATGTCGCCCAAAGTTGAAGTTTTGATAAAAAATAGGTCATATTCGGAAGGACGCGGTGGCAACATTTTCAAAAAATAGGACAAGTTTTTTACGCCAAAGCGTTCTGCGTAAAGATACCTTTTAGAAAACTATAAAATTGTTATATGTTCTTAATAAAAATTTTATTTTATTAATAAAAGAGTTAAGACACATTTTTGGCAAAAAAACGGCAAAAATCTAAAATGTTTTGAATTTTTAAATTAAAAAACGTATATTTTTGGATCTGTAAACAATATTGATCTGAAATTTTTTGTATATTATTGGAAATTTTGTTGTCTAACTAACAAGAAAAAATTGAGTCCATTTGGTCCAAAATTACGCCCGGTATTCAAAAAAAGGCGGACCAAGGTATGGTAGATTTTGTATCACTAAATTTTTAAATGCCTATAACTCGGATATTATAAGAGATAAGTAGTATGTCCAAGCATATTTTTTCAAGATCTCGTCGAGCGCTTTCACAAAATATAAAAATCTTTGTATTTGGGTGAAAAACAAAAAAATGGCACGAGTTTAAAAATTTTACATGTCGTAGGTACCCTACTTTGAGCCGCCACAGCGCCGTCCCTGGGGCATCTGCAGGGTTCATCTCCAAAACTTAAACTCGAATACTCCTTGGCTACGCTCACGCCAAATTTTATCCCGATCGGATCAGCCGTTTAGAAATGCCAGATTTATTTCCAAAAAATTTCCATTCTGCCCCACTGTGCATTGCCACACAATTGTTTGTGCGTTTAATTTCACTTTTTTTCTGCTATTATTTGCCAACCAGTTTTTTTTTTAATTTCGTTGAATATTGTCGTAATATGGTAATTGGAACGTAAACGAAACTTTGTTTTATTTTTGCTGCTATTGTTGGTTTTTTGTGTTTGTTGTTGTACGGATTAATTGCCATAATAAGGCAAAAACCGTAAAATGAGTTTTGCATAGAAGCAGGAATAATAGTTGAATGGAAAATCTGCAATTGTTTGCAAAACGTTATGATGATTGTTTTTTATTTGATATTTGTTTGTATTTTTTTTTTTTTTTTGTACAAATAAATTTTAAATTGGATTAATTTAAAACTAATAACTACAACTTATGTGTGTTGGAAGAGTTGAGCTTGATTACTAAATTAAATGTTAATTAAAATAAAGTTTTTAATTTGAGTTGCTTGGCGAAAAAGAAGTAAAAATGGATAAGTTTTTTGTTGAAGTTTTAGTTGTAAATATGTGGGGCATAAAGTGAACATTTTTGCAGGTTTTGGTAGGATTTAAGAAATTTTTGTTTAAGATGTAATCGTTTATTATTCCAGCAATTAATATGTGAAATGAGAAGGAGTAATGTTAATGAACAATCGAATGTGAGAAGTACACTTGAACGTATGAGTATGAAATATTTATTTTTATCAAGTATACGTTTAGGTGCAATGAATCGTTAGAATATAAGGCCACTTGAACGTATGCGTATTATATATTTAGTTTAATCAAGTATACGTTAAACAGGCATAAACTGATATTAATATAATAAGAATTTTATTTAAGAACATATAAAAAATACAAAGAATTCAGAATGTTACTAACATTATAGATATTTTGCTTTATACTTTTTATATTAATGGAATTCTTTTTTAAAGTAAATTAAAAATTCCAAAAAATTTTAAAGCCAAAATTTTTGTGCAACTAATTTGAATAAACATTTTCCATATATTTTTGTTTTTCTAATATAAATAAAGTAACAAAACCAAGCTTTTATTTATGGTCGCACTTTAATAAAAACCTCCCTACTCTTTCGCCCCCCTCACAGGTGACGTTGTGTCTGCCACGAAATAAAATATATTGCATTTCATATTCATGTAATATTGTACAAGTATTTGAATAAATAAATTTACAAGCTCTCTTTTGTTTTACACAGCATAATGTTTAAATATTACAAAAAATGTTGCTTGCTAATGTTGTTAGTATTTCGGCTACTGTTGTTGTTAGTTATATATATATGTATGTGTGTTGCCTGCTTAGTTTGCCAAAAACTGTTTCTTGCGCTTCAGTGGTATTCAAAATTGTGGTACAGGCAAAAATAACCAACCTTAACCAACGAACCCAAACAGGCAAACCAAACTCTTAACTAACTTTAGTATTTTCTATGTGAAATGTATATTTCTAGTTTTTTATTATATTTTTTCCTGCATATTTATGTTTTATTTTTCTAGTGCAAATATTCTATACAATATAAATACATATTTTTATTATTTTAGCCCTGCTTGAAAAAGTATACAATACAAAAAAAAAACTTAGTATGAAAATTAAAATTTTTCCTGCCAACTCACAGCACTCGTGTACTTGCAAAACATGTTAAGTTTTGCATAAAAGTGCCCGAGATCCATTATGCATTGGCTTTGCAGCAGTCAAGGGTAGATTTTAAATACTTTAATACATGTACTCCACAATGCAAATACATCTTTTAACAAATTTTGTTAAAAAGCTTTTTTAAAAATTCACCTGCCAAAAACTGTTTCTGTTGCTCTACACTCTACCATAAATGTTAATGTAGTGCCCATCACTGCATTTTATATCAGAATTTGTTGCTGGTGCATCAATGTTGCTGTTGCATTTTCTAGAATAGAAATGTATATTGCTGTAAACATGAGCTTTGGTTTTTGATTTCAATGTTATTTGAGTTTTTATGCGTGAGTTAAAATTCATTATGTTGTTAGCCAAATAGGCTAAAAAAAAATTTTGCATTTTTTTATGTTTTAGTTACAACTCTTCATTTTATGTTTTGGTTTTTATTAAAATATAATATTTACTGTTGAGAAACTTTCTCTTCAAAGTTAAATTGGAAACTCAGAAAACAGATTTTTTCAGAAATTTTGCTGCAGGGGCTACTTTCAAAATGTATATATTTATGTAATTTAGTTGATAAGGAGTACACTACAGTTTATGTATTAGTCCCTAGACTAGTCTATGTTCCAGTCTATTGTCTAACCTATGATCTAGTCTGATGACTGGCCTACAGGATTGGTCTACAGATAAGTCTATGGATGATTCAATGAATTAATTTATGGATTAGATTAGCCTATTGATTTGACATTAAACGAGTTTAGAACTGCTATATTGACAAGTGCACTGGTTTCTAGATTATTATTATTTTTTTTTTTTTTTGTAAAATGTCTATGGTCTTGTGTATTGACTATTCGACTGACAAGTCAATGGAGTAATAAATGGACTATAGATTTACCTATTGATTTGACACTAAACGAGTCTAGAACTGGTATATTGGCTAGTTTATAGACTATTCTTTCAACTAGTCTTTCGTCTATGTATAAGTTTATTGACTAGTCTATGGACTAGTTTGTTAACATGAGTAGTCCTTGGAGTAGTAAATGGACTGTTCTATGGACTAGTATCTAGACTGGAATCTAAACTAGTCTACGTACTTTTTCAATTCAGCACAGGATATCGAAAATTTGCTTCGTACTATTTAGCCTCAAGAAATGAGTAGTTCTTTCGGAGCTGTATCTTGCAGATTAATATTAATTTTCTACAGCCGAACGTCTCCTTACTTTAGGCGAACTGGCCAAAAGCGGTTATAGAACACGTCATCAATTGGAAGGTTATACACAATCATTGGACGTGCCTGATTGCATACCAAACACAGAATATGTCGGAAACTTTGAAACGCTGATCCCAGATAGAATGTCTTGGTCAAGCGGAAAACTAGAGCAAATACCAGTAGGAATCCGTTGTTATACGGATGGCTTTAAATTGGGGGATAAAGTGGGCCTGGGATTCTATATTGAAGAACCAGAAACAGAAATATACCACCGTTTACCTAATCATAACACAAGCTTCCAGGCAGAAGTCCGAGCAATAATATATTCACCGACAGCCAGAAGGGAATTAGGGCGATATCAGGTGATAGCGTTAAATCTAAGACCGTATTGGATTGTAAGAAAGCTTTAACTGAATACTCTCCCAGAGGTAAGGTTTACATCATATAGGTACCAGGCCAATCGTGAGTAGTCGGCAACGAAACGGAAGGGAGCTCGAGGTAGTTAACCTGACGAACGCAAAACCATTCGACCTAACAAAAGCTGAATTAAAAATATGGGTGAAAGAATCCCATAAAACCTCTTGGAATAATGAAACGATGAGTTCAACCACAAAGATCCTATGGGGTGACCCTGATAAGAACAAGACGAGAATTCTCCTCAAAATGAGCAAGTCTGAAGTTAGTATGATGGTACATATTCTGAGTGGACACACAGGATTACGAGCACATCTATACAAAATTGGCCGTGCGGATTCAGACGATTGTAGAGCATGTGGAGAGGACAGTGAAACTCTGGAGCACTTTCTTTTCCAATGTCAAGCATTCGTCGAAGTTAGATCCAAGTATCTTGACAGTGATGTTATTCCGGAAATAACATTCCTGACTAACACTGATTGGAAAATCCTTAGGATATACGTTCAGGAAACTGAGTTTATGAACATTGAGAAATAATATACTCAGTGAACAATATTTTTTTTCATGAAAAGGAGCGCACAATAGGCCACTATTGGCCTAGGTGCATTTGTTCGGATTTGATGTACTATACATCCTCCTATCAACCTAACCTAACATATATTTTTCTTGGAAACCCCAATATCTGTGGTTTACATTTCCCAAAAAAAAAAATCCTTGAATTTCTTTTTATTTTGTCTTTTCCCGTTCATTTTTATAACAAGTTGTCAACATTGTTTTACTTCAATTGCCTTTCACTCATAATTACGCTTAAAGTGTTAAACTATAACGACAACAATATAGAAAAAAATACTAAAATACAAATAACAAGAGTAACATCTAAAATAAAACATAAAAACAAGCAAATCTCATACGCATCGTTGAACTATTGTTAGTGTCACCAAAAATTAATATTTTGTAGCAGTAAAACAGAAAACAATAACAAACAGGATTATTATCATCATCAACAACATTGTCCTTGTTGACATCGTCATACGCATGGTTGCTAATACTATAGGAGGGGAAACTATATTGTAACTAATGCATAGAACCATATTTTCCTCATAAGAGTATTTGTTATTGTTATAGGTCACTTGGTCTTTACTTGTGGAAAAAAAGTACCCTCTTAAAGTATTAACACTGGTGGCAGAGATTTTTTCTTGTTTTCCTTCATTCTTTTGTAAATGTAGATATTACAATGTGATCGATGATTTTCAACTTGATGGTAATGGAAAGAATGCGGCTACTTAGTGGACTGATGCTAAATGAGGATGATGATGTTAATGTTGCTGTCACTTTTGTTTTTGGTTTAGATGAGGTACTATTTTTATTCTTTTAAGATTTTCTCTTACAAGACTTTGGGTTAATGTTATTTTTAGAAATAAAATATAATGGCAATTACGTATGATAACAATGGCCACCTTAACGTATGAGTATTAAATATGTCAATTTATTAAGTATACGTTTATGGGAAGAGAATTAAATTAAATAAAATTTGAAGGTTTGATATCTGTGAATCAAATATTTGAATATTTGGGAATGATGGGCGAACTATTGACAATGGGGAACATAACTAAATTATTTCCCCAACCTCCCCATTGTGCATTTAAGTTAGTACATATTTTCCAAACCAAATTTGTTTGCATTTAAATACTTATTTTTCAAGATTTTTTTGTCAAAAGTTTTAAACAACACTATTAAAGTTTTATATTTTTCAACTATTGCTTTATTTTTTTTTTCCAACAAACTTTTCCAAAAAACCAATCACTAGTTGTATATAAAAAAAGCCACACACACACACACACACACCAAATGTCATCTCTTTTTAAAAAATTGTATTTGCGATCAATATAGAAAACATTCCAACAAATAAAATAAAAAAGCAATAAATGCCTTTAGGTTGAGTTGAGTCCATTGCATGAAATGAAGTTTCAAAAGGAAACCACTACTACTAAATAAATTCCAATTCCTATTTTTATTATTTTCTTGGTCTTTTTTTTTTAAACATTTTTTATACAATTCTGTCTTTGGTACTTGTGTGTCATGACACCAGTATTGCATTCCAATATTGTATTGAATGAAGTTGGTAAAATAAAGTTTGTGTCATAGAGAAACTAAGAAAAGGAAAAAAAGTTTTTTCTATCAAAATATTTGTTAGCCAACTAACAAATATATATAATAAAAGACTTGATTGTAAGGAATAAAAGCCAGGACTCTAAACAATTTTTTAATAATTTTTATTATAGGAAAAAATCTTAAATTATTAGAAGCCACACACATAGTGATGTCTTGTAGGTGGTAAAAGTTTGGTAGCTGATGATGTCTTTAAATAATTTTATTTAAATTATATTTCTTTGTAAATATGTATTTTTTCTCTCTCTCATATACGAGGAAATATTTTTTAATTAATAATATTGTAAAATGTAACTGAAACCTGTAAACAGGAAATTAGTTTTTATTTTTATTTTCTACAAAAATATATAACCAAACCTTATTAAATTACTCTATTTAGTGCTATTAAACAAAATATTTTTTCTACTAAAAAAAAAGATCAATATTTTTAACATCTTCCACAGCAGAAACACCCACAACACTGCTGCTAATGATGAAATAAAGCAAAGAAATTGAATAATATCTTTAAAATTATTAATTAACAGCACTATAAATATTTTCGATAGTCTAGTCTGTAGTCTAGTCCATAGTTAGTTCTATAGTCTAGTCTATAGTCTAGTCTATATCCCTAGTCTAAGTCTAGTCTATAGTCTAGGCTATAGATCCTAGTCTATAGTCTAGTCTATAGTCTAGTCTAGAGTCTATTCTATAGTCTAGTCTATAAGTCTGAGTCTATAGTCTAGTCTATAGGTCTAGTCTATAGTCTTAAGTCTGATAGTCTAGTACTATAGTCCTAGTCTATAGTCTAGTCTATAGTCTTATCTATAGCTAGTCTATGTCTAGCTATAGTCTTAGTCCTATAGTCTAGTCTATAGTCTAAGTCCTATAGTCCTATAGTCTAGTCTATAGTCTAGTCTATAGTCTAGTCTATAGTCTAGTCTATAGTCTAGTCTATAGTCTAGTCTATAGTCTAGTCTATAGTCTAGTCTATAGTCTAGTCTATAGTCTAGTCTATAGTCTAGTCTATAGTCTAGTCTATAGTCTAGTCTATAGTCTAGTCTATAGTCTAGTCTATAGTCTAGTCTATAGTCTAGTCTATAGTCTAGTCTATAGTCTAGTCTATAGTCTAGTCTATAGTCTAGTCTATAGTCTAGTCTATAGTCTAGTCTATAGTCTAGTCTATAGTCTAGTCTATAGTCTAGTCTATAGTCAAGTCTATAGTCTAGTCTATAGTCTAGTCTATAGTCTAGTCTATAGTCTAGTCTATAGTCTAGTCTATAGTCTAGTCTATAGTCTAGTCTATAGTCTAGTCTATAGTCTAGTCTATAGTCTAGTCTATAGTCTAGTCTATAGTCTAGTCTATAGTGTAAGCTATAGTGTAGTCTATAGTCAAGTCTATAGTATAGTCTATAGTATAGTCTATAGTCTAGTCTATAGTCTAGTCTATAGTCTAGTCTATAGTCTAGTCTATAGTCTAGTCTATAGTCTAGTCTATAGTCTAGTCTATAGTCTAGTCTATAGTCTAGTCTATAGTCTAGTCTATAGTCTAGTCTATAGTCTAGTCTATAGTCTAGTCTATAGTCTAGTCTATAGTCTAGTCTATAGTCTAGTCTATAGTCTAGTCTATAGTCTAGTCTATAGTCTAGTCTATAGTCTAGTCTATAGTCTAGTCTATAGTCTAGTCTATAGTCTAGTCTATAGTCTAGTCTATAGTCTAGTCTATAGTCTAGTCTATAGTCTAGTCTATAGTCTAATCTATAGTCTAGTCTATAGTCTAGTCTATAGTCTAGTCTATAGTCTAGTCTATAGTCTAGTCTATAGTCTAGTCTATAGTCTAGTCTATAGTCTAGTCTATAGTCTAGTCTATAGTCTAGTCTATAGTCTAGTCTATAGATTTGTTTATAGTCTGGTATATATTCTAGTCTATAGTTTCGTCTAGTCTTATCTGTGTTGAGTACAAATGTTGTGTTTTATGTACGGGTTACAATAAAAGTGGGCATAAAAGTAGGCGTGGTATCTAATCGAGATCTATATTGTATTCGAATGCTGCTGCTGTCGACATTTTTTTAATTTCTAAATCATTAAAATAATTTTAAATTTTTATAAAAATTCTTTTAAAAATTTCCTTACTATTACACTCTAACTCTATACTAAAATCTCCACATGCTACCTATACAGATACATATGTATAGGCATAAATCCATGTTACCGAATATTTAGGGCACCATAAAATAACATGGTAAATCAAGCAGCATTGTCTGTAGGAACCAACGAGAATACAAAAAGACCTAAATGACCATAAATTTTCTTACAAATTTGCTGCCTACTTTGTTTGAATTTCTGATTTTCCCTTTTTTTGGAAGAATGCCTACATTAAGTTTAAAAAATATAACCAAAAACACACTCTCCCATGGAAATGTGGAAAAATGTTAGGCACAGCAAGCGCCAGCAAAAAAACAAAGTTCAAAAGAAAAAAAAAAACATGACTGGTTGTAGAATTTTTACATGTTTCCAATTGTTTTGTGTTTTTAGATTTTTTTTTTTTTTTTTTTGAAGAATTTTTTGATATTGAAGGTTTTCTTCCTGTTTAAGTATCCCAACTTGTGGGGTTTTTTGTCATTTGTGTTATTTGAATATATAGAAAATAATGGTTTGCTCACTCTTTTTTATTTCTTGTGATTTTCAAAGCTATTATTTCAAATTTGTTCTACTCACATCCTTTTAGTAACTCTAACCTACTAATACCAACAAAACACACTTGTGTTTTAACACAAAACTCAAGTACTTCAGTATTTTTTGCTTTTTTGTTTGTTCGTTGCCTTTGGTAGCTTCATTTTTATTCTTGCCACAATAGTTTGTTGCTGTTGTTGTTGTCTGTTTGTATTGTATTTGCATGTGCTAGACCACCAAACACATATGTCAGTGGCACAAAACCCCTAAAATGTCATATTGTGTCAGAAGTTAAACCTCAAAAATGTTAAACAAACTTTGGCTCATTATATATGAGCGAAGCTTTTAGCAGACAGACGACTGTCAGATAGATGGCCACATATAAAATACCAGCAAAATGCCGACCAACCGACTGACTGACAGTTAGGCAAACATGCCAAGACTGGTTTTTACTATAAATTGTTTTAATTTTTACTTCAGAATTTTTTGTTTTAAATAATGACAGAAACAACTTGCAAAAATTTTATATAATATTTATAATGTTTTTGTGTTAAGTGTTTTGAGAATTTTAAGTTTAAAGTGGGAAAACTATGTTGTAGTATTTTCTGTTGCAAGTTTTTGTCCTAATGGAGAATTTAGTAAAATGGAAATCTGTTTTTTTTTACAAGAAATACAGAAAATTATTAATATACTGAAATCCGGTTCATGGTAAGTATGATTTCAATTGCTGATTGGTTTAAATAACCAAAAGTAATAATTGATCGGAAACTAAAATCTAATTTCAAGATCGAGAATAAAACAAACAAAAAAAAAAATGTTGGGAACTAGGCAGGATAACCATAGTGTCGAAATCTAAGCCCAATTATAACTTACGCGTCTATAATCTGGTGGAATGCTTTGAGCAAAAAGTGTAACATACTACCACTTCAGCGTACATATTGCTTGGGACACTTCTCCTATTGAAACTCATGTAAGATACAAGAAGGTATTCATAGCATAGCGGCTCTTATCTTCAGACGAATTGATCATAGTCGGTTACAGGATACGTCTCCAGTGTATACAATGTCTATTAGGAGGTTATAAACAAACATTAGATGTGATCGAACGGAAACCAAAATTTTCGGAAACTGTGAGATATTTGTGTCAGTTATTAGATCGTGGCCAAGCGGAACCTATGGGAATCTGGAAACTACATTGAAAACCCAGAAACTGGCTTCCATGTATTGAATTGAACACGGCGCTTACAGCAGTTAATAATAATAAAACCAGTATTTTGGGTGCCCCGGTAGGCTAGTTGGTAGTGTGCTAGCCTGTCAGTCTGGGGGTTGTGGTTTCGATTCCCACTAGAGCCTCTAGTCTGCTACACAACAACGGGCGTATGGTCATCGTCACGGTAAAGTAGGCTAGAATATAATTTGTAATTGTATTGTAATGGACAAATAGATAGTAAATAAAACTAGTATTTTCCCATTAGAAAAAAAAAACAATATTTTTCTAAAAGAAAACCAACTGGAATTTTGCTATAGAAAATTAATATTTAGCTATAAATAGTAAAAACAGTATTTTTCCATAAAAAAGTAGTACTTAGCTATAAAGCAAAATAAAACCAGTATTTGTCTATAAAGAAAACCACTATTTTTCGATAAGAAAAATTAAACCATTTTTTTTCCAAAAAGAAATATTAAACCAGTATTTTTGCTATACAGCATTGAAATTACTCTCTATACAGAAAAATATAACCAGTATTTTTCTAAAAAGAAAGTAAAATTAGTACTTGCTTGAAAATAAAAATAAAACCAGCATTTTCCCAACAGAAAAATAAAACCTGTATTTTACTATAGAAAATTATTAAAACTAGAAGAAACTAAAACTTGCATTTTGCTATAAAACCAGTATTTTTCTATAAGAAAACGAAAAGAAACTAAAACTAGTATTTTTCTATTAAAATAGTATTATCCTACAAGAAAACTAATACTAGTTTTTAGCTATAAATTAAAATAAAACCAGTATTTTGCTGCAGAAAATTCAAATTACTATCTATACAGAAAACTAAACCAGTATTTTCCTAAAAGTAATATTTTTATATAAATAAAATTAAAACCCGTATTTTCTCATAAAAAAATATTTTTCTTTTAATCATATTTAAAAATATTGGTTTTTATTTTTACATAGAAATTCATTTTCAGTTTATGAGAAATACTGGTTTTCTATCACATATATACATAAATATATAAAATATTAGTTTTCGATTTTTATGAAAAAATTGCTTGTTTCTTTTCGAATTTTAATGAAAATACAGTTTTTGTTTATTTAAATTTACCCGCCTTAGTTCGCCTCCAACACTGCAACATTTCCATATTTTTATAAATTTTATTTTAGTTAAATAAACAATTTATATGTTAGTTTATTTATATATTTTATAGTTCAATTACGAAAAAAAAAAACAGCAAAAATATTTAATAAACAACAAAAAGCCACTTAAAAAAATACTGGAATTTATTTGAAATAAAATAATAAAACTAACGAGAGGATAACTATAAAAATGTAAATACACACATTAACAACTTTTGTAAAAAAAAAATCTAAAATAAAAAATTGTAAAGAATGAAAAAATTAAACAGTTTTTATGTTGTGAATAAATAAAAATAAAATTGAATTGTTTTAGCAAACATTAAGGATATTATTAAATTAAATTCTGATAAAAAAAGGAAGGCAAACAATAAAGTAATGTTGAAAATTACTTTATAGCTTTATTAAAGCAACTTGGAGTATAATAATCTTTATACATTGACAGTAAATTAAAAAAAGGAACAAATTTTGTTAACAGAAATTTAAACATATACAGTGAAAAACCAATTTCCTGTCCTTCGAAACAGTTGTGTTATTTTTTAAGAAAAACCATAAATTATTTCAGTCTATCACTTTTATCCTCACATGAGGAGGGGGTATAAGAGGTTTATTGCTTAATAAGCAGCTTATGTTTCATATTTCCAATATACATCTATTCTACCAAATTTTCTTTACTTTTTGATATTTTTATACAACAGCCAAAGAATTCTTCTTACCTTCCACAATTATAGTTTTGTTCATTTTTGTTTAAAAAAAAGAAATAGGAAATAAAAATGAAAATATAGTTTTATTACATTCTCAATTTAGTTTTTTTCTTCAATAGAACAAAATATCTAGCATTTGTAACACATCATCAAAATCTAGACCAATAGTAGCAAATACAAAAAAAAAAAAAAGACGAAAACCAGGGTATGCTTGGCAGACACTTTATTGCTATTGCCAGCTCGTTGCCAATCGAATCCAAATCCAATCAAACTCATAAATTCTCTTATGACTCCCTTATGATTTGATCTCACACAGCCATACATTTAACACCATCTATAACAATATTTGAAATTTTACTCTGTCTTGTTTTAGTTTTCTTCCTTCTTACACTCCTTTGTAGCACTATATTCTTTCTTATTATTAGAGTCCCTTTTCTTTTAAAGCTGTTTATATGTATGTACGTCTTTAAGATGATTGGAAATATAGCAAACGAAAAATACCTATAAAATAGTGTACACTAGAAAATATATTCTTTACACTCAGATCACGTAAATGTTTAATAGTTTTTCTTACTGATTGTGTAAAATGCTAAGAAAAATGAGATAAAACTGAGGTGTTGTCAGGATGTAAATTTAGTTTTTTTGATGGGGATATTTATATGGCTCATTTGAAGATGTTAGAAAAATTGGTAAAGTTTTTCTCGTGATACGGTAGCGTTTTTACAATAATGTAAAACTATCCGATTAGAAGTTCTTATTATATCATTTAAAGAGCACTGCTTTTCAATTCTTGATTTCATGAACGCTTCCAAAAGATCCATTGAACCAAAACGAACTATTCACTTCTTTTCAATCATATTCAGGGAGAACTGTGTGTGTTCAGTTTTATGTTTCTAGGTACAATATTGTACAAAATTCGAAAAGTAGATAGATAGATATATAGATAGATAGATAGATAGATAGATAGATAGATAGATAGATAGATAGATAGATAGATAGATAGATAGATAGATAGATAGATAGATAGATAGATAGATAGATAGATAGATAGATAGATAGATAGATAGATAGATAGATAGATAGATAGATAGATAGATAGATAGATAGATAGATAGATAGATAGATAGATAGATAGATAGATAGATAGATAGATAGATAGATAGATAGATAGATAGATAGATAGATAGATAGATAGATAGATAGATAGATAGGATAGATAGATAGATAGATAGATAGATAGATAGATAGATAGATAGATAGATAGATAGATAGATAGATAGATAGATAGATAGATAGATAGATAGATAGATAGATAGATAGATAGATACGTTTATTTCAATAAATCGACCTGCCATTGGGCTTTTAAGATCGGTCAACATTAATTCCTTGCTTAATTCCTGTGGGGACACGTGAAGTCACTAGTGCTCTTAAATGCAAAAATTGCTCCTGTTATTGGTGACATATGGTCAGCAATGACATGTCTTACTCTTTCGAATAAAGAAACTTTTTTGAATAAATTTTTGTGCTATTTTTAACATTTACAGGTTCTGTCGGTCTTAAAAAAGGACATTTCCTTTAACAATTGCGTCATAATGTTTTTCATATTGCTATATCAAAATTGTATCCTTTTTTAAGTATTACATCTTAAATATTTATTTACCTTCCTTTTTTTATGTCTTTTTAGGTATGTATTTAAATAAAAACCATTAAGAAAACAACAAAAACAGAGGCAATTAAGGTAAATTGATTTATACAAATTAAGCTATTTTCTCTCTCTGTGGGGAAAATATTAAAATATCTTTAATAAAAATTTGTTTACACAAGTGGGAACACAAAATAGCAAAAGAAACCCTTGTACAAAAGAGATGTTACAACTCCTCTACAAGCAACTTTACTTTTAACGACTATTTGTCCTTACAAAATATTTCCACAAAACTTTTCAACTAATAAATATTCATAAAATGTATGATTTTCGTTTAACTAACGAAAAAGCTTAAAATAATGAAAAGAAAAACAAAATCTGGCCAAAAGTTGGGGAGATGGGAAAAAATTTTGAAATACATGAAATAAAAGAAAAAAACTAGAGAACAAAAAACATCTTTTATTGACCCCATTTTTCCACTTGAAAACCGCATAAAAATGCAAATACCACGTAAATTAAAAACATTTCTTTTTGTTTAACAATATGGGTTTTCTTTGCTTTCTGCAATTTTTACGTTCGTTATTTGTTATTTTGAAGGGGTCTATGGTTTCCCTGTATATTTTGTATATTTTACCCCTTTGAATAAGGTTTTAACTACAATTCACGTTTTTCCCTTTTGACAATTCAAACGATTTTTATACTTAATGACTTCATTCTGTATTGTGTAGTTAATGAACTAATGAACAGCAGCAGCAACAACTTTAACTATGTAGTATTATAGCTATAGCAAACAATAAAATTAATAAAAAAAAAAATAAACTGAGAAAAAAACTATATAGAAATTCTAATTAATTCATCAACACCTTTTTTTCGCTATAAACAATTTCAATTTAACAAACATTTTTAACTTGAACTTAAACGCACACAGTTGTAAAACATTTATACGCAGCAATTTTCCGTTTCCTCTTACCCACACACTTATGAATTTACTTGTTTTAGCTATTTAATGAGAAATCTGCGTGCGTGTGTGTATAGAGGGGTGTATAATTTTGCTATGTTTGCTTAGGTGTTGTTTCAAAGTTGTAATTATTAGGGGGAGGAAGTTCCAACTAAATGAGTACAACTGCTAATATTTAATTAAGTTAATCTATGTTTTATGTT
Organism: Lucilia sericata; assembly: GCF_015586225.1. Lineage (NCBI taxonomy): Eukaryota > Metazoa > Arthropoda > Insecta > Diptera > Calliphoridae > Lucilia > Lucilia sericata. The sequence goes on from NW_023994204.1 coordinate 361,383, forward strand.
TTTTTTTGCTCTTTTTTTTTGCCTCTTGTGTTCGTTTGTTGTTATTGTTGAGAGTACGTGATAGGTTTTGTTTATGGTTAAATATGTGTGTGTGAGTACAACTACAAGTATAATAAACAAGGCTAAAACATGAATATTAATGCGAACATGTGTTTGTATTTAGCGTATATGTTAGTAAGAGAATTTATTAGGATTTACATTTAAATTTAAGCTTTGCAAGGGAATCATTTGTTGGTAGCTGCTTATTATTAGACCGACTGTATTATTTTTTAATCCAAATTAGTGTTAAAGGAAGGCAGAAGGTTGCCTGGAAAAGTGTCCTTGTTTAAACACTTTTTCCATGAAACTTCTTACTTTGAGGGTGAGCGTCCTGCATCCATTGAAATAAATAGTGGTCGGTTGGGGTAAGGTCTGAACTATAAGGCGGTTGAGCAAAAACTCAATCTCAATCACTTCATTATAAGTAGTTTTAACATCTATTGCAACATGTGGCCAAGTGCTGTCAAGATGTAATATAAGACTTTCATGTTCCATGCCATTGCACGCTTCAAACGAATCAGTTGCACTCGGAACAAATTGATGATTTAGCCAGATGTCAGCATGTCATGATAAATAGGACCCTTTAGATCTCACCAAATATAGAGCAATTGAAATTTGGCTTTTGAGTAGATTCTGGTTGGCCGGGCTTCATAAATGATCTGATATGGGTTATCGGAATAGCGTTCAAGCATTACTTCGGATAAGATGTCTAAGTGCTTAACGTGAACACTTGCTTTGACGTCTTATTTCACGGTGGTTTTTTTTTCATCCACTGGGTAGACTTGAAGTGGTCTACCACGCGCCCCTGAAACCTTCTATGAAGAACTTAGGTGGCAATTTTTGTACATGGCTGAGCCGGTCCATGTACAAGCACTTTGCTGAAGTTCTCGAGCTATCTAATCTCTTGCCATAGTAGCCCCGTTGCGGAATGACAGACCAATGCAAACCCCGACAAGGAAAAAGCAATCACTAAAGGTCTAAAGTCAATAGAAGCGGAGACTACTTCAACATCAGGTGAAATCAATCTTCCGATATACCGGAAGGTGACCACCCTTTTGATGTCATGAAAGATTGCATTATTTAAAATGCAATCCCCATCAACTAATAACCCATTCCAGTGCATTCCATAACCTCTTAAAGCCCGCGCAACTACACTACTGAGGTGGCACTGTTGATTTGGCAACTGCACCAGCCAATAAATCAGGATCCCTCTGTATGTCAGATAATGTGACAAAGGAAAATTTCCCCGGCAAGTTGAGGGAACGGACCTTAACCATAAGTCGCGTGGCATGAAACAAAATTAATCCTGTTGAACCCCGAGAACTTCCCTGAATTAAAAGGTCTACTAAATCAGTACTAATCTCCTGTCGGCTAGTGGAATCTTTCCCGATCGTTCACCAATTACATTAGTTCCATTCTCAGACCATAAAGAACGATCTACGGAATGACAGGCAACTACCAAGTGTCAATCTGAAAATTCCTCAACCTATACTGGTGCCCTACTACGCGAAAAGTATAAGCATAAGTTGCTCTGTCACATCACCCAGTGACATCTGTTGAGATGGCAACAGCACGGGAGAGAAAATCCAGACATATATGGCATTTGGATATATCAGTCCTTGAACAAAATTTCTCTCCCCGCAAATTTGTAGATCCCGAAGGAACCTCAACCAACTGATCAGCCAGGACAAGTCCTGGCCATCCGTAGTGCCAGATTATATCGTGCTCTGGTTAGACCCCAGAGCAATCATTCCAAGGAAAGGCCGAGGATACATTTGATCATCACCAGTTTATAGTTCCGGCACACTAAAGGTATTGGTAACACATCTTTTCCCCGGGATATTGCAATAATACCAAGATGGAGATTTCATCAAGGTAACATACCCCCGGGGGGAGCATTACTTCGGACATGCAAAATCGTTTTTCGATGGCAATAATCTTCATGGATTAATGCCTCTGATCTAGGTCTTAAAAAGTAATGGCGTTAAAAAAAACGTCATCTGTTGTAAATCTTGTATTTTAAATTTTAATCCCAATATAATTTTAAATCGGTTCAGAAATTAAATACCTGGGTGTCATATTTTCGAACCTTTGAGATGCGCTTCTGTTGAATTATAGTGGTCCTAAAACAAAACTTTAACACGACAACACTACTTCGATAAGCATGCACATTTTTGTTAAAACTAACGGTTCAGAAATTATGTTCAATTTCGAAATTTCCCCAATGTGAAATGCTTAAACTTTCGGGATAAGGCTTTTCAAAACCAATTATTCTGTATATCCGGCTTCTTCGACACATAAATAATGCAGATTTTTGTTCTAATTTACTACTTTCAGTAGCTAGTATTTGGCAAATCCTTCAAAATCTTTGAAAAGGGTAAAAATTATTCCTCCACCATGTAAAACTCGCAGAATATTAGCTATAAATTATTACTAACATTTGTTACAAACATTTTGTGGCAAATAATTTGTGTATTTTTAGAAACCAATCCGTCCCCTGTTCTGTTGGTGTTTTAATCCTCACTCAATTTTAAAATAATGTATATTTTTATAATCTTTCACATAAAGATTTATTTTGCCGCACCCTTTTAGTATATTTCCAAAGCACATTTTAATCTAACAAAAATCATTTATTAACATAAAAGTTTTGACATTTTCAATTTAGTTTCAATTCAAAAAACACACACACCATTATATACTTTCCCCCGCTACTCTTGAAAATCCTTTAGACAACCAACTGCTAAACATCATCACACTATCATTCATCACATTAATGACCAACATTCCCCAAAGTGTTGATTCATCATCTGCATTTTTCTCTTGAAATGAAATGCCCCAAAAAATATTGTGTTAATTCCCATATAAATGTTAAGTATAAGTTTTTTGTATGGCTTCTGCCATCCTTTGGCCACTCTAACTTTTATAAATTGTATGATTCGCAATTGTGTGTGTGCGTATATATATGAAAAAACTTTTGCTGGTGTTTATGTAGGATAAATCCTTTCATTTCCTTTTTCTGCGTTGCTTTGTTAATACAACCGGATATATTAGCTGGTACTACTACGTATGGGTGGTTACCTTTTGATTATGTGTACGCTACAAACACAGTAACAATCATGTGTATTTTCAGTCATACAAACATATCTTTATCTGGGAATTACACTCACTGGTTATTTTGTATATTCGTATTTACTTTTTTGCTTATGTTAACATTTTTCTTTGTGTGTTTTCTCTTTTAGTTGTTATACTTGTTTAACCATTTTTTATATATCGAATGTTTAAATAACATACAAAATACCGGAAAAAAATAGTGGGAAAGGTAATTTTCTATTTGTTCATATGTATTTGTGCTAAATTATAAAAAAAACTATTTGTTTTAGTAAAGTCCAGTTAATAGAAACATTTATTTACAGTGAGTAACATAATAATTGCATATTTTCTAGAATTTTTTGGGATTTTTGGAAAACCAAAAATTTTATGAAATTTTGATTTTATAAATTTTTTCTATTAAAAACGCTGAAGTGAAAAGGAAGTTTAGGTATTTAGCAAGATCCACGCTAAAGCCGATATGAAACCCTTTACAAACTGATAAAGAACCTATTGGTTCTGATATTATTCTCTAAATGTTAAACAAAAATATATCATAAACATTTGTCCTTCACTGTTTTATTAACCTCCCACTTTGTTGTTTGTCTTAACTCTATTACCAACAAATGTTTTTGTTATAAAGCGGAAAATGAAGGTATTAGCTAAACACTTAAGTACAAATGTGAATGAATTCCCAAAAAAAAGTAGGAAAAACAAACCTTATCATAGTTACTATTTACCCAACCCTAACTAAAGCAAACACCTTTACCTTTTACTAATACAACTTTGTTGTATTGACTCTAGCTACAGTTTACATTAAATTATTTGTAAGTGGGGATATGATTTTGTACAAAAAAAATCCTTTTTCAAGCACACACATACATGCAACACAGTCGTCGATGGCAGTGTAAGTCCCTGCAGTTCACAGTGACTATCAGGGGTTAGCTTTCATTGCAGATTAGCTGGTCTAAAATCTAGGTAGGTATCCCAAACTATAGTTTGTCTATAGTCAGATAGTCTAGTCTATAGTCTGCCTATAGCCTAGACTATAGTCCTTCTATAGTCCAGACTACTGTCTATCTATAGTCCAGATTATAGTCTGTTTATACTTCTGACTATAGTCTTCCTGTAGTCCAGACTTTTGTCTCTCTATGGTCCAGACTATAGTCTGTCTATAGTCCAGACTATAGTCTGGACTATAGTCCAGACTACAGTCTTTCTATAGTCCAGACTACAGTCTTTCTATAGTCCAGACTACAGTCTTTCTATAGTCCAGACTACAATCTTTCTATAATCTGGACTATGGTCTGGCTGTTGTCCAGACTGTAATCTGCCTGTTGTCCAGACTATAGTCTGTCTGTAGTCCTGTCTATACTATAGTCCGTCTATAGTCCTGACTACAGTCTATCTATAGTCCAGATTATAGTCTGTTTATAGTTCAGTCTATAGTCAGCCTGTAGTCCAGATTATAGTCTGTCCATTATTCAGACTATAGTTTGCTTGTCGTCTACTCTATAGTCTGTCTATAGCCCAGACTATAGTCTGTCTAAAGTCCTGACTGTAGTCTGTCTATAGTCCTAACTGTAGTCTGTCTATAGTCCTGACTGTAGTTTCTCTATAGTCCAGACTATAGTGTGTCTATAGTCCAGTCTATAGTGTGTTTATAGTCTGTCTGTAGTTCAGACTATAGTATGTTCATAGTCCAGACTATAGTCTGTCTATAGTCTATCTATAGTTCAGTCTATAGACTGCCTGTAGTCCAGACTACAGTCTGTCTATAGTCCAGCCTATAGTCTCTATATAGTCCAGCCTATAGTCTATATATAGTTCAGACTATAGTCTGTCTTAGTCCAGACTACAGTCTTTCTATTGCCCAGATTATAGCCTGTCTATAGTCGAGACTATAGTCTGGCTGTTGTCCAGACTATAATCTGCCTGTTGTCCAGACTATAGTCTGTCTATAGTCTGTCTATAGTCCAGACTATATGTCTATAGTCCAGTCTGTAGTCTGTCTATAGTCCACACTATAGTCTGTCTATAGTCGACAGTATAGTCTGTCTATAGTCCAGACTATAGTATGTCTATAGTCCAGACTGTAGCATGTATATAATCCAGACTATGAATACAATTTACAACTGTCCAACAAGGTTACCGGGAAAAGTAAACTGCAATTACATACATAAATGTTTGTAAATTTATGTGTGAGTAGTAATTTGTTTTTGTCTATACAAGGACTTTGAAAGTGAAGCACAGTTTCTCGGTGGCTTTTTCAATAAATATTTATTTATTAGTTTGTGTATGTAAATTTTTGAAAAATGTTTTGATTAGGTTGTCGTTATTTGAAATAGTGTGTGAGAATGTTTGTATGCGTGTGGGTGCCTGTGTTTGTTTGTATGTGTGGTGACTTGTTATTTTAATAATATTATTTAGTTGTGGTTCATAAACAAGTACATAAGGGAGGTCCCCAAAAAAGAATCGTACGAAAATTTCTTAAGGAATACCAAAACTATATGAAGTCCTTTGTCATTAACAAACTAATGTAAAAATAATTTTTTTAAAATCAATCACTTATGGAATAAAAACTTCTCCAAATAAGTGACAGCACCCTATTGTTTATACATACATGGACATTTTCCTATATGACTTACATGCAAATCATAGTACTGCATAGTTTGGGGTCACTTTAAATTTATTTTAATAGAATAATTGTGATTACAAACAAAACATTTTAAGTTTCAGTTAGTGGTTTATATGTATAATGAAAGTTAACCACAATAATGGCTTAAAGTTAATGAACGTAACAGGTTGTTAAATATTAATAAAGTTTAAGTGGAAAATTACAAGTTCGAAAATATTTTTGAAATGAAAATTATATAAATATTTTTAAAGAAAAGCAATTTATTAAGTTGGCAAAAAATAAACCCTTAAAAAATTCGTAGCAAAAAATTCTAAAAAAAATTATAATTACATCTTGTAAAACTAGATCTTATATTTCCTAAAACATTTTGTTTCAATTCAGAAACCCCAAATATTTACCTGTGTCCCTATTAGTTTTTTTAACTAGTAACATTCGCAAAATGTAATAATTCTAATCCCTATAAGTTTTAGTTTTTAAATTTTATATTAAAAACAAAGTAGTACATTTGTATAGGTATAATATAAAAACACTTTTCTATAGAAAATGCTCATATAACGATTGCATGAGTGAACTTTAACTAGAAAAACCCAAAAAGGAAAAAAAAAAAACAGTGAAAAACGAAAACACAAGTGTGTCTAACATTTCAAAAACAATTCCAAAACCGCAATGGTGTTGCCATTAGAATCACATTCATTGTTATCGTGGCGCAGTGGGTAGGTAGGGGAGAAATTGTGATGAAGTGGAAATTTAATGAAAAATGAGCCGGGTTCATTTCGAATGGAATAAAAATAGAAATTAGAATAGGATGAACTTTGAAAAGTGGAAAGTGAACCCAGGTTCCTTTAGAATAGAATGAAAAATGAACCTGGTTCATTTAGAATAGAATGATAAATGAACCTGGTTCATTTAGAATAGAATGGAAAATGAACCTGGTTTCTCTAGAATAGAATGAAAAAATTAACCTGGTTCATTTAGAATAGAATGAAAAATAAACCTGGTTCTTTTAGATTAGAATGAAAAATGAACCTGGTTCATTTATAATAGAATAAAAACTAAACCTGTTTCATTTAGAATAGAATGAAAAATGAACCTGGTTCATTTAGAATAGAATAAAAAATAAACCTGGTTCATTGAGAATAGAATGAAAAACGAAAAATGAACCTGGTTCATTTAGAATGGAATGAACAATGAACCTGGTTCATTTAGAATAGATTGGAAAATGAACCTGGTTCATTTAGAATAGATTGGAAAATGAACCTGGTTCATTTCGAATAGATTGGAAAATGAACGTGATTCATTTAGAATAGATTGGAAAATGAACCTGGTTCATTTAGAATAGATTGGAAAATGAACCTGGTTCATTTGGAATAGAATGAAATATGAACCTGGTCATTTAGAAAAGAATGGAAAATGAACCTAATTCATTTAGAATATAATGAAGAATAAACCTGGTTCATTTAGAATAGAATGCAAAATGAACCTGGTTCATCTGAAATAGAATGAATGATGAAACTGGTTCATTTCAAATAGAATGAATAATGAAACTGGCTCATTTCAAATAGAATGAATAATGAACCTATTGCTTATATATTATCAGTTTTTAACAATTTTGGCCAACTGTAAGTTGTGCAAGTTTTGCAGTACTTGATACTGTCGTTTTACTCACACAAGTGTTTTTTGTATTTTTAAACGAAAACAAAACCTAGAGTAGAAAAATGGTGAAATGTGACACACTACCCTGCAGTTCGGAACCTTTGACTTTACCAGACATTCACAAACACATTTTATTTCGTTACCAAATAGACAATTGAGTCTGTTCAATAAAAGTAAAAAAGGTTAAAGTTGTCTATCTTCTAGGTTACTTATACTTACTAAAGTTGGCTTCCCGTTAGATTACTTAAGGATTATAACTTTCTCTTTGTGTTATGACGAAGCATATAGGACGTGTTTAATGATTCACAAATATAACAATTCAAGTCAAATAAGTAAAACTCTTTGACTCCTTGTAAAACTACTGGGTAATTCAAATTTCCCATAAAAAATGTTTGTATGTCTGTTCGTTTGTGTCTAGAATTCTAAATGTGTATGTGATCCTCTCTCCATTATACCTTTATGTCCTTTTTTTTTTGCTTTCCGCATACCATATTAGTATTTTGTATTCCTTACCTAGCCTTTTGACTCCTTACTTCAGATTCATTCATTCGTATAACTAATACGAAATAAGAAGGACATTTTGGTATATCATACAGTCACCAGCCCATAGCAGAGTCACACATAGACCATAGAAACAGGAATAAATACCAAAATAACCACAAAATGTTACAATTCCAATTTACAAGGATTACAATTGCTTGAAACATGATAAAAATAATATGTATAAGAAAATATAAAATGAAATTCAGAGAGAAAAAAAAAAACAAAAGGACATACTAAAGTACTGCATGTTAAACTTAAATAACAATGACAATTTTTATACCTTTGTGTATGGTTCGTTTTTATTTCTTCAACTCATTTGCCAAAAAATTCCGAAAAAACACAAAAAAAAAAAAAAATACTCTAGAAAACAAAAGAATTGTAAACTAAAATAATATTAAAGTCTATGTTGGTTTAGTTCTATAAACATGTTACAAAGAACTTTTTATAATATTCTACTATATATGACAAAAAAAAAAAACGTAAATATTATGGTAAATACCTCCCAAATTGTATGTTTTCTTAAGATTAAAACAGAATTTGATGTAGTTTATGAGAAAAACTAAAACCAAAAAGATTTAGACAAAAACACAAACTAGTAAATTTTATGCACGACATTTTAATGAAAATGAATAATATATAAGGGGAGATTATCTGGAAATGAGTGTGTTGGTTTTTTTTATAGATATTTGTTTCATTATAGAGCATATAAGGAGTCTTATATGAAGATTTGTTGTTTGTATTAATTGGAACAGAATTTTAACTAATTTTAAATTTTAGGCAATAATAAAACTATATTCTAGTTCAGTTCTAGTTCAGTTCTAGTTCAGTTCTAGTTCAGTTCTAGTTCAGTTCTAGTTCAGTTCTAGTTCAGTTCTAGTTCAGTTCTAGTTCAGTTCTAGTTCAGTTCTAGTTCAGTTCTAGTTCAGTTCAGTTCTAGTTCAGTTCTAGTTCAGTTCTAGTTCAGTTCTAGTTCAGTTCTAGTTCAGTTCTAGTTCAAGTTCAGTTCTAGTTCAGTTCTAGTTCAGTTCTAGTTCAGTTCTAGTTCAGTTCTAGTTCAGTTCTAGTTCAGTTTAGTTCAGTTCTAGTTCAGTTCTAGTTCAGTTCTAGTTCAGTTCAGTTCAGTTCTAGTTCAGTTCTAGTTCAGTTCTAGTTCAGTTCAGTTCAGTTCAGTTCTAGTTCAGTTCTAGTTCAGTTCTAGTTCAGTTCTAGTTCAGTTCTAGTTCAGTTCTAGTTCAGTTCTAGTTCAGTTCTAGTTCAGTTCTAGTTCAGTTCTAGTTCAGTTCTAGTTCAGTTCTAGTTCAGTTCTAGTTCAGTTCTAGTTCAGTTCTAGTTCAGTTCTAGTTCAGTTCTAGTTCAGTTCTAGTTCAGTTCTAGTTCAGTTCTAGTTCAGTTCTAGTTCAGTTCTAGTTCAGTTCTAGTTCAGTTCTTCTAGTTTCAGTTCTAGTTCAGTTCTAGTTCAGTTCTAGTTCAGTTCCTAGTTCAGTTCTAGTTCAGTTCTAGTTCAGTTCTAGTTTCAGTTCTAGTTCAGTTCTAGTTCAGTTCTAGTTCAGTTCTAGTTCAGTTCTAGTTCAGTTCTAGTTCAGTTCTAGTTCAGTTCTAGTTCAGTTCTAGTTCAGTTCTAGTTCAGTTCTAGTTCAGTTCTAGTTCAGTTCTAGTTCAGTTCTAGTTCAGTTCTAGTTCAGTTCTAGTCAGTTCTAGTTCAGTTCTAGTTCAGTTCTAGTTCCAGTTCTAGTTCAGTTCTAGTTCAGTTCTAGTTCAGTTCTAGTTCAGTTCTAGTTCAGTTCTAGTTCAGTTCTAGTTCAGTTCTAGTTCAGTTCTAGTTCTAGTTCAGTTCTAGTTCAGTTCTAGTTCAGTTCTAGTTCAGTTCTAGTTCAGTTCTAGTTCAGTTCTAGTTCAGTTCTAGTTCAGTTCTAGTTCAGTTCTAGTTCAGTTAGTTCAGTTCTAGTTCAGTTCTAGTTCAGTTCTAGTTCAGTTCTAGTTCAGTTCTAGTTCAGTTCTAGTTCAGTTCTAGTTCAGTTCTAGTTCAGTTCTAGTTCAGTTCTAGTTCAGTTCTAGTTCAGTTCTAGTTCAGTTCTAGTTCAGTTCTAGTAGTTCAGTTCTAGTTCAGTTCTAGTTCAGTTCTAGTTCAGTTCTAGTTCAGTTCTAGTTCAGTTCTAGTTCAGTTCTAGTTCAGTTCTAGTTCAGTTCTAGTTCAGTTCTAGTTCAGTTCTAGTTCAGTTCTAGTTCAGTTCTAGTTCAGTTCTAGTTCAGTTCTAGTTCAGTTCTAGTTCAGTTCTAGTTCAGTTAGTTAGTTCTAGTTCAGTTCTAGTTCAGTTCTAGTTCAGTTCTAGTTCAGTTCTAGTTCAGTTCTAGTTCAGTTCTAGTTCAGTTCTAGTTCAGTTCTAGTTCAGTTCTAGTTCAGTTATTTCAGTTCTAGTTCAGTTCAGTTCTAGTTCAGTTCTAGTTCAGTTCTAGTTCAGTTCTAGTTCAGTTCTAGTTCAGTTCTAGTTCAGTTCTAGTTCAGTTCTAGTTCAGTTCTAGTTCAGTTCTAGTTCAGTTCTAGTTCAGTTCTAGTTCAGTTCTAGTTCAGTTCTAGTTCAGTTCTAGTTCAGTTCTAGTTCAGTTCTAGTTCAGTTCTAGTTCAGTTCTAGTTCAGTTCTAGTTCAGTTCTAGTTCAGTTCTAGTTCAGTTCTAGTTCAGTTCTAGTTCAGTTCTAGTTCAGTTCTAGTTCAGTTCTAGTTCAGTTCTAGTTCAGTTCTAGTTCAGTTCTAGTTCAGTTCTAGTTCAGTTCTAGTTCAGTTCTAGTTCAGTTCTAGTTCAGTTCTAGTTCAGTTCTAGTTCAGTTCTAGTTCAGTTCTAGTTCAGTTCTAGTTCAGTTCTCTAGTTCAGTTCTAGTTCAGTTCTAGTTCAGTTCTAGTCAGTTCTAGTTCAGTTCTAGTTCAGTTCTAGTTCAGTTCTAGTTCAGTTCTAGTTCAGTTCTAGTTCAGTTCTAGTTCAGTTCTAGTTCAGTTCTAGTTCAGTCTAGTTCAGTTCTAGTTCAGTTCTAGTTCAGTTCTAGTTCAGTTCTAGTTCAGTTATAGTTCAGAGAAACTCTAGAGATATTTAAAATGTGAAAATCTTAAATCCTTAATCCTTAAACCCAAAAGAACTGGGAAAACTGCAGCTGTAAGAAAATATTTTCAAATTTCAAATAACAATAAAATTCATCTTATCAAACAAAATAAATTAATGAAAATGTACTATTTTATACTTTATTTCATTTGTAATTCTATTATTATATTACAAGAAAATATGTAAGTAAATATATGAAATATATAAGTTATGGGTTTGCGAATGTCATGACTATTTTGTGATCAGCTCATCATTTTTATTGTCTCTTTTATTATTTTCATTTCTTCTTCTGTCAGTTTGCTGCTGCTTTATCAAATGTGGCGATGAAGTGAAATAAACATAATTCAATTATAAATCTTTCTTCAATTTCTTTAGCTCTTTTTTATTTTTGCACTTTTATTGTTGGCATTAAACATGTTCACTCATATGTGTCGTTATTAGTTTATGCGATTTAATGAAAGGAAGTAGTGAAATAGAAGAAATACCAGATATAATAAAAGAAATTAAAGAAAAAAAGGATGCAGAATAAAATGTGAGAATCCAAGTGATAATAACATAATAATGTTTTTTTTGTTGCGGACAGGTTTTGATAAGAATAGTTTATGAGGTGAAGAAATTGTTTTATGGAGGTGTTATTTTATTAAAATAAAAACTTTGTAATATTTAATATTTCAAGAATCCGCGAATTTACTCTCAAATTATATTTTTCTTTCAAAAGATTAATAAAATGGCATACACACTTCCTGTCACATTTATTATTTTTAATGAAACAGAAAAAAGTTTAAAGTTTTAGCAAAAATGCCACAATCGACTATAATCACTTGGATAGGATTACGAAATAACATGACAGGTTTATTATTTTTTAAATCCAATTCAACCAAAATAACTTACCTCACTTGCTGGTATTCATTCAATAGGAAATTGTATGTAAATACCAACACTTATTAAGAGTTATTTCATAAAAATTCAATTTGTTTTTATACCCTACACCACTTCAGTGGGGAGGGTATATTGGGTTTGTGCTGATGTTTGTAACGCACAATAATATTGGTCCTATACCCACCTTAAAGTATACCAATCGGCTCAGAATCATTTTCTGAGTCGATTTAGCTATGTCCGTCCGTCCGTCCATGTAAACCTTGTAATCAAACTACAGGTCGCAATTTTGAAGATAATTCAATGAAATTCGGTACATGATCTTCTATTGTCCCAGGGACGAAGCCTATTGAAAATATTAAGATCGTTCCATTATTTCACCTAGCCCCCATACAACTGAACCCCCCAATAGGGCTTGTAAACCTTGTAATCAAACTACAAGTCGCAATTTTGGAGATAATTCAATGAAATTTGGCACATGATCTTTTATAGTACCGTAGACGAAGCCTATTGAAAATGGTTAACATCGGTCCATTATTTCACCTAGCCCCCATACAACTGAACCCCCGAATAGGGCTTTTAAACTTGTAATCAAACTATAGGTCGCAATTTTGGAGATAATTCAATGAAATTTGGCACATGATCTTTTATGGTACCGTAGACAAAGTCTATTAAAAATGGTTAACATCGGTCCATTATTTCACCTAGCCCCCATACAACTGAACCCCCGAATAGGGCTTTTAAACATTGTAATCAAACTACAGGTCGCAATTTTGGAGATAATTCAATGAAATTTGGCACATGATCTTTTATGGTACCGTTAACGAAGCCAGTTGAAAATGGTTTACATCGGTCCATTATTTCACCTAGCCCCCATATAACTGAACCCGCCGAATAGGGCTTTTAAGTTCATAATTATGTTTAATATACTCATATCTCGAAAAAAAAGCTGCAAAAACCAAGTTCTATACAAGATTTGAGGACCCTCACGAATTCCATAATAATAGGTCCTCATATGACCCTAGCTCCTATGAAAAGCCCCCATCAAAATTTCACTTAAATGTCCACAATTCTATTCAACAATAAAAGGCTTAAGTATGTATATCTGAGGCAAGGCAAAATTCAATTTAAATTCTTTATTATGGCAAATAAATCACATTATATTTTTGTCAAAGGTGTAGGGTATTATATGGTCGGCCTCGCCCGACTATAATTTCTTACTTGTTTTTTTTTTTTTTGAATTTTTAATAACAACAACATTTTATGTCAAATGATTTACATGCCGTAATTTAACTGCAAAATATATAGTAGGAGCAGAAGTGGAACAAACGTAAAATTGCAAAAAATATATATAAACAACCATAAAACATTTTGTAAAATATTTTATTACCAAATATTTAAAGTCTTCCTTTTCATCATACATATACATATATAAATAGGTATTTTTTGTTTGGTGTAAATTTCTTATTCCTGTTTTCGTTTTTAGTATTTACAATATTTTTTCAGTCTTTATTCGACTTCTTCCGTTTTGTTTTGCAGCACTCAACACACACGGTTGAAAATAATTTATAAAGGGAATTTAACCGTAAAAATATATACACTGTCATTTATCACTCAACAACAGACAGTTGGGCTTTTTTTTCTCTTTCTTTCACTCTCTCGTTTGTTTTCTTTGTAGCCACTGATGTGTGTGTTCCTGTTGTTAGTCAACGGAAATCGTAAACAACTGTATAAGAATTAAAAAAAATAAATAAATAAGTAAAAAATTCCTATAATAATCCCTTTTGCATACTGCCAAAAAAATATTTCCAATCTGAAAGGATGGAAATGAAGGACCATAAAAAGAGCCTCTATACAATGACAGCTAGCAAATGAGTGCGAGTGCTTGCTTTACTTTGCCTAAAGTAGAGAGTATATCTTGATGTAATGAGAATTAATATCTGCACTTGTGTTCTGTTTCTTAAGGATATGGGAATTAAATAGTTTTACGATACGGGGGTTTGAAAAAAAAAACCTATAAAATTAAAAAAAAAAAATCTTAAAAATTCTTGTGTAATAGATTTGTGGAATAAAGTTAAACTTTTAAATCAGGGCCATATCTAGTTTATAGTTTTACGAGACGAGGGTTTGAAAAAACCTATAAAATTAAAAAAAGAAATCTTAAAAATTCTTCGGTAATAGATTTGTGGAATAAAGTTAAACTTTTAAATCAGGCATTTCCCATATCTATACAAATTATTCCATTCTCGGTTCACCTTGTCATGTTGATTAAGACGGGCAGATATCAGAACGCCCAGAAATACATAGGCATTAGGACGGACATATAGAGGGTCGGATATAATAAGGAACGGAGATTAAGAGGGAGAGAGATATTGAGGGACGGAGATATGGAGGGACGGAGATATTGAGTGACGGAGATATTGAGTGACGGACATGTAGTGGGACGGACATATAGAGCGACCAACATGAAGAGGGTCGGGCACATATAGAGACGGACGGACGGACAGATAGATAGATAGATAGATAGATAGATAGATAGATAGATCGGATCGATCATAGATAGATAGATAGATAGATAGATAGAAGATAGATAGATAGATAGATAGCTAAGATATAGATAGATAGATAGATAGATAGATAGATAGATCGATAGATAGATAGATAGATAATAGATAGATAGATAGATAGATAGATAGATAGATAGATAGATAGATAGATGGATAGATAGATAGATAGATAGATAGATCGATTCAGATAGATAGCTAGATCCGTAGACTGCTCGACTAGATCCTGATCTCTCGCTCTCTCTCTACTCGCTAGCACTCCTAGCTCCTAGATAGTATGCTCGTGATAGATCTCTTAGTAGCTCGATGCTAGATAGATGATCTCGCTGATCGATCGCTCTGCTCGCTCCTCGATGCTAGCTCGCTCGTCGCTCGCTCGCTCGCTCGCTCGCTCGCTGCTAGCTCGCTCGCTCGCTCGCTCGCTCGCTCGCTCGCTCGCTCGCTCGCTCGCTCGCTCGCTCGCTCGCTCGCTCGCTCGCTCGCTCGCTCGCTCGCTCGCTCGCTCGCTCCTCGCGCTGCTCCTCGCTCGCTCGCTCGCTCGCTCGCGCGCTCGCTCGCTCGCTCGCTCGCTCTCTCGCTCGCTCGCTCGCTCGCTCGCTCGCTCGCTCTCGCTCGCTCGCTCGCTCGCTCGCTCCTCGCTCTCTCGCTCGCTCGCTCGCTCGCTCGCTCGCTCCTCGCTCGCTCGCTCGCTCGCTCGCTCTCGCGCTCGCTCTCGTCGCTCGCGTCCCCCGCCCCTTGTTGTTGCCCTTTCCGGTCCGCGTCCCCCCTCCTCGCCCTCCTCGCTCTCCCCCGTGTGCTTCCTCCCCTCCCCGGCCTCTGTCTCCCTCCCTCCCCGCTTTTCTTCTCTGTTCCCTCTGCCCGCTTCCCGCCCCTTCTTGCCGTCGCCAGTATCTATCTATCGCCAATTTCTATCTATCTATAAAAAATTTGAATAATATAAGAGTTTCCAAGATGCACGAAATTTTGTATTTAATTCATATATGTTGTGCCAAGCCACCCATTGAAAGTCCGCCCGTTATGCTCTAAATGTTCACATGAATTTCAAAGTTCTCCATGTAAAGTTTGAAGATTCTAGCTCTAATAGTTTCTAAGATATACGAATTTTTCTATTTGATTCATATGGGGGCTTCAAGACCCCCCAGATGAAAGTCCGTTTTTTTTCCTCCAAAATGTTCAGATGAATATTTAAGTTCTTCGTGCGAAATTTGAAGAATTTAGTTCCATTAGTTTTCCAGATAAACGAATTTTTGTCTTTAATTAATATGGGAGGTGCCGCTCCCCTCATGGGTAGTCCGCCAATTTATTACCCAAAATGTTTAGATGGATGTTAAAGTTTTTCGTGCAAAATTTGAAGATTCTAACTGTAATAGTTTCCAAGATAAACGTATTTTTATATTTAATTTATATGGGAGGTGCCACGCCCCCTAATGTTAGTCCGCCTACTTTTTGTCCTAAATAATTATATTGACACTAAAGTTGTACCGATAAAATTTGAGGACTCTAACTGTTATATTATCTAAAATATACGTATTTAATATTTTCTTAATATAGGCGTGGCTCCTCG
Organism: Lucilia sericata; assembly: GCF_015586225.1. Lineage (NCBI taxonomy): Eukaryota > Metazoa > Arthropoda > Insecta > Diptera > Calliphoridae > Lucilia > Lucilia sericata. Next base: position 377,437 of record NW_023994204.1, read on the forward strand.
CCCACTCGGAATTTCAAAATAAAAAGTAGCCTATTACCTATTCCAGACATACAGCAATACGCTGTCAAAATTTGAATAAAAACGGTTCAGCCGTTTAGTAGTCTATAACGTTCAAACATACAGACATATAAACTTACAAACAAACACACATTCATTTTTATATATATAGATTTAGGTGTTACTGACATACATACATAAGTGTTAGAGATACTACACTTATGTATGTATGTCACTATCGCTCACACAAAAGAATGCTATTACATTTCATAATAATTAATATTAACTAAGCAATACCCAGAAAAAAATCAGTCTTCTCTGTGAAAAATAATAAATATTTGCATAAACCATAATTAGGAAAAAATTTCACTAGTAATTTATGTCTATGTATGTATGAGTACATGTGTGCTGTTAGCAAATAAATATGTTAGCTATTTCCCTTTGGCATGTGGTAACTAGTCATCAATTTAATTAACCACATGTCGTTTGGTTATATTTTAGTTTATGAAATTCTATAAAATATAGAAAATAATATGCGCCGAAATATAAGCCAAATGATTATACTCCTACGGAAAGAGATGTAAATGCAGTAGTATGCAATTTCATCATTTGATGAAAGCAGTCTAGCTAGGCGTGACAGTTGCAGGTTCGATTCTCGCCAAAACCTACATTCCAAGTATTACTTAATTTTAAATGTGTCGATGATATTTCTCGTTTCATTGACATTACAAAGTTTGCTTTTTATATGTATGTCTTTTATATATCCAGCTTTCCTCGTTTTATTTTCATTTCATTATTTAATCTCCCTCCGGCATAAAGGTGACAAACAATTTACGTTTATTAATCGTAAATTAATAATCTCCTCGTGTTTTTTTCTGCGCATCAAGTTTACTCACCTAATAACCTGATTATATGTATGTGGAAGGAGATCATAAGCCATTTTATTAAAAAAAGAACAACTTTATTACATATACAAACTTAACATTTCATACTTATTATCCTTACATCCTCTTAACGAACACACTTACATGAACTAAGTACCAAACATGACTTCTAATAATTTGTGTCAACCCTCTGCCAATTATGGATAATTTTCTGTCACCATTATTTTCGTTGCCATTTAATGACACTTTGCAAAAAAACTATATAAAAAGCTGAAAAAGAACATAGGGAGAGAGTAAACACTGCAGAGACAGATAGGAAGTTAGAAAGGGAAAGTTGAAAAAAATAACTGTTAGTAAAAAAGAAAATATTGCAACATTTCCGGTTTTTAGGTTAACCACAGTCAACAAACACTAGCAGCCGGAAATACAAACACATAAACACACATACATACATATTATTATGCTCTACTTCACACCCAATAACTCCATAACTTTATGTTTGTATGTGTGTGTTTTAGAGTAAATTATTAGCGGTAATATGAACCGTAACATATTTAACTTCCGTTTTATTTTAATTTTTTATATATTTTTTGCACATTATTTTATGTGTTGCTCACGAGTGGAGTTTTATTAGCAGGATTTCATAAAATTGTTTTACGGTGTAAATAAAAATATTGTTGATTTTAGTTTTATTAAATTTTTCTAACGAAATTCTCTGTATGAAAAATATTTGCAAACTCTGCAACTAAATAACCATTTTAAAAAACATTTTTGTAAACTCTTTACCAATGATGCTAGACTACTATGCTTTTAAAAAAATTATTTAAATGGAGGATATGCATATTTTTAATACTTTATAAAATAGCTTGTTGAATATTTGTTTTTATATTTTTATACCCTACACCACTTTATTGGGGAGGGTATATTGGGTTTGTGCTGATGTTTGTAACGCACAATAATATTGGTCCTATACCCACCTTAAAGTATACCAATCGGCTTAGAATCATTTTCTGAGTCGATTTAGTCCGTCCGTCCGTCTGTCCGTCCATGTAAACCTTGTAATCAAACTGCAGGTCGTAATTTTGAAGATAATTCAATGAAATTTGGTACATGATCTTCTATTTTCCCAGGGACGAAGCCTATTGAAAATGGTTAACATCGGTCCATTATTTCACCTAGCCCCCATACAACTGAACCCCTGAATAGGGCTTGTAAACGTTGTAATCAAACTACAGGTCGTAATTTTGAAGATAATTCAATGAAATTTGGCACATGATCTTCTATGGCTCCGGAGACAAAGCCTATTGAAAATGGATAACATCGGTCCATTATTTCACCTAGCCCCCATACAACTGAACACCTGAATAGGGCTTGTAAACTTTGTAATCAAACTACAGGTCGTAATTTTGAAGATAATTCAATGAAATTTCGCACATGATTTTCTATGGTACCGGTGACAAAGGCTATTAAAAATGGTTAATATCTCCATATCTCTCACAGATTAGCGGTACCAGCGATTTGAATTTTGAAGATTTTGGAAAAAAAAATTTTTTGATAAAATTTTTGAAAAAACACGCTTTATTCTTTACTGTTATGCATTGGACGTTATGACAGTGTTTAAAACTGTCATAATGTCCATGGACATCGTGACACTTTTAAAACAGAAATGTATTGGAAAATTTGTTTAGAATTTAGGAAAGGGACACTGTCATCCCGAACAGAATTGCTCCTAAATTTGGTGTATGTTGCATTATGGATTCCTTTTAAAAAGTGTCCTGGATAGCCGGCCTTCGGCCGGGCGCAAGGATTTTCAATACTGGGATATTTCGAATACCGGCTTCGCTAAATTAAGCATTTTTTCTAAATGGACACTTTTTGAAATCCATGGACTTTATGTCATTTTGCTCATAGACATTGTGACACTTTTAAAACTGTCATTACGTCCATGGACACTATGATTCAATTTAGTGTGTAATAATGTCTATGGACATTATGTCACTGGACATTATGACAAGCCTCAAAACATACATCTGAAGTTTTAGTAAAATCGAATAATGTTAACCCATAAACTGTGAAAGTCAATTTTAAGCTATGCAATTTTCGGAACATTTCTTGAAACCATAGTAAAATATTATTTTGTTTTTAACCGATTGCAATAAAACTTAGGAAAATATATAATGAAGACCCGTATTTATGATGACATGGAAAAACCGAAATTAAGATTCTAACTCTAATTGTTTCCCAGAATTTATATGGGAAGTACCATGCCCCTAAAATCTAGTCCGCGAATTTATTACCCAAATGTTCACATGGATGTCACTGTAGTTCGTTCAAAATTTTAGCTCTGACAGTTAACAGATAAACGAATTTTAATATTCAATCCGTATAGGAGGTACCAAGACCCCCTTATAAAAGTACGCCCATTTTTCCATTAAATATTCTCATTAATGTTAAAGGTCTTAGTGCAAAATTTTAAGATTCTATCTACAATAGTTACCCAGATTAACGAATTTTTAATTCATATGGGAGGTGCACGCCCCCCTATTTCTAGTCCTCCCATTTTTTGTCCTAAACATTCATGTTGATACTAAAGTGTCTCCGAAAAAATGAGGACTCTAGCTGCTATATATTTTTTCAATTTAATATTTTATTTAAATGGCAAGTGCCACGCCCATTGCAACTAGGATGTATTCATATAAATGTCAAAGTTGTCCGTACAAAATTGTAGGACTCTAGCTCTTGCAATTTCAGAGTTATGTAACTTTTAATGCTTATTTTGCTTGTGGGCGTGGCACGTCGCCCACTTGAAATTTTGAAGTAAAAAGTAGCCTATAGTTCCTTTTAAACGTACAGGAAGAGACTGTGATTTCAATTTGCGAGAATCTAAAAGTTAATAAAAACAGTCAAATTGGTGTCAAAAGTTTAAAAGTTATAAGAGAGAGTTTATCGAATAAAATGTATTAAGAGAAAGTTAATTAGTCGAAAATTATATATGTAAATTATATATGATCGTCAAAGAGCTTTGTTAAGAGCTTTATTGCACTCTTAATTTCTCACGCATGTATGCTTAGACATGTATAAAAACAATAAAAACCAGTAAGAGAACTTATTTGTTACTCTCTGAATATAAAATTCTCCATAAAGAGAGAAATTATTCAAAATTCTCGAGAGAATTTATCACAAATTCTCTATAAAGAGAGAATTTATCAAGAATTCTATGTAAAGAGAGAATTCATCAAAAATTCTCTGTAAAAGGAAAAATTTTCAGAAATTCCGTAGAAAGAGAGAATTTTAAAAAAGAAATTATTTAAGAAAGACATTTAGTCGAAATCTATAAAAAATTCTCTATAAACAGAAAATTAATCTAAAATTCTCCATAAATAGAGAAGTTATTAAAAAATCTCTATAACGAAAGAATTCCCAAATTCTTTGTAAAGAGAGAATTTATAAAAAATTTTTTGTAAGGAGAGAATATATCAAAAATTCTCTGTAAAAGGAAAATTTGTCAAAAATTCCACTTAGGAAGAGATTTTGTCGAAAATTCTTCTAAAAACTGAATTTATCCGAAATTATCTAAAACTCTCTATGAAGAGAGAATTTATTAATATTTTTTTTTATAAAGAGATAATTTAGTCAAAATTCTCCTTAAAGAGGGCATTTTTCCGACATTCTCTATAAAAAGATAGTTTAACAAAAATACCTTTTAAGAAAAGAATTTATGAAAAAAATCTCTATAAAGCGAGAATTTATTCAAAATTCTCTCTAAAGAGAGCATTTATCGAAAAGAGAGAATTGATCGAGAATTTTTAAGTGAATAATTACGAAACAGTTGAGGGTTTAGTTTAAAAAAATAATTTGGGTACAGTCTTTAATTCCTAGTATAAAGCAGATAAAGATAATTTTATAAATGTTTGTTAAACATATATTGGGGAAAATACTTAAACTTTTTTTCAATTAAGGTAATTATCTATATCCTTTATTATATACATATCTTCTATTTTTCTTTAGCAAAAAGTTTTTTTTTATATAATCCCCCAAAAAAGGGAAATCCGAAAAACTTTACCACTAGTCTTTAAAAAACTCCCTCTCGTTTAATCACACACACTAATAGTGTGTTATAGCTCTTTGTCACTGTTGTCAATATTTAGCAGACCTTTTGTCTCTTTCATTATCTCATCTCATACTTGATTAACAATCAAATTCCCTAGAGGGGTTTTCTTTGTGTGATTTTTTCTTCTTCTTCTTTTACTCTTCTTACAATCACTGTTAGAGGAGGATGGGTGGTATAAATAAACTTTGTTCTTTATTGTAATCCTAATTGTATAGACATCAGTTTTGGCTTTTTTGAACTTTTTTTTTTTGTTTATTTTTCTTTATGTCTTCGTATCTGTGCCTCTTTCATTCTTTACATATGACAATTTCCTTTGAATAGGTTTTTTTTGTGAATGTGACATATTACAGTTAATATTTAAAGTAAACAGTCATGTGTATGATAGTACCATTGAGAATAAGAGCGATTCCCTTTGGGGGGGAAAACTTTTTTGGGTTAACTAAAGGGAAACTAAGTGTATATGTTTATAGTTTGGTAATTAGCAATTTTGTTCTCATTTGTCAAACTTTATAATTGATAATTTAGGTTAAATAAGCAAACTAGATCAAAGGATTTTAATAAACTAGTTCAATGTTTTAGTTTAGTAGCTCTTTTTATTAACATATCTAAGAAGTAGATATATAACTGTCTTTAATTTTAAATTCTGTAATAAAACTCTTCAATTTATCATACATTGAGAATATTGTGTCGCAATTTTTTTCATTGTATCCTTGATAATATCCACAAACTAAGTTATTAAGCCTTAGATCATACAAAATAAAAAACAAGTAAGGAAGTATAGTCGGGCGTGACCGACCATATGATACCCTACACCAGTTATGAATATTAAATGTGATTTATTTTTTTCATAATAAAGCATTTATCTTCAATATTCCCTTGTTCCGATACATTTAAGCAATTTATGGATGAAAAATTAATTTTCTGAAAAAGGCTTTATAGGGGGGCTAGGGGCAAATATGGACCAAGCCCGATAAAATTTTGTAAATATATTTATATTTACATAATATTTTATTGTGCTGAATTTCATGGCTATATTTGTAATTTTCTGAAGGGGAGCTAGGGTCAAATGAGGGCCGATCTCTATGAAATTTGGCAAAGTCATCAAGTCTTGTATAAAACTTATTTGTGCGGCTTTTTATCAATATACAGGTATATTTAACATAATTATGAGCTCAGAAGCCCTTTTCGGGGGGTTCTGTTGTATGGGGGCTAGGTGAAATAATGGACCGATTTTAACCATTCTCAATAAAAAAGAGTGTGTGTCAAATTTCATCCAATTATCTTGAAAATGGCGACCTGTACCTTGCGCACAAGGTTTACATGGACAGCCAGACGGACGGACGGACGGACAGACGGACATAGCTTAATCAACTCAGAAAACGATTCTAGGCCGATTGGTATACTTTAAGGTGGGTATAGGACAAATATTTTTGTATGTTACAAACATCAGCACAAACTCAATATACCCTCCCCACTAAAGTGGTGTAGGGTATAAAAACACTTTCATACGCACACAATAAAGTCTGGCAAAAGTTATAGGAAAAAGTGGTACTATAAATATAAAATAAAAAAATATATATATTGTTGAAAACAAAGAATAAAACAACAGCCTGAATGGCATATATGACCTATTCAGAGATTTTTTTCCCATTTCGCCCTCCCTCTACCCCAACTCAGTCAGAAATGACATTGTTAACCCAATGAGTGTTTTTTTTTGCTCTCTCTCTGGGTTATTGTTGATGATGACGAGCATGATGTTGGCGATGATGCTGATGATTTCACTTGAAATAAACTGGAAAATGTTGAGAAAAAAAAATTGCAAAAAAATTAAAACAAAACCAATAGAGACAACAAAACAATGTAAATATATGTGACTATAGAAAATTTCACTGTCGTATGACATGATTTTATGTGGCTGAAACTATTATTTGTTTTGTTTTATAAGGAGATTTACTTGTATTTTGACCGACTTTGTTTGTTGTATGTGTGTTTTTTTTTTTCTTTTTTACTTAAATGGGTTTTATTTTTTAGACGCCAAACTTTTGATTTTTATTACATCATCATAGATTTGTAACGAAATTTATCAGACCTTTTTATTGTGCAATTTTATTTGTATCTAAATAAAATTCCACTATTCTTTGCTCTCTTTATAAGAAATTTTTGATTAATTTTTATAATAATGAGCACACTAATGAGCTCTCTTGTAAATTTTTTTTCACTCGTACGTATGCTCCCACTCTGTGCAATTGTCCAACACTAAGGACTCGTCGAGAAAGAATCTTAAGTGCTGCATCACTAGCCCCGAAGGATATATTCAATCTCTCACCAATCAAACCCGGTATTTTCTGTTATGGAGAACACAACGGCTGCACAAAGGATTAAAAGCAGTGCTTAGGGCCTTCTCTAATCTAATATAATCTTCCCTGTTTTAGAAATAAAAAAAATTCTTTCTTTATAGAGAATTTTCATTAAATTCTCTCCTTATAGAGAATTTTAGATAAGTTCTTTTATTACAACTAATTTACGATAAGTTCTCTCTTTATAGAGAATTTTCGATAAAGACTCTCTTTATGAAGAATTTTATATAAATTATCTTTCCGACAACTTTAGTTTTACAATAAATTTTATTGAAAATTCTCATTTAAAAGAGAATTTTTGATAAATACTTTTTTAATCAAGAATTTTTTTAAATTTCTCTTTAAGGAAATTTAAGTAAATTCTTTTTGGAAATTTTTTATAAATTCTACCTTTATGCAGAATTTTCTATAAATTCTCTCTTTATAAAGAATTTTCTATAAATTCTCTCTTTTTAGAGAATTTTCTATAAATTTTATCTTTATAGAGATTTTTTTATAAATTCTCTTATAGAGAATTTTCTATAAATTCTCTCTTTATAGAGAATTTTCTATAAATTCTCTCTTTTTAGTGAATTTTCTATAAATTATCTCTTTTTAGAGATTTTTCTATAAATTCTCTATATATGGAGAATTTTTGACAAAACATTTTCTTTTTATGGAAAATGTATATTGTTTTTATAGCAAATTTTCTATAAATTCTTTCTTTATAGAGAATTTTCTTCAAATTTCTCTCTTCATAGAGAATTTTCTATAAATTTTCTCTTTATAGAGAATTTTCAATAATTTCTCACTTTAACTCTCCTTCTCTCTCTATAAATTCTCTCTTTTTAGAGAATTTTCTACAAATTCTCTATTTATAGAGAATTTTCTCTAAATTCTCTCTTTATAGAGAATTTTCTAATTTTTTTTTTATAGAGAATTTTCTATAAATTCTCGCGTTTTAGAATTTTTTTTTATTTTCTCTTTTAGAGAAGTTTTTATTAACTCTCTCTTTTTAGAGAATTTTATATTAATTCTCTCTTTTTAAAGAATTTTAGACAAATTCTGACTCAGAGAATTTTGTATGATTTTTCTCTCTGTAATTTCTAATTTTGTGATTAATTCTGTTTTTATAGACAAATGTTCAATAAATTCTCACTTTTTCTCTCCTTCTCTCTCTATAAATTCTCTCTTTTTAGAGAATTTTCTACAAATTCCCTATTAATAGAGGATTTTCTATAAATTCTCTCTTTATAGAGAATTTTCTATAAATTTTCACTTCTTAGAGAATTTTCTATAAATTTTCGCTTTTTAGAGAATTTTTTGTAAATTTTCTCTTTTTAGAGAAGTTTCTATTAATTCTCACTTTATTGATAATTTTCTATAATTTTTCTCTTTTTATAATTTTTTATAAATTCTCTCTCTATAGAGAATTTTCTATAAATTCTCTCTTTATAGAGGATTTTCTATAAATTCTCTCTTTACAGAAAATTTTTAAAAAAATTCTCTCTTCATAGAGAGTTTTCATGTATTCTCTCCTTATAGAGAATTTTCTATAAATTCTCTCTTTATAGAGTATTTTCTATAAATTCTCTCTTTATGGAGAATTTTTGATAAATTCTCTCTTTTTAAAGAATTTTAGACAAATTCTGAATGTTAGACAAAATTCTCTGTAATTAGTAATTTTGCGATTAATTCTGTTTTTATAGAGAAATTTTCAGTGAATTTAATTTTTATATAAAATTTTCGATAATTTTTTTTTATAGAAAATTGTATTTTTGTAGATAATTTTTTTACAAATTTTTAATAGATTTTCATTTTATGGAAAATTTTTGAAAAATTTTCCCTTTATAGAAAATTTTCCGCAAATTTTCTTTTTATAGAAAATTTTCCATAAATTCTCTTTTTTTATACAAAATGTTCGATAAATTCACTTTTTATACAAAATATTTTATAAATATTTTCGTTTTATAGCAAATATTCGATAAATTCCCTTTTTATAGTGAAATTTTCTATAATTTCTATATTTATAGAGGAATATTTCTATAAATTTTCCATTTATAGATGAATTTTCATTAAATGCTACCGTATGTGATGGTATTCCGCCAGAAACTTTTAAAGCTGATCCAGATGATTATAAGTTTCAAATAAAAATATATAATTCTTTTAATATAATTTTCATAATTTTTTCGTAAATTCTCACTTTAAGACAATTTTTTACTAAATTCTCTTTTTAAAGAGAATTCTCTTTTCATTGAAGATGTTCAATTATCTTTTATAGAGAATTTTATGTAATTTATTTCTTGGTGAAGAAATTTTGCTAATATCTCTCTTTATAGAATAGTAGTTAGTATAATTTATTCATATAGTATAGAATTTACTTCAAACTTTTTGCTGAAGTATTTAGATACATTATTGGTTAATGTGTGTTTACAAAATTCATATTGAAAATTTCTTTCGCAACAAAGTTTTGCCACAAACAAAAACCATAAAACATTTGATACTTTTAATAGAATTAATATTTTGTTTTCAAAAAGTTTCTACACACACTATGAAATATAACTTATTACATACATTCTAATGTATGTAAAAGAATATTCATACAAGAATATTAACATACACATATACAAACATATAACAAAAAACTACCGAACGAATAGCACTCAGGTTATTTCCGTTTCCTTTAGAACATGCCTTAATATATAGTAGATACATATTTCTCTAAGAGACATTTTGTATAAGTGTTGTCAACTATTTTTGTTGATACTATTTTTCCAATACTTGTATATAAATATAGAAAAACAAACTATAAATAGCAACATAAGGTAATAAATTTTACATATTGCTAAAGTTTACTTGTAGTTCTTAGATATTAGAAGAGCATTCTTAGAGCCAAGTGAAAAAAATTTATATTCAAATTTATTTATTTTTGTACATGTGTATGTGTTGTATGGCTTGAAGAAGAGTTTCTCATAAAATTTTACTTTCATAATGGTTAAAGTTTCGTTTTTTATTCTGCAGCTTTTTTCCTTTTCCTTTGTCTTTGTGTAGTGTTGTTGTGTTTTAGCTAGAAAAATGAGAATTATTTTCTTACTAACAAAAGTTTACAATTTTTATCTATTTTTTTTATCAGAAAAGTTTTATGGTTGTTATCAAATTTATAGTAACACAAGTTACAATGTTGACAATATTAAATATTTGACTGAGACAAAAAGTTGTAAGGAGTATAAAAGGGGAAGTAATTTTTTAACAAGAATATTTTTCTTACAAAAAAAAAAAGAAAATGTGTTATATTACCTCCTTTAAAAAAGCTAATTGTACTGTTTTCTTAATTTGTTTCTATTTGTAACAACAATTTCTTATCACTTAACTTGACTATAAAAAAAGTGTTGCTTTTACAACCCTTAGGAAAACAGCTTTCTTACACTTTATAAATTGCGTCCTATAGTTTGTGTTTTCTCAAACAGGCTAATAAATAAACATGTTTAAATATACCAGAACAACAGAAGACTCTAAATAAATTTATGACCATCTTAAGCTTCAGCAGCATAAACCTATTAGGTAATAATTTAATCAACAAAGGATTTTTTTCTCGTTTCTTTTCTCCAGCAAAAGAAGCGTAAAGATTACTTGTCCATATTAGTTATATGAGAAGATTTTACTTAATTTGTAACCTAAAACAACAGCTCCATTCTTAAAAGAAACAGCAAAAAAAGCGCAAAACACAAGATATAATAGTAAAAATACCAAGACAATATTAATTAAGTTTACGCTTCCATGACTTAATTACACCAAACTCAAGCATAAACAATTTTTATCTACAATATTTGTATCCTTTCCTGTTGTTTTAGCTATTTGTTCGGCTTTCTAAATAGTAACTAATACTCATTCTGTGAAGATGTTGTGGAAAGGGAATATTTAGAGTAAAAAAAACTTATTGTTGCAAAAAAGAAAACGAAAAAAACAACAATGTTGTACATGGCACAACTAGAAATTACAAAACAAATTTTACTGATATAAAAGTATATATAATTTAACATAGACTATATAATAGACTATAGCTAGAATATAGACTAGACTATAGACGAGACTATAGACTAGACTATAGACTAGACTATAGACGAGACTATAGACTAGACTATAGACGAGACTATAGACGAGACTATAGACTAGACTATAGACGAGACTATAGACTAGACTATAGACGAGACTATAGACTAGACTATAGACGAGACTATAGACTAGACTATAGACGAGACTATAGACTAGACTATAGACTAGACTATAGACTAGACTATAGACTAGACTATAGACTAGACTATAGACTAGACTATAGACTACACTATAGACTAGACTATAGACTAGACTATAGACTACACTATAGACTAGACTATAGACTAGACTATAGACTAGACTATAGACTAGACTATAGACTAGACTAGAGACTAGACTAGACTAGATAGACTAGACTATAGACTAGACTATAGACTAGACTATAGACTAGACTATAGACTAGACTATAGACTAGACTATAGACTAGACTATAGACTAGACTATAGACTAGACTATAGACTAGACTATAGACTAGACTATAGACTAGACTATAGACTAGACTATAGACTAGACTATAGACTAGACTATAGACTAGACTATAGACTAGACTATAGACTAGACTATAGACTAGACTATAGACTAGACTATAGACTAGACTATAGACTAGACTATAGACTAGACTATAGACTAGACTATAGACTAGACTTAGACTAGACTATAGACTAGACTATAGACTAGACTATAGACTAGACTATAGACTAGACTATAGACTAGACTATAGACTAGACTATAGACTAGACTATAGACTAGACTATAGACTAGACTATAGACTAGACTATAGACTAGACTATAGACTAGACTATAGACTAGACTATAGACTAGACTATAGACTAGACTAGACTAGACTATAGACTAGACTATAGACTAGACTATAGACTAGACTATAGACTAGACTATAGACTAGACTATAGACTAGACTATAGACTAGACTATAGACTAGACTATAGACTAGACTTAGACTAGACTATAGACTAGACTATAGACTAGACTATAGACTAGACTATAGACTAGACTATAGACTAGACTATAGACTAGACTATAGACTAGACTATAGACTAGACTATAGACTAGACTATAGACTAGACTATAGACTAGACTATAGACTAGACTATAGACTAGACTATAGACTAGACTATAGACTAGACTATAGACTAGACTATAGACTAGACTATAGACTAGACTATAGACTAGACTATAGACTAGACTATAGACTAGACTATAGACTAGACTTAGACTAGACTATAGACTAGACTATAGACTAGACTATAGACTAGACTATAGACTAGACTATAGACTAGACTATAGACTAGACTTAGACTAGACTATAGACTAGACTATAGACTAGACTATAGACTAGACTATAGACTAGACTATAGACTAGACTATAGACTAGACTATAAACTAGACTATAAACTAGACTATAAACTAGACTATAGACTAGACTATAGACTAGACTATAGACTATTCCTAAGTCCCAGCAAAAAAAAAAAAAAAAAAATGAATTTCTTATAGAAAACCAATAACAAAATGAAAATAAAAGTCTTTAAAAGATTTCTAACATACGCTCTAATGATGTTATACCCAGTTAGAGTTTTGAAACTTTTTATAAATATTGTAGTTGTGTATGAATATATTGTGGCCACATGTTGTTATTTTTTCTTTTTCTTCGTTTTTATTTTCTCATTACTTGCACAGGATTTTACTGTGTTCATATATGTCCTTTGTTTTTTCTTCCTTTTGAGGTCTATTAACATCTTACTTATTATTTACCCAATTTATTTGAAATTTTTCAATTATATTTGTATAAAGTTTATGGTTATTGCACAAGTCAATTGTGAGGTTTATATCTGCTGGCAGTAATTTTACAAAGAAATTGAGTTTTTTTTTTTTTCAATTGAAATTTTATTGTTCAAGGAAAACGTACATACTTATTTGTAATTGAAAGTTAATTGCAATTTTCAGAAAAATTTAATAAAGAAATAATAAGTTGTGGTATTGATTGTTGAGCTACTTTACAAATATGCATAAGATTTACTGAAAAATTTAAAAACTAAGTTCATATTGAGAACGATTTTGTGTGGTTTGTTGTAAACATATTAAATTTAAATGAAATTAAAGTGATTGGATTTTTAATTAATTTAAAGTAAATTCAAAGAATGTTTTGTTAAGAATAGATTTTCAATGAATTATTTTTTTAGAAAACTCTTGATTACTACAGACCAGACTATAGACTAGACTATAGACCAGACTATAGACTATACTATAGACTAGACTATAGACTAGACTATAGACTAGACTATAGACTAGACTATAGACTAGACTATAGACTAGACTATAGACTAGACTATAGACTAGACTATAGACTAGACTATAGACTAGACTATAGACTAGACTATAGACTAGACTATAGACTAGACTATAGACTAGACTATAGACTAGACTATAGACTAGACTATTGACTAGAGTATAGACTAGACTATAGACTAGACTATAGACTAGAGTATAGACTAGACTATAGACTAGACTCTAGACTAGACTATAGACTAGACTATAGACTAGACTATAGACTAGACTATAGACTAGAGTATAGACTAGACTATAGACTAGAGTATAGACTAGACTATAGACTAGACTCTAGACTAGACTATAGACTAGACTATAGACTAGACTATAGACTAGGCTATAGACTAGACTCTAGACTAGACTATAGACTAAACTATAGACTAGACTATAGACTAGACTATAGACTAGACTATAGACTAGACTATAGACTAGACTATAGACTAGACTGTAGACTAGACTATAGACTAGACTATAGACTAGACTATAGACTAGACTATAGACTAGACTATAGACTAGACTGTAGACTAGACTATAGACTAGACTATAGACTAGCCTATAGACTAGACTATAGACTAGACTATAGACTAGACTATAGACTAGACTATAGACCAGACTATAGACTAGACTATAGACTAGACTATAGACTAGACTATAGACTAGACTATAGACTAGACTATAGACTAGACTATAGACTAGACTATAGACTAGACTATAGACTAGACTATAGACTAGACTATAGACTAGACTATAGACTAGACTATAGACTAGACTATAGACTAGACTATAGACTAGACTATACTAGACTATAAACTAGACTATAGACTAGACTATAGACTAGACTATAGACTAGACTAGACTAGACTATAGACTAGACTATAGACTAGACTATAGACTAGACTATAGACTAGACTGTAGACTAGACTATAGACTAGACTATAGACTAGACTATAGACTAGACTATAGACTAGACTATAGACTAGACTATAGACTAGACTATAGACTAGACTATAGACTAGACTATAGACTAGACTATAGACTAGACTATAGACTAGACTATAGACTAGACTATAGACTAGACTATAGTCAAGTAGACTAGACTATAGACTAGACTATAGACTAGACTATAGACTAGACTATAAACTAGATTATAAACTAGACTATAGACTAGACTATAGACTAGACTATAGACTAGACTATAAACTAGACTATAGACTAGACTATAGACTAGACTATAGACTAGACTGTAGACTAGACTATAGACTAGACTGTAGACTAGACTATAGACTAGACTATAGACTAGACTATAGACTAGACTATAGACTAGACTATAGACTAGACTATAGACTAGACTATAGACTAGACTATAGACTAGACTATAGACTAGACTATAGACTAGACTATAGACTAGACTATAGACTAGACTATAGACTAGACTATAGACTAGACTATAGACTAGACTATAGACTAGACTATAGACTAGACTATAGACTAGACTATAGACTAGACTATAGACTAGACTATAGACTAGACTATAGACTAGACTATAGACTAGGACGATAGACTAGACTATAGACTAGGACTATAGACTAGACTATAGACTAGACTATAGACTAGACTATAGACTAGACTATAGACAGACTATAGACTACTATAGACTAGACTATAGACTAGACTATAGACTAGACTATAGACTAGACTATAGACTAGGACTATAGACTAGACCTATAGACTAGACTATAGACTAGACTATAGCCTAGAACTATAGACTAGGACGATAGACTAGACTACTAGACTAGACTAGACTATAGACTAGGACTATAGACTAGACCCTCTAGACTAGACTATAGACTAGACTATAGACAGACTATAGACTAGCACTAGAGACTAGACTATAGACTAGACAAGACTAACTATAGACTAGACTATAGACTAGACTATAGACTAGGACTATACTAGACTATGACTGACTATACTAGACTATAACCTAGACTATAGACTAGACTATAGACTAGACTATAGGACGAGACTATAGACTAGAACTATAGACTAGACTATAGACTAGACTATAGACTAGACTATAGGAACGATAGACTATAGACTATAGACTAGACTATAGACTAGACTATAGACTAGACTATAGACTAGACTATAGACTAGACTATAGACTAGACTATAGACTAGACTATAGACTAGACTATAGACTAGACTATAGACTAGACTATAGACTAGACTATAGACTAGACTATAGACTAGACTATAGACTAGACTATAGACTAGACTATAGACTAGACTATAGACTAGACTATAGACTAGACTATAGACTAGACTAGACTAGACTATAGACTAGACTATATACTATACTATAAACTAGACTATAAACTAGACTATAGACTAGAGTATAGACTAGACTATAGACTAGACTATAAACTAGAATATAGACTAGACTATAGATTAGACTATAGACTAGACTATAGACTAGACTATAGACTAGACTATAGACTAGAATATAGACTAGACTATTGATTAGACTATAGCCTAGACTATAGACTAGACTATAGACTAGACTATAGACTAGACTATAGACTAGACTATAGACTAGACTATAGACTAGACTATAGACTAGACTATAGACTAGACTATAGACTAGACTATAGACTAGACTATAGACTAGACTATAGACTAGACTATAGACTAGACTATAGACTAGACTATAGACTAGACTATAGACTAGACTATAGACTAGACTATAGACTAGACTATAGACTAGACTATAGACTAGACTATAGACTAGACTATAGACTAGACTATAGACTAGACTATAGACTAGACATAGACTAGACTATAGACTAGACTATAGACTAGACTATAGACTAGACTATAGACTAGACTATAGACTAGACTATAGACTAGACTATAGACTAGACTATAGACTAGACTATAGACTGGACTATAGACTAGACTATAGACTAGACTATAGACTAGACTATAGACCAGACTATAGACTAGACTATAGACTAGACTATAGACTAGACTATAGACTAGACTATAGACTAGACTATAGACTAGACTATAGACTAGACTATACTACACTATAGACTAGACTGTAGACTAGACTATAGACTAGACTATAGACTAGACTATAGACTAGACTATAGACTGGACTATAGACTAGACTATAGACTAGACTATAGACTAGACTATAGACTAGACTATAGACTAGACTATAGACTAGACTATAGACTAGACTATAGACTAGACTATAGACTAGACTTTAGACTAGACTATAGACTAGACTATAGACTAGACTATAGACTAGACTATAGACTAGACTATAGACTAGACTATAGACTAGACTATAGACTAGACTATAGACTAGACTATAGACTAGACTATAGACTAGACTATAGACTAGACTATAGACTAGACTATAGACTAGACTATAGACTAGACTATAGACTAGACTATAGACTAGACCTTAGACTAGACTATAGACTAGACTTTAGACTAGACTATAGACTAGACTATAGACTAGACTATAGACTAGACTATAGACTAGACTATAGACTAGACTATAGACTAGACTATAGACTAGACTATATACTACACTATAGACTAGACTATAGACTAGACTATAGACTAGACCTTAGACTAGACTATAGACTAGACTTTAGACTAGACTATAGACTAGACTATAGACTAGACTATAGACTAGACTATAGACTAGACTATAGACTAGACTATAGACTAGACTATAGACTAGACTATAGACTAGACTATATACTACACTATAGACTAGACTGTAGACTAGACTATAGACTAGACTATAGACTAGACTATAGACTAGACTATAGACTAGACTATAGACTAGACTATAGACTAGACTATAGACTAGACTATAGACTAGACTATAGACTAGACTATAGACTAGACTATAGACTAGACTATAGACTAGACTATAGACTAGACTATAGACTAGACTATAGACTAGACTATAGACTAGACTATAGACTAGACTATAGACTAGACTATAGACTAGACTATAGACTAAACTATAGACTAGACTATAGACTAGACTATAGACTAGACTATAGACTAGACTATAGACTAGACTATAGACTAGACTATAGACTAGACTATAGACTAGACTATAGACTAGACTATAGACTAGACTATAGACTAGACTATAGACTAGACTATAGACTAGACTATAGACTAGACTATAGACTAGACTATAGACTAGACTATAGACTAGACTATAGACTAGACTATAGACTAGACTATAGACTAGACTATAGACTAGACTATAGACTAGACTATAGACTAGACTATAGACTAGACTATAGACTAGACTATAGACTAGACTATAGACTAGACTATAGACTAGACTATAGACTAGACTATAGACTAGACTATAGACTAGACTATAGACTAGACTATAGACTAGACTATAGACTAGACTATAGACTAGACTATAGACTAGACTATAGACTAGACTATAGACACTAGACTATACTAGACTATAAACTAGACTATAAACTAGAATATAGACTAGACTATAGACTAGACTATAGACTAGACTATAAACTAGAATATAGACTAGACTATAGATTAGACTATAGACTAGACTATAGACTAGACTATAGACTAGACTATAGACTAGACTATAGACTAGAATATAGACTAGACTATAGATTAGACTATAGACTAGACTATAGACTAGACTATAGACTAGACTATAGACTAGACTATAGACTAGACTATAGACTAGACTATAGACTAGACTATAGACTAGACTATAGACTAGACTATAGACTAGACTATAGACTAGACTATAGACTAGACTATAGACTAGACTATAGACTAGACTATAGACTAGACTATAGACTAGACTATAGACTAGACTATAGACTAGACTATAGACTAGACTATAGACTAGACTATAGACTAGACTATAGACTAGACTATAGACTAGACTATAGACTAGACTATAGACTAGACTATAGACTAGACTATAGACTAGACTATAGACTAGACTATAGACTAGACTATAGACTAGACTATAGACTAGACTATAGACTAGACTATAGACTAGACTATATACTAGACTATAGACTAGACTATAGACTAGACTATAGACTAGACTATAGACTAGACTATAGACTAGACTATAGACTAGACTATAGACTAGACTATAGACCAGACTATAGACTAGACTATAGACTAGACTATAGACTAGACTATAGTCTAGACTATAGACTAGACTATAGACTAGACTATAGACTAGACTATAGACTAGACTATAGACTAGACTATAGACTAGACTATATACTACACTATAGACTAGACTGTAGACTAGACTATAGACTAGACTATAGACTAGACTATAGACTAGACTATAGACTAGACTATAGACTGGACTATAGACTAGACTATAGACTGGACTATAGACTAGACTATAGACTAGACTAGACTATAGACTAGACTATAGACTAGACTATAGACTAGACTATAGACTAGACTGTAGACTAGACTATAGACTAGACTATAGACTAGACTATAGACTAGACTATAGACTAGACTATAGACTAGACTATAGACTAGACTTTAGACTAGACTATAGACTAGACTATAGACTAGACTATAGACTAGACTATAGACTAGACTATAGACTAGACTATAGACTAGACTATAGACTAGACTATAGACTAGACTATAGACTAGACTATAGACTAGACTATAGACTAGACTATAGACTAGACTATAGACTAGACTATAGACTAGACTATAGACTAGACTATAGACTAGACTATAGACTAGACTATAGACTAGACTATAGACTAGACTATAGACTAGATTTTTTACTCCTTGCCTATTCCTACTTAAGATATAATTTTTTATAAATGTCGGTTTTTGGAGAATTTTCAATAAATAATAAAGCTATTTTTTATTAAATATTTTTAATTCAAATTTATTTAAATTATATCTCACTTTATCGCACTTAAAATTGTAATATAAATTTAACATGATTTTTTAATTGTCCCACTTTTTTATGATATACAAGCTGCTGTTGTTATAACAAAGTTTTTCTGTCAATGTCACAGTCAGCCAGACTTTATAGTTCTTTAAAATATTTTTAATGTTTTACATGCAACACATACGAACACAATGCAAAAATATAAATAAAACAACAAAACAATTGGATAGGACTCAATATTGAATTAAAGAAAATGCCAACATAAACACACTCTTATATTTTTTCACTGAATATGTTGGCGGACACTACAATTGAGTTTTCTTTTATTACTTGCAACAGCAATCGCAGCATTTTGTATAAAAAATATATATGAAAAAAACAAAATATTTTTATTCAATTAACTTTTTCGTATATTTAATAACACACATACGGCCGCAACTACTATGAAAGTATATGTGAAAAAAAAAAAATCGAATAAAAATGAAATAAAATTTGTGCAACATGGAAAAAAAGTATGCAACTTATTTGCGTACTACTATGTATATAAACTATTGTACATAACTATCCCAGGAAAAACTTACATTGAAAAGTAATGAGTTAAATAGCTAATAAAACCTCTTTTCACTACTTCTTCATTAGCATTTTAAGTCATTATTTTAACATGGTGATGTCATTGGAGGCAAGTACTTCTACGCACGCTTACAAATAGGGACTTAAAGAAGTACTTGCAATTTCCCTTACAAAACAGTTGTTGAGTAGTTGTTTGTTTTTTAATAATAAAAAGAGCAGCTAGAATACGAACCAGGGGCTTCGGTTTGTTAGTCAAATGTTCTACACACTGCACCACTGCTTAGCTATTTATTGCGCGTCAAATAATGGTTTTCTCAAACAAAACTAATTTTGTTTTATTTTTTAAAACACAATTCTTAAAACGCAATTAAATAAATGTGCAAACAAAATGACAAAGCCGAAAATAAAGTACTTCTATATCAGATTATAATAAAGTCATTACTAGAGTACTTCTATGTAATGCAGACGGTAAGTAGTAGTCATTGAAAAGTAAGTGGTTATGGAAGTACAACCCATTACCGAGTTTTTGCTGGGATATTATGGTACATGGTTAATTTTCATTTTTTATTTTACTTTTTTTTTTGCACTCTATAACCACAATATGTTGCCATTATTATGGCCAGTATATTGGATTGTGTTTCTTTTCTGGTACACAACTGTTTTCAATGCTAAATGAAGTTTACTCTACAAAAAAAAAAAAAGAACATGAAAACTGCGAATGGATTAAAAAAGTGGCCAGTTGCCACACTTGCACACACATTTAAAAATACTCATATTGGCTACTGTGCAAAAATAGCAATTATTTTTATGAAAAAATATAATTCATTAAAAATGTAATAAAATCAACATTAAAAATTTTGTATATAATGTGTGTTTGTCACTATTGTAAATTTATTTGCAACATAATGTTATACAACCACTAAATGCATTCAATAGAAAAGTATACCACAGAAAAATATGTAATAAATTAAGTTTATTACTTGTTACAGAAGGAAATAATAATGTTGTAGGAGTCTGTGGTGAATTTCAGTTTTTTTTATTAATTTATGAAAAATTTTAGTTTAATTAGTGTCAACATGAATGGAAATGTGATAAATGGAATGTTAATAATGAAGTACAGTAAACCGGGATTAATTACACCAACTAACACATTACTTTGCGATGTAATCAAATTCTAGCTCATCTCTCTCACTTATACTTTAGTTCAGTTCTAGTTCAGTTCTAGTTCAGTTCTAGTTCAATTCTAGTTCAGTTCTAGTTTCAGTTCTAGTTCAGTTCTAGTTCAGTTCTAGTTCTAGTTCAGTTCTAGTTCAGTTCTAGTTCAGTTCTAGTTCAGTTCGTCAGTTCTAGTTCAGTAGTTCAGTTCTAGTTCAGTTCTAGTTCAGTTTATAGTTTCAGTTCTAGTTCAGTTCTAGTTCAGTTCTAGTTCAGGTCTAGTTCAGTTTCTAGTTCAGTTCTAGTTCAGTTCTAGTTCAGTTCTAGTTCAGTTCTAGTTCAGTTCTAGTTCAGTTCTAGTTCAGTTCTAGTTCAGTTCTAGTTCAGTTCTAGTTCAGTTCTAGTTCAGTTCTAGTTCAGTTCTAGTTCAGTTCTAGTTCAGTTCTAGTCCAGTTCTAGTTCAGTTCTAGTTCAGTTCTAGTTCAGTTCTAGTTCAGTTCAGTTCTAGTTCAGTTCTAGTTCAGTTCTAGTTCAGTTCTAGTTCAGTTCTAGTTCAGTTCAGTTCAGTTCTAGTTCAGTTCTAGTTCAGTTCTAGTTCAGTTCTAGTTCAGTTCTAGTTCAGTTCTAGTTCAGTTCTAGTTCAGTTCTAGTTCAGTTCTAGTTCAGTTCTAGTTCAGTTCTAGTTCAGTTCTAGTTCAGTTCTAGTTCAGTTCTAGTTCAGTTCTAGTTCAGTTCTAGTTCAGTTCCAGTTCTAGTTCAGTTCTAGTTCAGTTCTAGTTCAGTTCTAGTTCAGTTCTAGTTCAGTTCTAGTTCAGTTCTTTCAGTTCTAGTTCAGTTCTAGTTCAGTTCTAGTTCAGTTCTAGTTCAGTTCTAGTTCAGTTCTAATTCAGTTCTAGTTCAATTCTAGCTCAGTTCTAGTTCAGTTCTAGTTTAGTTTCTAGTTCAGTTCTAGTTCAGTTCTAGTTCAGTTCTAGTCAGTTCTAGTTCAGTTCTAGTTCAGTTCTAGTTCAGTTCTAGTTCAGTTCTAGTCAGTTCTAGTTCAGTTCTGGTTCAGCTTCTAGTTCAGTTCCAGTTCAGTTCTAGTTCAGTTCTAGTTCAGTTCTAGTTCAGTTCTAGTTCAGTTCTAGTTCAGTTCTAGTTCAGTTCTAGTTCAGTTCTAGTTCAGTTCTAGTTCAGTTCTAGTTCAGTTCTAGTTCAGTTTCTAGTTCAGTTCTAGTTCAGTTCTAGTTCAGTTCTAGTTCAGTTCTAGTTCAGTTCTAGTTCAGTTCTAGTTCAGTTCTAGTTCAGTTCTAGTTCAGTCTAGTTCAGTTCTAGTTCAGTTCTATTCAGTTCTAATTCAGTTCTAGTTTAATTCTGTTCAGTTCTAGTTCTAGTTCAGTTCTAGTTCAGTTCTAGTTCAGTTCTAGTTTCAGTTCTAGTCTAGTTTCTAGTTCAGTATAGTTCAGTTCTAGTTCAGTTCTAGTTCAGTTTCTAGTTCAGTTCTAGTTCAGTTCCTAGTCAGTTCTAGTTCAGTTAGTTCAGTTCTAGTTCAGTTCTAGTTCAGTTCTAGTTCAGTTCTAGTTCAGTTCTAGTTCAGTTCTAGTTCAGTTCTAGTTCAGTTCTAGTTCAGTTCTAGTTCAGTTCTAGTTCAGTTCTAGTTCAGTTCTAGTTCAGTTCTAGTTCAGTTCTAGTTCAGTTCTAGTTCAGTTATAGTTCAGTTCTAGTTCAGTTCTAGTTCATGTTCTAGTTCAGTTCTAGTTCAGTTCTAGTTCAGTTTCTAGTTCAGTTCTAGTTCAGTTCTAGTTCAGTTCTAGTTCAGTTCTAGTTCAGTTCTAGTTCAGTTAGTTCAGTTCTAGTTCAGTTCTAGTTCAGTTCTAGTTCAGTTCTAGTTCAGTTCTAGTTCAGTTCTAGTTCAGTTCTAGTTCAGTTCTAGTTCAGTTCTAGTTCAGTTCTAGTTCAGTTCTAGTTCAGTTCTAGTTCAGTTCTAGTCTAGTTTCCGTTCAAGTTCAGTCTATTTCAATTCTAGTTCAGTTCTAATTCATTTCTAGTTTGTTTTAATTTCAGTTCTACTTTCAGTTTTTTATTTAAAATCATGATCATTACTATTTTTTTGAGTGTACACACATACATACATTAGCTTAACTTAATGCAATACCATTTTTAAAAAAGGGATTTATTTCTATTATTGTCGCAATACTTTGTGCATAATTTCAAAACTTTTAAAATTTTGCTAAATTCTTTCTTTATTTTTTTTTCACTCCATTTTTAGGTCTGTGCATTATCAAAACGTAGCATGATTTTACAACCAGATTTATTATCATACAATGATATACCACAGCAGCCACCATTACCACCCGGTGCTGTTGGAGCGGCCTCAGCACAGGCTGTAGCAACTGGAGCCTTAATAGTTCATCAACAGCTGCAGCAACAAATGCATCAGCAGCAACCACTACCAATGGCCTCGACCAAAACAATACAACAGAATAATATAATTATAGCCAACGCTGGCTTAAGTTACGACGATGTACTAAATGATGATTTTCAATTTGATATGGATGGTCATGATGTGATGGTATTTTTGCATATACAAAAAACCGGAGGAACATCATTTGGTCGTCATTTAGTGCGTGACTTGGATTTAAAGGTGAGTATTTGTTTATTTTTGATTTGAGGGAAAAACGATTTTGAAATTGAAAAAAAATTTATATGTAATCAATTTGTGTGATGAACGACTTAAGTTATTATAACAATAGAGTTTGGATGAATGAGAAAAAACTGCCGCAATTTTCAGGGTCAATACATTTTGAAACGGTCATTTGTTGAGATTGATTTTTTTCCTTTTTCTTGGGATTTGTTCTTGTTGTTTCTTTTTTTAAAGAATTACTTTTAAAATGTCATTATTTAGCCTAAATACACTCTACATGAGCCATTGTTTTTGGTAGTGATTATACACATCAAACATCAAAATGTTACGTTCGATTCTAGTTTACTTGTAGTTCAGGCCCAGTTCAGTTCTAGTTCAATTCTCATTCAGTTATAATTCAGCCTTATAGCATTCTCACAAGTCGTTTTCACCCAAATTAACTTTTTTGCACTTTAATCTCATATTCTGTTCATCATAATCTTTATATTAAATTAAAAAGCTCATTATTATTCTAAACCACAAGGACAGGTTATGAGCTTTAGGCATTATTGGCAGTGGTTTATGGTCTATTTAATGCTGATTTTTTTTATTTCGTTTTCAACAATTTTATTTTTTACCAGTTCGTTTCTTTTTCATATAAAGTTTGTTGAAAAATGTTTACTTTTTGTTTAACTTTTGTATATCCTTTTTATGGTCACTAAATCATTAATTTTATTTTCAATTTATTTTTATCTTTATTTTTCAAAATTATTTTTATTTTGTTTAAATTTTTTTATCAAGAAAAAATTAACATAAATTGTCATTTTAAAATCTTGTCAGGATTTGCTTGTCATTTCATGTTAAAACATTTTTTTGCAAGTTTGGAATTTTAATAATGTTTTTGTATGTTCATGTACGAGTATTTACAGAATGTATTTCTTCTTGTCATTTTTGTAAATAAAATCTTCATAAAATTTTATTACTTTTTTCGTTTTGCAGTTGTTCGATTTTTCAATAAAGTTGCAAAATTGATTTCTGTTTGTTTTAAAATTGAAATTAAATTTATGAATGCCTTGTTTAACTTTTGGAAAATGATAGTTGTAAAGTAAAGAAATTTTATTAGGCAGAAAGAAAGAAATTTATGAAATTTTTGTACATATGAATATTAGATGATTCGTATTCTTGTGTAAAAGCTACAACTTGAGAAATATTTTAGAAATTTAATTAGAACAGAAATAGAACTGAACTAAAACAGAACTAGAACTGAACTAGAACTGAGCTAGAACTGAACTAGAACTGAACTAGAACTGAACTAGAACTGAACTAGAACTGAACTAGAACTGAACTAGAACTGAACTAGAACTGAACTAGAACTGAACTAGAACTAAACTAGAACTGAACTAGAAATGAACTAGAACTGAACTAAAACAGAACTAGAACTGAACTAGAACTGAACTAGAACTGAACTAGAACTGAACTAGAACTGAACTAGAACTGAACTAGAACTGAACTAGAACTGAACTAGAACTGAACTAGAACTGAACTAGAACTGAACTAGAACTGAACTAGAACTGAACTAGAACTGAACTAGAACTGAACTAGAACTGAACTAGAACTGAACTAGAACTGAACTAGAACTGAACTAGAACTGAACTAGAACTGAACTAGAACTGAACTAGAACTGAACTAGAACTGAACTAGAACTGAACTAGAACTGAACTAGAACTGAACTAGAACTGAACTAGAACTGAACTAGAACTGAACTAGAACTGAACTAGAACTGAACTAGAACTGAACTAGAACTGAACTAGAACTGAACTAGAACTGAACTAGAACTGAACTAGAACTGAACTAGAACTGAACTAGAACTGAACTAGAACTGAACTAGAACTGAACTAGAACTGAACTAGAACTGAACTAGAACTGAACTAGAACTGAACTAGAACTGAACTAGAACTGAACTAGAACTGAACTAGAACTGAACTAGAACTGAACTAGAACTGAACTAGAACTGAACTAGAACTGAACTAGAACTGAACTAGAACTGAACTAGAACTGAACTAGAACTGAACTAGAACTGAACTAGAACTGAACTAGAACTGAACTAGAACTGAACTAGAACTGAACTAGAACTGAACTAGAACTGAACTAGAACTGAACTAGAACTGAACTAGAACTGAACTAGAACTGAACTAGAACTGAACTAGAACTGAACTAGAACTGAACTAGAACTGAACTAGAACTGAACTAGAACTGAACTAGAACTGAACTAGAACTGAACTAGAACTGAACTAGAACTGAACTAGAACTGAACTAGAACTGAACTAGAACTAGAACTGAACTAGAACTGAACTAGAACTGAACTAGAACTGACTAGAACTGAACTAGAACTGAACTAGAACTGAACTAGAACGGAACTAGAACTGAACTAGAACTGAACTAGAACTGAACTAGAACTGAACTAGAACTGAACTAGAACTGAACTAGAACTGAACTAGAACTGAACTAGAACTGAACTAGAACTGAACTAGAACTGAACTAGACTGAACTAGAACTGACTAGAACTGAACTAGAACTGAACTAGAACTGAACTAGAACTGAACTAGAACTGAACTAGAACTGAACTAGAACTGAACTAGACTGAACTAGAACTGAACTAACTGACTGAACTGAACTAGAACTGACTAGAACTGAACTAGAACTGAACTAGAAACTGAACTAGAACTGAACTAGAACTGAACTAGAACTGAACTAGAACTGAACTAGAACTGACTAACGGAACTAGAACGAACTGAACTGAACTAGAACTGAACTAGAACTGAACTAGAACTGAACTAGAACTGAACTAGAACTGAACTAGAACTGAACTAGAACTGAACTAGAACTGAACTAGAACTGAACTAGAACTGAACTAGAAACTGAACTAGAACTGAACTAGACCTGAACTAGAACTGAACTAGAACGTGAACTAGAACTGAAATAGAACTGAAACTAGAAACTGAACTAGACTGAACTAGAACTGAACTAGAACTGAACTAGAACTGAACTAGAACTGAACTAGAACTGAACTAGAAAACTGAACTAGAACTGAACTAGAAACTGAACTAGGAACTGAACTAGAACTGGAACTAGAAACTGAACTAGAACTGAAGTAGAAACTGAACTAGAACTAACTAGAACTGAACTAGAAACTTAGACCTAGAACTGACTAGAACTGAACTAGAACTGAACTAGGAACTGAACTAGAAACTGAACTAGAACTGAACTAGAACTGAACTAGAACTGAACTAGAACTGAACTAGAACTGAACTAGAACTGAACTAGAACTGAACTAGAACTGAACTAGAACTGAACTAGACGAACTAGAACTGAAGTAGACTGAACGAACTGAACTAGAACTGAACTAGAAACTGAACTAGAACTGAACTAGAACTGAACTAGAACTGAACTAGAACTGAACTAGAACTGAACTGAACTGAACTAGAACTGAACTGAACGAACTAGAACTGAACTAGAACTGAACTAGAACTGAACTAGAACTGAACTAGAATGAACTAGAACTGAACTAGAACTGAACTAGAACTGACTAGAACTGAACTAGAACTGAACTAGAACTGAACTAGAACTGAACTAGAACTGACTAGAACTGAACTAGAACTGAACTAGAACTGAACTAGAACTGAACTAGACTGAACTAGAACTGAACTAGAACTGAACTAGAACTGAATAGAACTGAATAGAACTGAACTAGAACTGAACTAGAACTGAACTAGAACTGAACTAGAACTGAACTAGAACTGAACTAGAACTGAACTAGAACTGAACTAGAACTGAACTAGAACTGAACTAGAACTGACTAGAACTGAACTAGAACTGAACTAGAACTGAACTAAACTGAACTAGAACTGAAAGAACTGAACTAGAACTGAACTAGATTTGAACTAGATTCGAACTAGAATTAAACTAGAAATGAATTAGAAATGAGCTAAATCTGAACTAGTTCTACTAGAACTAACCTAAACTGAACTAGAACTGAACTAAAACTGAACTAGAACCAAATAAGAACTAACAAAAATCTAAATTTTAATCAGAATTGGTAAAAATTTATTAGGAATCTAGTTACCGTTATAAATCAAATAGTAATTTAATAAAACTTTTCTAACATAAATTTTCTCCCCACAGAGACCCTGTGAGTGTCAACGACAGCGCAAACGCTGCTATTGCTTCCGTCCACATCGCAATGAAAATTGGCTATTTTCACGCTACTCAACCGGTTGGAAATGTGGCCTACATGCCGATTGGACTGAACTAACCTCTTGTGTCGATCAAGAACTCGACAAAAACGAAGGTGAATCGGCGAAACGAAGATATTTCTATATAACCCTACTACGAGAACCTATAGCACGCTATATGTCGGAATATCGACATGTTAAACGGGGAGCCACCTGGAAGGGCTCAAGGCACTGGTGTCTGGGTAGACAAGCCACTACACAAGAATTGCCACCCTGTTATAAAGGCAAAGATTGGTTGGATGTAACCATAGATGAGTTTGCGGGTTGTGATTCAAATTTAGCGGCAAATCGACAAACTAGAATGTTGGCCGATTTAGCTTTGGTGGGTTGTTATAACAAATCGGCCATGCCATCGCACGAAAGAGATCGTGTTATGTTGGCCAGTGCTAAGAGAAATCTAGCAGCCATGGCATATTTTGGTTTAACGGAATATCAAAAGGTAGGCTATATAATATAGATAAAAGTTGTTGATGTTTTTTTAATTAAAATATTTATTTTACAGATTTCCCAATATATTTTTGAAGAAACGTTTAATTTAAGGTTTGCCATACCGTTTGAACAGCACAATACCACCTTATCGGTATCGGCCATACATAATCTACGACCCGACCAAAGACGCCACATAGAAGAATTAAATAGTTTAGACATTGAATTGTATGCTTTTGCCAAAAATTTATTATTTGAAAGGTTTGTGTTTAACAAGAAATTAAAATAATAATTTATGTTTAATTAAAATTAAAATTAAAAAAATTATTTAATTACTGTAAATAATTGTTTGTTTTCTTTGCAATTTTAGATTTGAACATCTTAAAGCTAAAGACAACGATTTTGAAAAACGTTTTGCCAATTTAGGCAATATTTATTATAAACAGGGTGTTACCGAATTCAATTGGGACAGTAATATCGATGAAACTGTTAGTACAGAACATTGAATATTTCCAAAAAATATATATATTACACACAACAAAATATTTAAAAGAAATCTCTAAAAATTAATGAAAGTGAACAATTGTTTAAACCAAAAATTATTATAAATAATCTAAAAACTAAAAAAAAATTATACACAAATCCAAATAAGTTATTTAGTTATAAAAATACTTTTAATATTAAAATAATATTAATAATTTTCTTTCTTTTTTTTAAGCTTAATTTTAAGCTAACTAAATACTATTTAAGGCTTAAGTAATAATTATTATAATATTAATTATTAATATTTAAATTAAAACAGACAGACTTTAAGTAGTTTTTAAGTCTTACATTTTTTTTAGTACTAATAATAGAAAACCTAAACGAAAGAAAACCTTACAAAAACCTTTTAATTTTTAAAAATCACTACTGTATTATTTGTTTTTATGTCTATACTTTATAAAATGTAATTGTATATATTAATAAGAAAAAATCTGTATAAATTAAGTTTAACTTAAAGTAATTATGTTTCAAATAATACAAAATGAATTTGGGCATATCACAGAATTTCGAATGATAGTTGCAATTTAATATATTGAGGGAAAAAAATTTTGTGAAATTGTTATTGATTTCAATGTCATTATGCTTTCTGAGACATGCACGAACGTGTCCAAAGTTTTATATATTTTAGATTTTATCATCCAGTTTAGCAATTTTTTTGTGATATGCCCCTTTAAAGTATTTTTTTGTCTGATTTTAAAAACCAACTGTCTCTCTGTTATTCTCTCTACTCTTTGAACTATATAAAATTTACAACGAAATTTCTCTTCTCTGAAATTAATTTTTTGTTTTTTATATACAATTTATTGTAAACAGGAAACTACTCAATAATTCTAATTTTAGAAAAAATTTATAAAATTTATTAAAATTTGAAAATCAAATTTTGAAAACTCCAACTTAAATGAAATTATATTCGATTAAGCTTTTGCATTAAAAAACTCGTCTATAGACGAGTTTATGGACGAGTATTTACTAGGCGAGTTTATAGAGTAGTCTATAGTTCTGTTTATAGACAAGCCAAGGGGTCTTTAGTCGAGTTTATAGAAGACACTATAGTCGAGTATTTATTTTAGTATTCAGTCGATTGTAGATGAGTTTTTAGACGAGATTATGGTCAACTTTGGAGACTAGACGAGTCTGAGTTTATAGATAAGAATGAAGTTGAGTCTATAGACTAGTCTTTAATTGAGTTAATAGAAGAGACTATACATGAGTTTAGAGTCCAGTTTATAGATGAGTAAAAGTTTGAGTTTATAGACGAGACTTAAATCGAATTTATAAACAATCTATAGTTGAGTTAATAAATGTAAATGAGTTTTTAGACGAGTTTGTAGATGAGTTTTTAGACGAGTTTGTATGTGAGTTTGTAGACGAGTTTGTAGGTGAGTTTGTAGACTAGTTTATGGTCAACTTTGTAGACGAGACGAGTCTTTAGTTGAGTTTATAGATGAGAATAAAGTTGAGTCTTTAGACTCGTCTTTAATTGAGTTCATAGAAGAGACTATACTAGAGTTTAGAGTCCAGTTTATAGATGAGTAAAAAGTTGAGTTTATAGACGACACTTAAATCGAATTTATAAACAAGTCTATAGTCGAGTTAATAAATGTAGATGAGTTTTTAGACGAGTTTGTAGATGAGTTTTTTGACGATTTTGTAGGTGAGTTTGTAGACGAGATTATGGTCAACTTCGAGACGAGACGACCCTTTAGTTGAGTTTATAGTTGAGAATAAAGTTGAGTCTATAGACTCGACTTTATTTGAGTTCATAGAAGAGACTATACTCGTGTTTAGAGTCCAGTTTATAGATGAGTAAAAAGATGAGTTTATAGACAAGACTTAAATCGAATTTATAAACAAGTCTATAGTCGAGTTAATAAATGTAGATGAGTTTTTACACGAGTTTGTAGATGAGTTTTTAGGCGAGTTTGTAGACGAGATTATGGTAAACTTTGTAGACGAGACAAGTCTTTAGCTGAGTTTATAGATGAGAATAAAGTTGAGTCTATAGATTGGTTTTTAAATGAGTTCATAGAAGAGACTATACTCGAGTTTAGAGTCCAGTTTATAGATGAGTAAAAAGTTGAGTTTATAGACGAGACTAAAATCGAGTTTATAAAGAAGTCTATAGTCGAGTTAATAAATGTAGATGAGTTTTTAGACGAGTTTGTAGGTGAGTTTGTAGACGAGTTTATGGTCAACTTTGTAGACGAGACGAGTCTTTAGTTGAGTTTATAGATGAGAATAAAGTTGAGTCTATAGACTAGTCTTTAATTGAGTTCATAGAAGAGACTATGCTCGAGTTTAGAGTCCAGTTTATAGATGAGTAAAAAGTTGAGTTTATAGACGAGACTAAAATCGAGTTTATAAACAAGTCTATAGTCGAGTTAGTAAATGTAGATGAGTTTTTAGACGAGCTTGTAGATGAGTTTTTTGACGAGTTTGTAGGTGAGTTTGTAGACGAGACGACTCTTTAGTTGAGTTTATAGGTGAGAATAAAGATGAGTCTACAGACTAGTCTTTAATTGAGTTCATAGAAGAGCCTATACTCGAGTTTAGAGTCCAGTTTATAGATGAGTAAAAAGTTGAGTTTATAGACGAGACTAAAATCGAGTTTATAAACAAGTCTATAGTCGTGTTAATAAATGTAGATGAGTTTTTAGACGAGTTTGTACATGAGTTTTTAGACAAGATCATGGTCAACTTTGTAGACGAGACAAGTCTTTAGTTGAGTTTGTAGATGAGAATAAAGTTGAGTCTATAGACTAGTCTTTAATTGAGTTCATAGAAGATACTATACTCCAGTTTAGAGTCCAGTTTATAGATGAGTAATAACTTGAGTTTATAGACGAGACTAAAATCGAATTTATATATAAGTCTATAGATGTGTTAATAAATGAGCATAATGGAGTTTATGGATAAAACTTTAGACGACCACTTTTCGAGTTTATAGAAAAGTCTATCATGGAGAGTTTATTTTAGTCTTTAGTCGAATTTCTAGACGAATCTTTAGTTGAGTGTTTATTTTAGTCTTTAGTCGAGTTTTTAGACCAGTCTTTAGTTGAGTTCCTAGATGAGTTTTTAGACGTGATTAGGGACAACTTTACAGACGAGACTATAGTCGTTTTTATAGGTGAAACGGTGGTCAACTTTATATATGAGTCGATTGTTTACAAGACCTTAGTCGACTTTATAAACAAGACTAGGGTCGACTATAGTGAGTTTATAGACAAGACTTTTATTGAGTTTATAGAAAAGAGTCGAGTCTGTAATCAAATTTGTGGACGAATCTACTGATGAATTAAAAGACAAGCCATACAGTCAAGTCTATAGAATCTCAATACAACATAAATTCGACGATATATTTGAAAAAGTTTGAAGCTGATTCTCAATAAAATTTTTACAACAACTTATAGTGGAAAATGTTTTAAGTATTTTAGAATAAAAGAGTATATTTTCGTAAATTCGATCTTTTATTCAAAAATCTTAAAAATGGTTGTTTATTATAATATTTTTTTAAATTCGAACTTATGTTTGGTCTCTAAATTACAAGGTTCCCTAAAACGTGTACTGTTCTACTTATGTGGGATCAATTTCTTTCGATGTTTTCAATTTCAAACTTAAAAACTTTGAAAATATTTTCAGTTAGAATTGTTGAGTAGTTTTTTCTTTTAAATCAAATATTATGAAATTTTAATTTATCTGTTTTATGCTTTTATAATTAATGACTGATCTTTAAAGTAATTTTATAATTGTTTATGTTTTTATTATAAACTCTAAGTATAACTTAAACTAAAAACAAGAAAATCTTAACAAAAAAACAGCAGTTGTAAATAATTAATATTTAAGTTTAAAAAATAGCAATTAATTACAAATATAATTTAAAAATACCTAAACGGCTTACAACTACAAAGAAAAATATCAAACAAAATCCAGAAAATAAACTTAAATGGCTGATAAAAATTTTTAAATTTAAACAGTTAACTGTTGTTTAAAAGTTTAAATTTAAAACTTGATAATAAAAAATTTTCCTACAGTTTTTATGTTTTAATAAAATTTCTTTAATTTTTAAAAGAATTTTGTAATCTTTTTGAGTAAATTATTCAATATTTTTTTTTTTTAATCCTTTTATCAGCCTGTTAAAGTTTAAAACCCTTATAAAACCCAACACTATTCATTTACAAACAACTAAAAGTCATTAAAGTTAAACTATCTGCATGACAACAAAAGTATTGTTAAACAAAAAAGAAAAACAAAAAAAGTAAATATTATAAGGACAATAATAAATAACAAACAAAAACAAATTTGGGAAAAAATATAATAAGAAACAAAATAAAATTGCATTAAATGACATTTGTAGAAAATCAATCAAATCTCGAAATCGAAATTAATGACAGATCACATCTGGGTCTATATTTAACATCGAATCAATAAAAGTTTGATCCAAAGTCAAAAACTTTTATTGACAAGTTTTTAGACGAGTTAATGGAAGGGTCATTAGTAGACGATTCTATAATTGAGTTAATAGATATAGGCTCGTCGAGTTTATAGATGATACTATATTCGAGTTTATAGACTAGTCTAACCAAATGTCGAAATCAAAATCGAAATGAATGACAGATCACATCTGGGTCTATATATATAACATTGAATCAATAAAAGTTTGATCCAATGTCATTACTGTAATCATAATCGAATAAGCTTTTGTATTAAAACAAACTTTTATTGACGAGTTTTTAGACGAGTTAATGGACGTGTCTTTAGTAGAAGAGTTTATAAACGAGACTGTAGTCGAGTTTATAAGATTTTAAAGATATAGACGATATTATATTCGAGTTTATAGACTAGTCCATAGTCGAGTTTATAGACGAGGTTATAGTCGAGTTTATTGATGAGACTGTAGTCGAATTTATAGGCAAGTCTTTATTTAGTCCAGTTTGTAGACGAAACTGTGTTGGAGTTTATAGACGAGACTATAGTCGAGTTTATAAAAGAGATTCCATTCGAGTTTATAGACAAACCTACAGTAATTTTTATAGTCGTCTTTATAGACAATACTGTATTCGAGTTAATAGACGAAATTTTTGTCTAATTTATAGACGAGTCTTTAGCTGAGTTTGTAGATGAATCTTTAGGTGAGTCTTTAGTTTATAGACGAGACTTTTGTCTAGCTTGTAGACGAGACTACGGTCGAATTTACAGAAGCGATTAAAGTCAAGTTTAAAGATGAAATTTTAGTCTAGTTTATAGGCAAATTTGTTAAATCTTTAGAATAAATTGTAAGTGACTTTCTTTCATATAATGTAGTTTATGGACGAGTCTATAGAATAAAGACATTGACAGTCTATAGTCGAATTTATAGGTGAGAACTTAATCGAATTTATAGAGGAATCTGCATCCGTGTTTATATACGAGACTTTAGCTGACATTATAGATGAGGCTTTATGCAGACGAGTTTATCGACAGGGATATAGCCGATTTGATACACTAGACTAGGGTGGTGTTTATAGATGAAACTATTATTGAGGTTATAGACGAGACTATGGTCGAGTTTACAGACGCGATTAGTTGAGTTTATTGACGAGTTTTTAGACGAGCCTTAAGTGTATTTAGTGTACGAGTCTATAGGCGAGACTGTAGTCGAGTTTATAAACGATTCTATAATTGAGTTAATAGATATAGACTCGTCAAGTTTATAGACGAAATTTTAGTTGAGTTTACAGGCGAAATTTTTGAGTCTTTAAAATCAATTTTAATTGACTTTTTTTGTATAGTAAATGAGAATATGCTCGACTTTACAGAGGTGTCTATAGTCGACGAGTCTGTAGAAGAATTTTTGAAGATATTGACAGTCTATAGTCGAGTTTATAAATGAAACTTTAATCGTATTTATGGAGGATTCTGCATTCGAGTCTATAGACGAGACTTTAGTCGACTTTATATACGAAAATTTAGCCGACTTTATAGACGATATGTTATAGTCGAATGTATGAACAGAGTTTATAGCTAAGAATATGGTACAGTTTATAGAACGGACTAAGATATAATCGAGTTCAATGATCAGTCTTTACTCAAGTTTATAGATCTGACAAATTTCAAATGAAATCTTTCGACAAGATGTGATCCTGTCGCTTAAAATAAAAATAAACCAACTTTAGGTATGTTCACATCTATCAAATATTCATTTCATATCTTTAAAGTTATTACTTATAAGTCTTTATAATCAATTTCAACATTATTTCCAATTAAAAGAATCACATAAGATCAAGAAAACTTGTACAAAAAAATGGTAACATCTTTTTCATCAAATATTTGATAGATGTGAACGTACCTTTAATCAAATTTGTGTATTAATTTTCTATTAAAACAATTAAAATATTAATAATAAACTTTAAAAACTAATTTTTAATTAGTTTATGTTGTATATACACAAAGTTTTATTTATTAATAATAATTTTTTTATATAAAAACTTACAACTACTACTACTATTCTCATTATATTAAACTTAACAATATAAATAAAAAACAACTCATTATAATATAATTTTTTTATATATTATTAAAAGCATGTGCCATTTTTGTAAATTTTTATTCATTCATAAAATTAATTAAGTTTGTTGGGAATGCAAAAAGAAACTTAAAGTTTCTAAATTCTTTTAACTTTTTTTAATGATAATATACAAACATTTTCATTTTATCATTTACCAAAAATTGTGCAATTTTACAAAATAATTATTAACGAAAATGCAAAAAATAAAATAAATAAAAACTAACATAAAGTTATTAATAAATAAGTAAACTTTAAGTAATAATAACAACAATATAAAAGATAAACATTTATAAAATATTAAAAATATTAAAAACAAAACGTAACGAAAACAAACTAATTGATATTAAAATATTAATAAAAAAAATTGAAAAAAAATATATAAAAGATTTTGTATTTTAATTAAATTTTATGGTAAGTTAATTAGATTTTGAAATAAATTTTACACTAATTGCGGTCACAATAACTAGATAACTAGATTTAGACGATTCAAATGGATACCAATGATCGTAACAAAATACTATCAAAATAGCTGGAATAATGCCAAAAACTGCCAGTTGTATCCTTTAACATAAATTTAGATTTCCGTAATATCTCGGTTGTTCTTTAAGATATTTTAATGAAATTTTGTTTGGGCGTAAACATATATGTGCGATTTTCAAAAACTTTGACTTGCTTTTTTGCAAAATGAATTTAACAATCTAATAGCTGAAATCCTCACCTTTCATTTGATATAACTTTCTTCGCAATAGATCAAACATTAAACGAGTTATAAGATTCCAAACTCTGGTGGAACAATACCAAAAACTGCCAGTTGTGTCCTTTAACATCAACTTAGATTTCCGCAATATCTCGGTTATTCTTTAAGATAATATAATGAAATTTTGTTTGTGGATAGAAACAAAAATGTTGCATATTTATACAAAAATAAAAAAAGTTGCCACGCCGTCTACTACGGATGAAAAATGGGCGTAAACATATATATGCAATTTTCAATAACTTTTACTCAATTTTTGGCAAAATGAATTTACCAATCTAATAGCTGAAATCCTAACCTTTCCTTTGATATAACTTTCTTCGCAATACATCAAACATTTCTCTAGTTATAAGATTCCAAACTTTGGTGGAACAATGCCAAAAACTGCCTGTTTTGTCCTAAAATTGTTTTTTGAGTTTATTCAATATTTCGACAAATTTTAAAAGTTTTCAAATAAAACTTCACACACTCATAGAATGGAATATTGTGATTCCTATGAGCTATCATATAACTCTCTATGTTCATTATGAAGTAAGATATACCCATCTTAACAATGAATTCCACTTTTTAGACATTTTGCGGAAAAGCCTGGCGGGCCAAAGGTCGCCCACCTTGTAGCCAAGTTTTCAATCTATTTCATAGTAAAACATTCACTTAAATATCTCAAGTAGTTTTTTAGATATATCAAGTTAAAGAAAATGGTGTGTAGAAATCCACCTACTATCAGGTTCTGGTGACCTGGTGTTTTTCAAATTTTTGAAATTTCATTTTTTTCTCACTTGCGCGTAAATTAAACTTTTGCATTTTAAGTAATATCTCCGTTGCTTTTCAAGTTAATTTAATAAAATTTTGTGTGTGGATAAAGAAGAAAATGGAGAATACTTTTTATAAAATAAAATAGTTGCCACGCCCTCTCTTAGGGATGAAAATGGGCGTAAACATATATTTGTTATTTTCAAAAATGTTTACTTACTTTTAGGCCAAACGAGTTTATCAATCTAATAGCTGGAATCCTAAACTTTTCTTAGATATAACTTTTTCACAATATATCAAACATTTCTCGAGTTATAAGGTTCCAAACTTTGCCGCGGCAATGACAAAAACTGCTAGTTGTGTATTTTACCATCAATTTAAATTATCGTAATATCTCGATTGTTTTTCAAGATAATTTAATGAAATTTTATGTGTGTATAAAAAAGAAAACGGGGAACACTTCTCATAAAATAAAAAAGTTGCCACGCCCTCTGTTAGGGACGAAAATGGGCGTAAACATATATTTGTTATTTTGAACAACTTTTACTTACTTTTTGGCCAAAGGAATTTACCAATCTAGTAGCTGGAATCCTAAACTTTTCTTTGATATAACATTCTTCATAATAGATCAAACATTTCTCGAGTTATAATGTTCCAAAGTTTGTCGGAACAATGCCAAACACTTCCAGTTGTGTCCTTTAAGATTAACTTAAATTTCCGTAACATTTCGGTTCTCATTTAACATAATTTATTGAAATTGTGTTTATGGATAGATACGAAAATGGGTTACCCATTTCAAACAATAAAAAAGTTGCCACGCCCTCTATTAGGGATGAAAAATGGGCGTACACATATATTTGCTATTTTCAACAACTTTGACTTACTTTTTGGCAAATATTATCATTATGATAGCTGAAATCCTAACCTTCACTTGATAAAACTTCTCAATAAATTAAACATTTTTCGAATTATAAGTTTTCAAGCTTTGATGGAACAATTTCGAGGAAGAAAGTATAAAGGAGCATAACATTAAGATTAAAATTGAATAACACAAAGATTTAAACGCTTATAGCTTCTGTATTGCCAAAGCGATTTAAAAGTGATATGGATGAAAAGCTCTTGAAGCCTACTTTTTATTCACGTACTTTTTTGAAATGCTTGAAGTTATGTTAATGATTTGAAAGCATTCAGTGTCCATAAAGATCTTATTTGGTATATTTTCTTTTACAAAATTTAAGTTGTTTTATTAATAATTATCCCTTATTATAATAATTTGGTGGTCCTTTATTGTAGTAGTTTTGGGGACCTTTGTTGTTCTGTTGCTGTTGAGCCAAAAGCAATGGATAAGCGTAAGCAGCCTGATAAGCCGAACAGTCTGGGCAAGAGCCAGGTTCACCAGGAGGTCCTCTAAGACCAGGTTCGCCTATGAGTGGATAAACAAAATAAAATGTTAGTTAATTAGAACATCTAAGACTTATTTTATTATCAACAAATTGTACTAACCTGGTCTTCCTACATCACCACGATCGCCAGGTCTACCAGGTATACCATCAATACCATGGCCTTCAGGACCAGGTGGACCCATAGGTCCCATGGGACCTTCTCTACCAACTCCCGGTTCTCCCCTGTCACCCTTTTCACCGGGTGGTCCTTGCGGACCCATATCACCAGTAGATCCAGGATTACCAGGTATGCCAGGATAACCACGTTCACCCTGAGGTCCGCGAACTCCCGGTTCACCTATTAATATTTAAATATTCATATTGCTTTTAAGAATAAAATGACAAAGTTATATTATATATACCCTGTAATCCCTGAGCTCCTCTGGGTCCAGGACGTCCTACTCCTCTTTTGCCAGGTGGTCCTGGAGGTCCTACTAGTGTGGCAGATATTTCACTAATGTAATCCCTAACAACAGCCATACAAATATCACGAATTTCTCTTTCATCAATATTACGACTGTTCATTACTTCTGGTCCTGGTGGACCTGGGGGGCCGGGAGGTCCTGCTGGACCAGGAGGTCCGGCTGGTCCCATAGGACCAATCATTCCTGGATTGGGATAAGGCAAGTAATCAGCAGTTTGTACAGCAGCAGCTGGGCCAGGAGGACCTGGTGGTCCGGGTGGACCCACGGGGCCAGGTTCACCATTAGCACCATCTAAGCCGGGTAAACCTCTTTCGCCTTTTTCACCAGGCAAACCAGGTTCACCTATTAAACCTAGAAATTATAAAAATATGTTATATCACTCATTGTTTCTAGAAAGTGAAATAATACCTCTGGCTCCAAAACCGGGAGGACCTTGTGGTCCTGGCAAACCCTCTATACCCTTTTGACCAGGTACACCAGGTTGACCGGGTTCTCCAGGTAAGCCCGGAGCTCCAGTTAAACCCACCAAACCAGGTTCACCCTTTTCACCTTTCACAGCTGCCGATTCATAACGACCAAACGATGAGGCTGGAGTACCGGGCACACCCATTAATCCCTGAAAAATGTTTAAATATATTATTATTTTTTTTAATTAAGTAAGATTTTGCTTACTTGTGCTCCTGTCGAACCTCGAGGACCCGGAGGACCTGGTGGTCCAGGGGGGCCACGTGGACACTGTTCGGGACAAGCCAAAAGATCTTTACCAATTAAATAATTCGGAGTACTACTTATAATCCAAGGCTGAGGAGAGGTGGGTTCGGCAAATTTCAAATCTAAAGGATTTGGGGTAGTTTCTTCTTCCCTTTCCCAAATGCTAGGGGAGGAGGGTGTATAGCTACTACGAAAAGTTGTTGTTTCATATTGGATCATACCCTTAGGAGCACGTGCATATTGTGGTATATCCTCACAATTGGTATGTTCGGGTTTATCTTTATCACAGCTGAATATCATCCATTGCAAATCGATCTAAAAGGGAAATTGTTGCATTAAATGAACCGAGTATTTTGATTGATTTTCAACTTACTGGCACAGTTTCTTGTTTGTGGCATTTTTTTGCCACCGAAAAGGAACCATCTGTGGCATCAATGGGACCTCTTACATCTAGCGGAGCTTTTAGACTACCACTTTTATCTGGCACTGGCTTGCAATCCACCCATAAACGTACACCATCTTGACCCACACCCAACATAACTTTATGCCAAGAACGATCAAATATCTAAATATAAATTGGATTAAGAGCAATCTCTTGTTGTTATGCCATAAAATACCAACCTCTGTCTCTTCAAAAGTAACCGTCTGTATGGAACCATCATATTTGGGCAAAGAAAATTCTATAGCACTTTCTTGTGGCAATAGCTTAACATTCATTTGTGAATGATATTCATAGTCGGACAGTTCAAACAGATACCATTCCTCGAGTATGGGTTGTGGTTGGGGCACTCGGAAAGTACACTCAAATGAAAATTCATCGGGTATACCCTTGGGAAAGGCACGTGATGATTCAATAGTCATATTAGAGTATTCACTAACATGATAAGCCTGCTGGTAACCAGTTGATCCCACTATTTGTTGAACTCCCTGATATTCATAGTGATATTCATCGAAACGATACGAGGATATAATATCATAGGTGGTTAAATCTGGATCACCAGGACGTACTACATTACAGGGACTTATGGGCACAAAATCTTCGTCTTCATCTTGATCATAGTACTCTTGACCAGCATATGCTTTTTTATGAGAGAGAGGCAGATTAGAAGAGAATTAGACATTGATTAATAGAAAAATAATGCATGCTTTGTTTTATTTATACGATTTTTTGTGAGCTTTGTTTTAAATTATTGTTTTTTCTTAAGTTATTTCTAATTATGTGGGTTATCATTTAATTGAATTTTATATGATCTTTGAGCACTCTCGGCTAGTGTTTAATTTATAAAGTATTTCCGGCAAATAATGCAATATTCAATAAAAAGAAATATGAGACATCAGCTAAAAATGTAATCAAAGAGATTTTTGATCGGTTATCCAATAAAGATTTTTGACTTAATTATAGTTCGATTCACCGATTAATGTACATACACACATACATAGATATGTATATACCTATGATACCTGAATTCTAAATATCACTTCACTCGCTATTTTGTTACTAAATCAACTATTTTTTCAAACTTTAACAAAATTGTCTTTAAACATCTCTACCAAATTTGATGAAGATCGGTTCATAATTGACACTACACCCTCAATAATTGAGGTTCCACTCAGAAAATTATGTGATTCAAAATGCCACTTAAGCAATGAGATTATCTAAGTTTATATATAGAGCCACTATCCGAAATTAACTTTATCTTTAGGACATATGATCTGATATATATCCGGATATATAAGGCATAGCCGATTATGGGTTGGATTTTTTGGTAACCGTATTAGTTTAAGAGATATAAGGCAATCAGTTTTTTCCTTTAAGCATTTGAACTTCAAAAAAAAATCCCTCTTTCTGGATCCATTTGGCAAAAGACACTCCCGCAGTTCAAATTTCAGGCGGCTGTGCTATGATTTATCATGATTTTGTAAACGCATCGAAATATTGGTCGTAGATCCTAATGTATATTATGCGTCCTTAATAAATTCTAAGACGATCTTGACATGTCCGTCTGTCTATGGTTTAAACGAGAAGGATTTGTTCGGTATTGAGAATGAGCAATATCGGTCCTATAATACACAGCTATCGGAAACTATTTATCAGAAATCGTGATGAAATTTTGCACTAGTTAGGTTCACGCCTCCTTAAATTATATAGTATGACCCTATTATGTCCTCTAAATTTGAACCCCTTACATTTCAATGCAAGATTTTGCTGGGTAATGACTTGTATTTACTCAGAATTTCAATGTGATACTTTCCACCTTCAAGTAATTTTCTGAAGGGGACTTTGTATGGGAGCTATGGTCATAAGAGGTTCTAACATTACGAAAATCGGCAGTATTATATTTAAACTTCTATAAAACTACTAGATATAACATAACTATAAACTCAAAAGCCCTATTCGGGGGGATACGGTTGAATGGGGGCTAGGCAAAATAATTGACCGATTTCAAACATTTTCAATAGACTTCGTCAGAAGAAGAGTGTGAAAAATTTCATAAAATTATCTTGAACATTGCGACATGGAGGTTTATATGGACACACAGACGGACAGACTGACATAGAATTCTGAGCCGATTGGTAAACTTTAGGGTGGGTGTTACAAACATCAGCACAAACGCATAATATCCTTCCCACTATAAAAATATTTTGTTTTTGAAAACTAATAATAGACGTAGTGGACTTATCATTGTAGGCAATTTCCTCACTTAAAACAAACTACTAATATAACTCCCTATTTCAAGGCGATCGTTCTAAGTACTTACCTAACTATACTCCCATTCTTTTCAATATAAGTTTTTTCTGGGTAACAAAAATGTCAATGTATTTCGAATCATTCAAACAATATTTCGAAATAAATTTCTATAAGAATCAGAAGTTTATTTTTCATCGAAAAATCAATTTTATTCCAAAAATTTTATTTATAAATCTGATTGTAGCCTACACCACTATAGTGGGGAGGGTATTATGCGTTTGTTCTAATATTTGTAACACCCAGAAATATTGGTCCCACACCAACCTTAAAGTATACCAATCGGCTCAGAATAACTTTCTGGGTAAATTTATCTATGTCTGTCTGTTTGTCCGTCCGTATGTCTCTCCGTCTGTACGTCCGTCTGTGTGTCCATGTAGTAGTAGTAGTAGAAGTAATAGTTTAGACATGAACTTGTCATTGCTTTGGTATAACGTTAGAAGTCATGCATAAAAAAATGGGTATCAAACTTTTAGTTTGGATGTAATTCTTTCGCTGAGATTATTGAAGACTAGTTGTTCTTGATTTCGTTGGCTTAGAAGGTGATTAAGCTAGGCTGTTAGATAAATTGTTACATTTATGCAGTAGTTAAACAGATTGAAGCTCAACTTCATTGGAAATAGTTTATAATATTTATGCGAATATTGTTATTTTGATAAATATATTATATACATATGTATGTACATATTTTGGTTATAATAAAATAAGTTACAATATTTTTTAAATCACACACCATTGGGCACAGCTAAAGCAGAATCTGTTGCAAACAACTTTATTAATAGAACTAGTGATAATATTAAATTTGATTTCACTATTAAATTCATTTTATATTTTGTTTTTGTACTTATTTTTTATATTTTAATTTCAATACATTTTTTTTTTCAATCACAAATTTTCTTTTATCCCAAACCGTACCGCAGCGCTCGAAGTTTAAAACTAGACTAATATGAAATTAATACTTCCAATACTCTAAGCTGACAATTTTTGTCTAGCAACATTAATGACGTTTCATAATCAACATATGTAGTGAGTACTTGCTATTAAGTACTTATCACCAAAGACAATATTAAAAAAAATTTTGATTAAAAGTAAACTATTAATTTCATAAATTTAAAAAAAAAAAGAATAAAAGATTTCTTATCAGTTATTTGAAGACACATATGAAAGAATAAAGGCAGCATCTTTTATATGAGATTTCATAAAAAAAATATTAATGATTTAAACAGATGTTTTCTGTTAAAGTGATGTGGAATAGATTCTATCCTGTTTCGTTGGAACAGTTGAATGCATTTTTATGTGAGAATTTAATAATTTCGAAATATATTTTGATTTTATATAACTGATTGTAAAATTAATGAGTACAAGATATTGCCATGAATCTGTTAAAATATCATTTGAAATTTAAATGAAAAATTATTGACCTTGTATATTTTTATTGGGGTGATCGACATTATTCAAATACAGACAACTCCCGGTATAATGAATGATATAATGTCAGACCCTTTCGTCAAATCGAAAAATTCATTAGATCGGAATTATTTATATCCTGCACCACTATAGTGCTGATGTTTCAAACACCCAAAAATATTGGTCCTACACCCTTAAAGTATAACAATCCTTTCAGAGTAACTTTCTGAGTATATTTAGCTATGTCCGTGTCTCCGTCCGTCCGCCTGTCCGTCTGTGTGGTCATGTTAACCTTGTGCGCACGATACAGGTCACAATTTTCAAGATAATTTAATGAAATTTGGCATATACTCTTCTTTTGAATCAAAAGCCTATTGATTGGTACATTATTTCGCCTAGCCCCCAT
This sequence comes from Lucilia sericata, assembly GCF_015586225.1. Taxonomy (NCBI): domain Eukaryota; kingdom Metazoa; phylum Arthropoda; class Insecta; order Diptera; family Calliphoridae; genus Lucilia; species Lucilia sericata. The sequence goes on from NW_023994204.1 coordinate 421,971, forward strand.
ACCACCGTACCCCCCGAATAGGGCTTTTAAGCTCATAATTATGTTAAATGCTTTTGTAGCTCTACTGAAATCGGTAAGGCTTAGTTTTATATAAGTGAAAATGTATAATGATATATAAGTATAAATGATATTACCGATTTTTATAATGATCGGGCCTCATTTGACCCTGGCCCCCACAAAAAGTCCCCTTCAGATAATGACTTGAAGGTCAAAATTCACTTATAAACACTAATATCACAATGAAATTCTCTATAAATAACTTTAATGTAGAAATCCCTCCCCTTGTCCTTGCCCCAGTATAACCCCTCTTTCAGAAATTCACATTTTTTCCCTTTTCCCTACAGCCCCCTCCTCTAAACTTCCGTGCTGTGTATTTGTATGCACCATTACGTCGCATGGGCCGTGAGTTACCTAACCTGGAGTAGCAGGGATTTTGAATACTCATGGTGTTTCTGGTCTTGGTCAAGGTTTTTTTTAAACTAGATCTTAAAGGTGAGAATGTAAAAGATTCTACAGTTGATCCATTGAAAACACTAGGGACCTCATAGAGGCCACACTGTCCGAGCCACTGTCTGTCAGTATATGGTTTGGTCACAGAAATGCCTTTCTTAAAATTTTTAGTTCTTGGTTCTTTAAAGCCTGGATTATATATCGTTGTGGCTGGTGATGGTAAGGCAACATCTATCATCATAGCGGGATCACCACCCTTAAATGTAGGAAATTTTAGAAAATTATGATTTTTTTTAAATTCCCAAGTTTAAAGCAAAAAATAGAAATTTTAATGAATGTTGGACTTAGACCCATAGTACAACAAAACTTTATTTTTTTGTTTGCTTTAATCTTGAAAACTACTGGCCGAATTTGGCTGGAAACTCACCTTTCTGGTAAAATCCCATGCTGAATCCGAAAATGAACTCAGAATGGACCTAGGTCCATTGTGTCATTAAAATTCCCGAATTTTTTTTATTCTGAACAATTTGTACTCTTATTTTCGGGAAATTTGTCATTTAAGACCAAAATCTATGATGAATTCGTTTAAATCTAAAATCTATGATGAATTCGAATATGGTTTCAGAATTGAGCTAGGTCCAATATTTCATAAAAATTTCAGCAAATAAAGTTTGGAACCAGATATCCCACGATTTTTCAAAAGTCAAGACAGGAACCAACAAATGTAGAGGAAATTTTGGAAAATTTTGAGATGACATAAAATTTTGTAGTAAAATCGGACTGAAATTTTGTTAAGAAATGTTCATGAAATGTTGGTTTCACGTCCACTATGAGTACATATTCGGATTCAGCTTATGTACTAATCTTGAATGTCAGCATGGGATTTTACCAGCAAGGTGGGTTCGCAGCCAGATTCGGCCTGTAGTTCCCGAGTTTGAAGCAAAAATAAAAAAATCTGAAATTTTGATGAATGTTGGACCTAGGACCCATACTACAACAAAATTTCATATTTATTTTTTTTTGTTTGGTTTAATCTAGAAAACTACTGGCCGAATCTAGAACTGAACTAGAACTGAACTAGAGCTGAACTAGAACTGAACTAGAACTGAACTAGAACTGAACTAGAACTGAACTAGAACTGAACTAGAACTGAACTAGAACTGAACTAGAACTGAACTAGAACTCAACTAGAACTGAACATTTTACACTCTATTGGACCACAATTGAACACAACTCCCTTATGAAACTCAATTTCGTTAAACAATTCAAATTAAAACCACAGTTTTTTATTTTTATTAGAAAACAATTTTTTATTTTTCATTTTTTCATAATAATTTTTTATAAGTTTTTTTTTTCATTTTTTTATAATAATATTTTTTTAATGCAATATTTTCACATTTTTAATGAGATTTTGGGTTTGTTTTCATTTGTTGCTATAATTTGTTTATTTTTTGTTGTTGTTGTTTTAAGACATAATGAAATAAGTTTTGGTTTTATAGTTTTAAGAGAATTTGTTTTTTTTTTATTTTATTTAAATTTTTTATTTATTTTTAGTTTTAATTTGTTTTTTTATTTTTTCTTTATAATATTAAACACAATTTTTCACAGTTTATTGTCGTTTCTCGACTATCGATTCATGGTCGAGATAATAAGTGTTTTTTGTTTTTTCTTTTAAATTATTAAATATATAATTTATATTTTATTTACTTGTTTTTGTTGTTGTATTTGTTTTAAATATATATAATAAATGTAGGGTGTATGTAGTATGTGTGTAAGTATGCTTTTGTTTTATTCTTTTGTTTAAAGAGTAAGTTTTATTAAATTTAAAATTAAATAAGATTTTATTTTTTTTACTTAATTTGTGTTTGAATTTTTTGTTTTATAATTTGTTGTAGTTAATTATTTTTTAATATACAATTGTTTTTTGTTTATTTTTTATTTTTTTTGACCCCTTTTTCATATTTCGATTTGTATTGTTGTTATTATTATGTACTGACGTTGCTGGGTTTTCAATGTGTTTTTTGTTTTATTGATACATAAAAATTAAAATTTATTAAAAAATGTCATAACTTAAATAAAATTTTCTTTGAAAAATACATATAATATACATATAAAAATATTTAAATTATAAAAAATTTGCAATATTAACGGACAGTTTCAATAAAAATTAAAGAAGCTTTAACTGAACTAGAACGGAAGTAGAACTGAACTAGAACTGAACTAGAACTGAACTAGAACTGAACTAGAACTGAACTAGAACTGAACTAGAACTGAACTAGAACTGAACTAGAACTGAACTAGAACTGAACTTGAACTGAACTAGAACTGAACTAGAACTGAACTAGAACTGAACTAGAACTAAACTAGAACTGAACTAGAACTGAACTAGAACTGAACTAGAACTGAACTAGAACTGAACTAGAACTAAACTAGAACTGAACTAGAACTGAACTAGAACTGAACTAGAACTGAACTAGAACTGAACTAGAACTGAACTAGAACTGAACTAGAACTGAACTAGAACTGAACTAGAACTGAACTAGAACTGAACTACAACTGAACTAGATCTGAACTACAACTGAACTAGAACTGAACTAGAAATGAACTAGAACTGAACTAGAACTGAACTAGAACTGAACTAGAACTGAACTTGAACTGAACTAGAACTGAACTAGAACTGAACTAGAACTGAACTAGAACTGAACTAGAACTAAACTAGAACTGAACTAGAACTGAACTAGAACTGAACTAGAACTGAACTAGAACTGAACTAGAACTAAACTAGAACTGAACTAGAACTGAACTAGAACTGAACTAGAACTGAACTAGAACTGAACTAGAACTGAACTAGAACTGAACTAGAACTGAACTAGAACTGAACTAGAACTGAACTACAACTGAACTAGATCAGAACTACAACTGAACTACAACTGAACTAGAACTGAACTAGAACTGAACTAGATCTGAACTACAACTGAACTAGAACTGAACTAGAAATGAACTAGAACTGAACTAGAACTGAACTAGAACTGAACTAGAACTGAACTACAACTGAACTAGAACTGAACTAGAACTGAACTAGAACTGAACTAGAACTAAACTAGAACTGAACTAGAACTGAACTAGAACTGAACTAGAACTGAACTAGAACTGAACTAGAACTGAACTAGAACTGAACTAGAACTAAACTAGAACTGAACTACAACTGAACTAGATCTGAACTACAACTGAACTAGAACTGAACTAGAAATGAACTAGAACTGAACTAGAAACTGAACTAGAACTGAACTAGAACTGAACTACAACTGAACTAGATCTGAACTAGAACTGAACTAGAACTGAACTAGAACTGAACTAGAACTGAACTAGAACTGAACTAGAACTGAACTAGAACTGAACTAGAAACTGAACTAGAACTGAACTAGAACTGAACTAGAACTGAACTAGAACTGAACTAGAACTAAACTAGAACTGAACTAGAAACTGAACTAGAACTGAACTAGAATGAACTAGAACTGAACTAGAACTGAACTAGAACTGAACTAGAACTGAACTGAACTAGAACTGAACTAGAACTAGAACTGAACTAGAACTGAACTAGAACTGAACTAGAACTGAACTAGAACTGAACTAGAACTGAACTAGAACTGAACTAGAACTGAACTAGAACTGAACTAGAACTGAACTAGAACTGAACTAGAACTGAACTAGAACTGAACTAGAACTGAACTAGAACTGAACTAGAACTGAACTAGAACTGAACTAGAACTGAACTAGAACTGAACTAGAACTGAACTAGAACTGAACTAGAACTGAACTAGAACTGAACTAGAACTGAACTAGAACTGAACTAGAACTGAACTAGAACTGAACTAGAACTGAACTAGAACTGAACTAGAACTGAACTAGAACTGAACTAGAACTGAACTAGAACTGAACTAGAACTGAACTAGAACTGAACTAGAACTGAACTTGAACTGAACTTGAACTGAACTAGAACTGAACTATAACTGAACTAGAACTGAACTAGAACTGAACTAGAACTAAACTAGAACTAAACTAGAACTGAACTATAGACTAGAACTAGAACTGAACTAGAACTGAACTAGAACTGAACTAGAACTGAACTAGAACTGAACTAGAACTGAACTAGAACTGAACTAGAAACTGAACTAGAACTGAACTAGAACTGAACTAGAACTAACTAGAACTGAACTAGAAACTGAACTAGAAACTGAACTAGAACTGAACTAGAACTGAACTAGAACTGAACTAGAAACTGAACTAGAACTGAAACTAGAACTGACTAGAACTGAACTAGAACTAACTAGAACTGAACTAGAACTGAACTAGAACTAAACTAGAACTGAAACTAGAACTGAACTACAACTGAACTAGAACTGAACTAGAACTGAACTAGAACTGAACTAGAACTGAAACTAGAACTGAACTAGAACTGAACTAGAACTGAACTAGAACTGAACTAGAACTGAACTAGAACTGAACTAGAACTGAACTAGAACTGAACTAGAACTGAACTAGAACTGAACTAGAACTGAACTAGAACTGAACTAGAACTGAACTAGAACTGAACTAGAACTGAACTAGAACTGAACTAGAACTGAACTAGAACTGAACTAGAACTGAACTAGAACTGAACTAGAACTGAACTAGAACTGAACTAGAACTGAACTAGAACTGAACTAGAACTGAACTAGAACTGAACTAGAACTGAACTAGAACTGAACTAGAACTGAGCTAGAACTGAACTAGAACTGAACTAGAACTGAACTAGAACTGAACTAGAACTGAACTAGAACTGAACTAGAACTGAACTAGAACTGAACTAGAACTGAACTAGAACTGAACTAGAACTGAACTAGAACTGAACTAGAACTGAACTAGAACTGAACTAGAACTGAACTAGAACTGAACTAGAACTGAACTAGAACTGAACTAGAACTGAACTAGAACTGAACTAGAACTGAAACTAGAACTGAACTAGAACTGAACTAGAACTGAACTAGAACTGAACTAGAACTGAACTAGAACTGAACTAGAACTGAACTAGAACTGAACTAGAACTGAACTAGAACTAGAACAGAACTAGAACTGAACTTGAACTGAACTAGAATTGAACTAGAATTGAACTACAACTGAACTAGAACTAAACTAGAACTGAACTAGAAGGGAACTAGAGCTGAACTAGAGCTGAACTAGAACCGAACTAGAACTGAACTAGAACTTTCGCTTAGATTGAATTGAAATCTGTTCGCTTATTACGTATTAAATTAAAAAATACATATATGTATATATATTGAAATTTGTGTTGATAATGTGTTTATATATTGGTTTTCTTCTTTTTCGGAATCCTTTCCCTTTCCGAAGAAACATAATTCTTAAAGCCATTTTTTTCGTTATTATGGATGTATAAATATATTTTTATTTGTATATGAATCTTGTATTATCTATATGTCTTTAACAAGTTTTATTCTTAAATATCATTTAATACCATTTTCTTGCTATTTAGGAATTTTTGTATGTTTTTTATTAATGGATGGAAAAATTTGTTAAATTTGTTGTTTTTCTTCGTCCCAAAAATTGGTGAATAAAATATGTTGCATGTAAAATAAGTTTATGTTTCAAATGGATGTATTTTTTTTGGCTTTGATAAACTATAATTAGTTGCTTCTTTTGAGTCGACCCAACAACCGATATTTATATAACTATTATATAGGCAATCAAACATTTCGGTTGTCCTGATTAAATGTTCTTTTTTTATTTAGTATGAACGGACGGAGAAAGATATGCATACTAACAAAAATATATATGTATGTATGTATGTATGTAGGTTTGTTTATCTCTTTGGTTTTATGGTATTTTATATATATATGTTTCTTTTTTATTTCAGTAGATTTTAAAGATATTTTAATATGTATATAAATTGAATAAACTATGGTTCAAATTCTATGCTATTTTCTTCTTTTCTTTTCAATTTCGGGCATAATTTTTCGTAGTTTTAGAAGTTTACTATCCAGAGAAGTAGGTTTCTCAAATTGTCATCTTGTAAGTAAAATAAAAGAAATGAATTAGAACTTGATGTAAACTGGAACAACACAAGAACTGAATTAGAACTGAACTAGAACTGAACTAGAACTGAACTAGAACTGAACTAGAACTGAACTAGAACTGAATAGAACTGAACTAGAACTGAACTAGAACTGAACTAGAACTGAACTAGAACTGACTAGAACTGAACTAGAACTGAACTAGAACTGAACTAGAACTGAACTAGAACTGAACTAGAACTGAACTAGAACTGAACTAGAACTGAACTAGAACTGAACTAGAACTGAACTAGAACTGAACTAGAACTGAACTAGAACTGAACTAGAACTGAACTAGAACTGAACTAGAACTGAACTAGAACTGAACTAGAACTGAACTAGAACTGAACTAGAACTGAACTAGAACTGAACTAGAACTGAACTAGAACTGAACTAGAACTGAACTAGAACTGAACTAGAACTGAACTAGAACTGAATTAGAACTGAACTAGAACTGAACTAGAACTGAACTAGAACTGAACTAGAACTGAACTAGAACTGAACTAGAACTTAACTAGAACTGAACTAGAACTGAACTAGAACTGAACTAGAACTGAACTAGAACTAAACTAGAACTGAACTAGAACTGAATTAGAACTGAACTAGAACTGAACTAGAACTAGAACTGAACTAGAACTGAACTAGAACTGAACTAGAACTGAACTAGAACTGAACTAGAACTGAACTAGAACTGAACTAGAACTGAACTAGAACTGAACTAGAACTGAACTAGAACTGAACTAGAACTGAACTAGAACTGAACTAGAACTGAACTAGAACTGAACTAGAACTGAACTAGAACTGAACTAGAACTGAACTAGAACTGAACTAGAACTGAACTAGAACTGAACTAGAACTGAACTAGAACTAAAACTGAACTAGAACTAAAACTGAACTAGAACTGAACTAAAACTGAACTAGAACTGAACTAGAACTGAACTAGAACTGAACTAGAACTGAACTAGAACTGAACTAGAACTGAACTAGAACTGAACTAGAACTGAACTAGAACTGAACTAGAAACTGAACTGAACTAGAACTGAAGTAGAACTGAACTAGAACTGAACTAGAACTGAACTAGAACTGAACTAGAACTGAACTAGAACTGAACTAGAAACTGAACTAGAAATGAACTAGAAATGAACTAGAACTGAACTAGAACTGAACTAGAACTGAACTAGAACTGAACTAGAACTGAACTAGAACTGAACTAGAACTGAACTAGAACTGAACTAGAACTGAACTAGAACTGAACTAGAACTGAACTAGAACTGAACTAGAACTGAACTAGAACTGAACTAGAACTGAACTAGAACTGAACTAGAACTGAACTAGAACTGAACTAGAACTGAACTAGAACTGAACTAGAACTGAACTAGAACTGAACTAGAACTGAACTAGAACTGAACTAGAACTGAACTAGAACTGAACTAGAACTGAACTAGAACTGAACTAGAACTGAACTAGAACTGAACTAGAACAGAACTAGAACTGAACTAGAACTGAACTAGAACTGAACTAGAACTGAACTAGAACTGAACTAGAACTGAACTAGAACTGAACTAGAACTGAACTAGAACTGAACTAGAACTGAACTAGAACTGAACTAGAACTGAACTAGAACTGAACTAGAACTGAACTAGAACTGAACTAGAACTGAACTAGAACTGAACTAGAACTGAACTAGAACTGAACTAGAACTGAACTAGAACTGAACTAGAACTGAACTAGAACTCAACTAGAACTGAACTAGAACTGAACTAGAACTGAACTAGAACTGAACTAGAACTGAACTAGAACTGAACTAGAACTGAACTAGAACTGAACTAGAACTGAACTAGAACTGAACTAGAACTGAACTAGAACTGAACTAGAACTGAACTAGAACTGAACTAGAACTGAACTAGAACTGAACTAGAACTGAACTAGAACTGAACTAGAACTGAACTAGAACTGAACTAGAACTGAACTAGAACTGAACTAGAACTGAACTAGAACTGAACTAGAACTGAACTAGAACTGAACTAGAACTGAACTAGAACTGAACTAGAACTGAACTAGAACTGAACGAGAACTGAACTAGAACTGAACTAGAACTGAACTAGAACTGAACTAGAACTGAAACTAGAACTGAACTAGAACTGAACTAGAACTGAACTAGAACTGAACTAGAACTGAACTAGAACTGAACTAGAACTGAACTAGAACTGAACTAGAACTGAACTAGAACTGAACTAGAAACTGAACTAGAACTGAACTAGAACTGAACTAGAACTGAACTAGAACTGAACTAGAAACTGAACTAGAACTGAACTAGAACTGAACTAGAACTGAACTAGAACTGAACTAGAACTGAACTAGAACTGAACTAGAACTGAACTAGAACTGAACTAGAAACTGAACTAGAACTGAACTAGAACTGAACTAGAACTGAACTAGAAACTGAACTAGAACTGAACTAGAACTGAACTAGAACTGAACTAGAACTGAACTAGAACTGAACTAGAACTGAACTAGAACTGAACTAGAACTGAACTAGAACTGAACTAGAACTGAACTAGAACTGAACTAGAACTGAACTAGAACTGAACTAGAAACTGAACTAGAACTGAACTAGAACTGAACTAGAACTGAACTAGAACTGAACTAGAACTGAACTAGAACTGAACTAGAACTGAACTAGAACTCAACTAGAACTGAACTAGAACTAAAACTGAACTAGAACTAAAACTGAACTAGAACTAAAACTGAACTAGAACTAAACTGAACTAGAACTGAACTAGAACTGAACTACAACTGAACTAGAACTAAAACTGAACTAGAACTGAACTAAAACTGAACTAGAACTGAACTAGAACTGAACTAGAACTGAACTAGAACTGAACTAGAACTGAACTAGAACTGAACTAGAACTGAACTAGAACTGAACTAGAACTGAACTAGAACTGAACTAGAACTGAACTAGAACTGAACCAGAACTGAACTAGAACTGAACTGGAACTGAACTAGAACTGAACTAGAACTGAACTAGAACTGAACTAGAACTGAACTAGAACTGAACTAGAACTGAACTAGAACTTACTTACTTTAGATGTAAAGTAATTGTAAGCAATTTTCTATATGACGGATTTTCAAGATGTGTTGATAAATTTTGCCCGAAATATATCGCAGTTATATATTTTCTTTTATTCCTAAATTTTTTATTATTTTTTCATAACCAAAAACTAGAAAACCCTCTACATAATTGTGCGTTTTTATAGGAAAACCATTAGTATTCATTTGAATAATTCGTTTTGTAAAAGTATTTAGATATAAGGAAATTCAATTAGAGAAATGTATGTATGTAATGGATGTTATTTAATCATCGAATTTAAGAAAACATTAAAAATCTTATATGAAAATTTCTTCAAAATAGTGTGAGTAATTTTCATACAAAATTTTAATTGTTTTTCTGTTTATGTTATCAATTATCATGTTGTTGTAATACTAGCCATTTTTATTAAATTTTTCATTTTTTCTTTTAAATATTAAATTTCTAGTTTGAGTGACTTTCTTTTAGTTTGGGCCTTAAGATTCTTATTTCTTCGGAAGAAAAGTTATTACTTTTTATATAAAATGTTTGGTTTTTCGTTATGCATTTGGTTTTATTTATATGAATTTTTGCTAAAATTTGAAAAATGTTTCAATTCAGTTTCCTTTTTTTCAAAATTTTAGTATTATTTTTTTTTTGTTTTTGTAACTTTCAAGCAGGTATCGTTTTTTACAGCTCTTTCTATCTTTTAGGTACTTTCAACTTTTTATTAAATTTTTTCCTTAGGATTATAATTTGGTTAAAATGGTATAAAAAAAATCTATATGTAAGCAAAGAAAAAAGAAATAAAGGAGAAATTAATATAAGTTAAATGGCATTAATTAAATTATTCTAACACGACCCTTTTGACTAGTTACAACAGCGGTCACTTAAAGTCTAAAAAGCATTAGTTTTCAAAGAATTATAAAAAATTTCTGTATGACGGAAGATGTCGTTAGAGGACCTTCGTTATATTTATCCGGGGTTGGAAAAGATCTTCATTTAAAAATGCTCAAACCATCTATCAATCACTTCTATTTTACCAAGAAATGGAATTCCTTGCTAAATTTCAATTTTGTATAAAAAAATATTCTTTTAAAATTTGTTTTTGTAAATATAACAATTTATTCAATGCCATTTATAAATAACTTTTTAATAATACATTAAATTAAAATAGAAGGAACTTTAACAGAAATATTTTTTTTTTTTTCATTTTGTATGTGACTTTTTTATGTAAATGATTTGATTTTTTGTTCTCTTTAATTTTACACAATCGTCATTAACTTTTGAAATATAATATAGAAGTTGTAACAAATTTTAAATAAACAATAAATGATTGTGTAGTTATTATTATTAATTTAAATCAGACATGTTTTTTAATAAATTGGAAAAGTGGTTTATTTAAACTTAGGGTTCTTATACATAATTTGTCCAACTTTTAGGTGGCTACATTACTGGCCCTTATTATACTAAATAATCTTAAAATTACTCCATCTCTGACTATGTGAAATTTTATTACGATATGTATAATATTTCACGAGATACCGAATAATTTCCTAAAACTTCTAAAATAAACATTAAGATCAATAGAGGGATCAGATCAACTGTCCATTATATACCAATACATATGTATGTATACTAACCATTCGGTAAGGGAGTATTTTCAAACATTAGATCCCGATTGTAATGAAAAATTTTCAAGCTATAAAGCCCGAGATGCTTCATATGGATAACTCAACATCTGCGGCTTAATTACTGCCACAAATTGGAAACTAATAATACTCCCAAAAAGGATTGATATAACTATAATGAGTAGAACAGTTCAAGCATGACTAATCTTATTACACCGATCTAATCACTATAGAATTATTAGTGTTGGAACACTTTCAGCTTTTCAATAGCAGAATAGTTCAGGCTTTTATTTTGAACCTCCGGCATGACTTATCGTATAACAATGATCCCATCACTCTGGAATGGTTATGGAATGGAACTCTTTTACTTTTCAATGTTGTTCTTCATATCATTGTAGGAAATCTGATCAAATAAAGCTATAAGGGGCCTCAATGAACGTTTGAAATACTCAATTGCAAGATACTCCATCGAATTAGTTGCTTACGAAAAAAGCATTATATGGAAGTGCCAACTCGAGACAAAATTTTCGAAAACCTACGACGTAAAAGTTTTCATAGACAATGTTTGCGCTGAACTAACTTTCTCAGAACGATTTTAAGGATCATGAAACAGCTGACAATTTGATTGGATTTGAAAGAGAGCATCGAAAAGCTTTCAATAATCTAATCGATCTAATAGAAAGTTAAGTTTTTAGTCGAGTACGACATTGTTTTCATTGACAGCCCTGATGTTTCAGAAGCGCTGTTATCAGTGCTGTCTCTCTTAGCTGTTCAATATTGTTCTGTACGTAGCCTCTAGTTAATTTTTACTACCTTTTTTTGCTTTAGAATGCAAAAAAAGGAAGATATAACTGTAGTGAGCTGCTCCCAAGTCCATTGTCTATCGTCTATGTATAAGACTATTGACTAGACTCTTCACTAGTCTATTAATTAATCTAGTCAATATGGACTAATCTAGTGACCAGTCTATGGTCTAATCTTTTCCGACAAACGATTCAGAGCTAAAATAGCGAACGTTTCATGTTATTATGGTAATGAAGTGCTCGTTTCCATCCAATTCTAAAACGGGAGTGCAAGGTAGCTTGTACATTCCCCGTTTGAATAAAAGTCTGTGTTTAAGACTGAACTTTCAATGAAGCATCTTACAGGCTCATATTTTGGCTATACAAAGGTCCAATTTCTAACCTCACGACATATATATTGGTTCACCAATGTTGGGTGTCTCTAGATGAAATCGATATATGTTGTCATGTTGTAATTTTCTAATATGTACAATGTGAACTTTAAAGGTCTAGTCAGATCGGTTAGTTAAACCTCTTACTTGATCTGTCCTGATAAGAGAATAACATAGCGAACGGCTCACGCCTACATGAAAGGGAAATCGACACAATAATTCTTGTCATGTTGTAAATTTCCAATATAGCATGAACTTTAAAGGTCTGATCAGATCAGATAGTCAAACCTGATCACTTACTTCGTAAATTACAGCGTGAACTTTACAGGTCAGTTTAGGCAAGATGATGAAACCTGACCATTTGCTTTGGCTATGTCCTGCTGTGTCAAGGGACTGAGACTTTTAGCTATTGCACATTCAACAGGTTATATCTAATATCAATACCAATAAGATAGAGTTGTTCGTTCGTGTCTTGTCATGGGTCGATTACATATTAAACATGGACTTATAATGAGGCCATCCATTGTCGGTATCAAATGTGTATACAAATTATATCCTTATACAAATATGTATAGAATCGAATTTTTTGTAATGACCAGCAGTTATATCGTACATTATTTGGTAATTTATGAAAATTATACACAGGCCGACAAATGTTTGACCCAGATACCATAGTGTACTTTTCTAAAGGATTGAATCTGACCTCAGATTTTCTTATTAACAACTAGGATTGAGATATAGTATCCGTAGCCCTTTTTGAGACGCTATTACTGCGATAAGACAATTTATAAAATGTTGTACGCCGTCTGAAAGTTCATTCTGTCAGCTTTAAAATAAAGGTATAACATTTGACACGTTTTTTTATCTTCTTCGAGATATCTTCACCTAAAGCTTGATTGAAAAAAACTGTATTTTTTCGAATACTTTGCCTTTACTTTACCAAAAATATGTATCTGACCTCAGATTTTCTCCACAACAACTGGGATTTGAGATATCGTGTTATTTTTGGCACTTTTTTCAGACGCAATAACATAGCCAAGACAACTTTATTTATAAAATGTTGTACATTGCCTGAAAATTAATTCTGTCAGTTTTAAAATAAAGGTATAACATCTGACACGTTTTTTATCTTCACCTAAAGCTTGATTGAAAAAAAAACTGTATATTTTCGAATACTTTGCCTTTACTTTACCAAAAATATGAATCTGACGTCAGATTCTCTCCACAACAACTGGAATTTGAGATATCGTGTAATTTTTGGCACTTTTTCAAATGCAATAACAGTGCCAAGATAACTTTATTTATAAAATGTTGTACGTTGCCTGAAAGTTCATTCTGTCAGTTTTAAAATAAAGATAAAATTAATATTTAACATATTTTCTATCTTCTTCGAGGTATTTTCACCCATACTGTGTTTTGAATTGTTTAAAAATTTGCTGTAGTTGCTGAGTTATCATGCCTTGAAATTGGCGGACCAACACACATCGTTAAGTCGAATCAGAAAGTGATTTTGAGTCGATTAAAGCAACCTTAGATAGATGTGGTTTCAAAATGTTTGTCTGTTTTAAACAGCCCCCCCCGGGCATGTTTCCTTGATGTCAGACCGCATCTTGGTGTATTGCAATCTGGGGGTAGATAGGTGCTACCAATACCTGTAGTCTTCGGGGACTATAAATTGGTGTTGACAATTTACTGCCTGGCTTAGTCCTTGCATAAACTGGAAAGAGGTCTAACCAGAGAACCACATAATCTGGTACTACGGGTGGCTAGTTGCCCGCAGGACTATGTTCTGTCTGGTCAGTTGGTTGAGGTTCCTTCGGGATGCACGTACTGGCTGTGGTTGAAACCTAATCGCAGGAAGGGGGTGCTTGGTCAAAAGACTAATACACAGTGAAATATAAATTTTCAGGATACATTTCTGTTATCGTTCCTAGATGCAAGGAGCGGTACAAATTATAGAGCATGACTGTGGATTAATGAAATGTTGGAATTGAGCTGATAATGCAAAGATCGGGTATACGAAGATGAACGATGTTTCTGATGTCTACTATGATTCTATAGAGAGAATGGAGTGATTGATGGATTTGACGGATGTGTGATGGTGTAACGATCAACGATGTGTTAGACTACGGTCTAGCAAAAAGGGGAGGAGTTTATGGTACAAGGTCGTCACTGCCCTTTCTTTAATTTATTGGCGATTTTCCAACATGGTTGAGTGCATGTTCAACTTATTACAGTGGGTCTTTGTGGGCACTGAAATAAAGTCTTGTCAATTAATATGATCCACCAATTACGTCCCCTAGAAGCTGTTGCCGAATCAACAGAACCATAGTAGTGTGGTTGGGCGACATTATGTCGGGGTAGATTGAGCTTGCTCATGACACCTGTCTTTCCCCAACGTGACTATTATGGTAAGAGATTATATAGCTCGAGTACTTGAGCAAAGTGCTTGTACTTGGACCGGTTTTTTCCATGTACAAAAATTGCGACCTGCGTTTAAGGGGCAGTGGTGAGTTGTTTACTTGTTACTCACCCAGTGGTTGAAAAAGTACCACGGTGAGATAGGGCTCCACGTCAGGTACTCACGTAAAACACTTCGACTTCATGTCTGCTGTAGTTGCTGAGATATCATGCGTTGAAGTTGACGGAAGGACAGACATCGTTAAGTCGAATCAAAAAGAGATTTGGAGTCGATTTTTTTTCTTAAAGATTTTAGAAAACAATTTAGTAAAAACATGTCTGTTTGTGTTTTAAAATTTCTTGTAACTATTTTTTTTATATATATGGATTTTTACTTTCTTTTGCTTTTGAGTTTTATTTTATGTATGAAATTTGAAAAATATTTTTATTTTATATTTTTTTCTATATTATTTTCTTTAATTTTGTTTTATTAATATATTATAATACAAATGCTAATATTTTTTTTTTTAATTTATTTTATAACTTATTTATCATTCTTGCAAATTTGATTTATATTTAAATATTAATAAATTTTCTTTTATTATTTATAATTTTTTTTTATTTATTTAATTTCTTTGGTTGGTAACTAAATGTTTTATATTAATAAATATTTTTTTTATTATTTACTGCTTTAATAATATTTATTTTTGTTTTTAATAATAAATTAACTATTTACAGGAAATTTTTTTTATGTTTTCTTTAATATTATATCATTTTGTTTTTGGTATTAATAAATATAAAGAGTTTTTTTTTTGTTTTGTTTAATATATATTGTTTTTGTATATTAAATTTAAAGTGTCAGTTGTTACTTTATTTTTCTTTGAATTTCAGTTTTATATATATAGCAAATTGTTTTTATATATATTTTTTTTTGTTAAATTTTCAGTTTTTACTTATATGGGGTTTTTAAGTTAATATTTAATAATAATTTTATTTTATTATAATATATTTTTTTTTTAGTTATTTAATTAATTTTTGTTCATTAAAGAATGGTCGTTTGTTTTTTTGTTTAATTTAACTTATTTATACTTTTATAGGTATTTTAAAATTTTTTTTATTATTATTTTTTTAATTAAAATAATATTATTTTTTTTTTCTTGTATTATAATATTTTTAATAATAAATTTTAACTATTTTTTTTATTAAAGTATAATATTTTCTCTTGTCTTGTTTTGGTTTTTTTAGTTTTAAGAAGTAATAAAGTTATATTTTTATTTATTTATATATATTTTTGTTTTTAATTTAAATTAAATAACAAATATTTTTTTTATGTTTAATTATTTAGCGTTTTTTGTTTATTTTACAATTTTTTAATTTCTTTTTATTATATTTAAATTTGTTTTACTAAATTTAATTTGTGGTATTAAATGCAATTTTCTTTTACATATTTTGTTTTTAATTTTATACTTTTTTTTATAATTTTTCTTATTATTTTTTTCATTAAATTTTTCAATTGTTCTTATATATTAAGCTGTTTCTTTTTTGTTCGTTTTTATTTTTGTTTTTTATTTAATTTTTATTTTTAGATTTTTTAAACCTTTAAATGTCCTGATTAGTGTTTTTCTTTTGCAATATTTTCTGTTTCTTAAGTAGTTAATTGGAAAATGCTTTAAAAAAATGATATTCTTTTTTGTATAATGATCCATCTTTAACTTCTTTTTACTCAGTTTCCCCGTTTCTAGTTTTAACTTTTGAGTGATAGTATCTCCTTCAGGTTTGTTCTTTCTTGTTTTTTTTCTGTTACTTTAGGCTTTAACTAATTGGCTGCTAATGTGGCAGCCCTTTGTAAAGGTTACTGTAATAGAATTAATAAGAAGTTATTTGATATAAATTATAGCAACTGTAAACAATATGATTAGTAAGTGCAAGCTTTTTTTTGGTTTTTATTTTGCAAAATGTGAATTAGAAAAATATAAATATTTTTTTTTTTTTTTTTTTGGAATTTGACACAAAACATAATAAAATGGCTGATGAAGCTTAATAGCTGGCGCTGTCTTTATAATTAAATTGAAAGCTTTTTTATACATAACATATTTTATATATGTACAATGTTCTCGCTAAACTATTGTTCTTTCAACGAATTTTAAGATCTTGAAACTGTTGGATAAGTCTATACTCTAGTCTTTAGTCTAGTATACAAAGAAGAATATAGTCTTGTCTATTATCTAGTCTATAGTATAGTATATAGTCTAATCTATAGTATAGTCTATAGTCTGGACTGTAGTCTAGACCTTCGTATAGTCTATAGTCAAGTCTGTACTTTAGTCTATAGTCTAGTTTATAGTCAAATCTATAGTTTATTTTATAGTCTAGTCTTTAGTCTGGTCTATAATCAAGCCCATAGTCTAGTCTATAGTCTAGTCTATAGTCTAGTCTATAGTCTAGTCTATAGTCTAGTCTATAGTCTAGTCTATAGTCTAGTCTATAGTCTAGTCTATAGTCTAGTCTATAGTCTAGTCTATAGTCTAGTCTACAGTCTAGTCTATAGTCTAGTCTATAGTCTAGTCTATAGTCTAGTCTATAGTCTAGTCTATAGTCTAGTCTATAGTCTAGTCTATAGTCTAGTCTATAGTCTAGTCTATAGTCTAGTCTATAGTCTAGTCTATAGTCTAGTCTATAGTCTAGTCTATAGTCTAGTCTATAGTCTAGTCTATAGTCTAGTCTATAGTCTAGTCTATAGTCTAGTCTATAGTCTAGTCTATAGTCTAGTCTATAGTCTAGTCTATAGTCTAGTCTATAGTCTAGTCTATAGTCTAGTCTATAGTCTAGTCTATAGTCTAGTCTATAGTCTAGTCTATAATCAAGCCCATAGTCTAGTCTATAGTCTAGTCTATAGTCTAGTCTATAGTCTAGTCTATAGTCTAGTCTATAGTCTAGTCTATAGTCTAGTCTATAGTCTAGTCTGTAGTCTAGTCTATAGTCTAGTCTATAGTCTAGTCTATAGTCTAGTCTATAGTCTAGTCTATAGTCTAGTCTATAGTCTAGTCTATAGTCTAGTCTATAGTCTAGTCTATAGTCTAGTCTATAGTCTAGTCTATAGTCTAGTCTATATAGTCTAGTCTATAGTCTAGTCTATAGTCTAGTCTATAGTCTAGTCTATAGTCTAGTCTATAGTCTAGTCTATAGTCTAGTCTATAGTCTAGTCTATAGTCTAGTCTATAGTCTAGTCTATAGCTAGTCTATAGTCTAGTCTATAGTCTAGTCTATAGTCTAGTCTATAATCAAGCCCATAGTCTAGTCATAGTCTAGTCTATAGTCTAGTCTATAGTCTAGTCTATAGTCTAGTCTATAGTCTAGTCTATAGTCTAGTCTATAGTCTAGTCTATAGTCTAGTCTATAGTCTAGTCTATAGTCTAGTCTATAGTCTAGTCTATAGTCTAGTCTATAGTCAGTCTATAGTCTAGTCTATAGTCTAGTCTATAGTCTAGTCTATAGTCTAGTCTATAGTCTATCTATAGTCCTATAGTCTAGTCTATAGTCTAGTCTATAGTCCTAGTCTATAGTCTAGTCTATAGTCTAGTCTATAGTCTAGTCTATAGTCTAGTCTATAGTCTAGTCTATAGTCTAGTCTATAGTCTAGTCCTATAGTCTAGTCTATAGTCTAGTCTATAGTCTAGTCTATAGTCTAGTCTATAGTCTAGTCTATAGTCTAGTCTATAGTCTAGTCTATAGTCCTAGTCTATAGTCTAGTCTATAGTCTAGTCTATAGTCTAGTCTATAGTCTAGTCTATAGTCTAGTCTATAGTCTAGTCTATAGTCTAGTCTATAGTCTAGTCTATAGTCTAGTCTATAGTCTAGTCTATAGTCTAGTCTAGTCTAGTCTATAGTCTAGTCTATAGTCTAGTCTATAGTCTAGTCTATATCTAGTCTATAGTCTAGTCTATAGTCTAGTCTATAGTCTATCTATAGTCTAGTCTATAGTCTAGTCTATAGTCTAGTCTATAGTCTAGTTTCTCTAGTCTGTCTATAGTCTAGTCTATAGTCTAGTCTATAGTCTAGTCTATAGTCTAGTCATAGTCTAGTCTATAGTCTAGTCCTATAGCGAGTCTATAGTCTAGTCTTAGTCTAGTCTATAGTCTAGTCTATAGTCTAGTCTATAGTCTAGTCTATAGTCTAGTCTATAGTCTCTATGTCTAGTCTATAGTCTAGTCTATAGTCTAGTCTATAGTCTAGTCTATAGTCTAGTCTATAGTCTAGTCTATAGTCTAGTCTATAGTCTAGTCTATAGTCTAGTCTATAGTCTAGTCTAGTCTCTAGTCATAGTCTAGTCTATAGTCTAGTCTATTCTAGTCATAGTCTATATAGTCTAGTCTATAGTCTAGTCTATAGTCTATAGTCTAGTCTATAGTCTAGTCTATAGTCTAGTCTAGTCTAGTCTAGTCTAGTCTAGTCTAGTCTATAGTCTAGTCTATAGTCTAGTCTATAGTCTAGTCTATAGTCTAGTCTATAGTCTAGTCTATAGTCTAGTCTATAGTCTAGTCTATAGTCTAGTCTATATCTAGTCTATAGTCTAGTCTATAGTCTAGTCTATAGTCTAGTCTATAGTCTAGTCTATAGTCTAGTCTATAGTCTAGTCTATAGTCCTAGTCTATAGTCTAGTCTATAGTCTAGTCTATAGTCTAGTCTATAGTCTAGTCTATAGTCTAGTCTATAGTCTAGTCTATAGTCTAGTCTATAGTCTAGTCTATAGTCTAGTCTATAGTCTAGTCTATAGTCTAGTCTATAGTCTAGTCTATAGTCTAGTCTATAGTCTAGTCTATAGTCTAGTCTATAGTCTAGTCTATTCTAGTCTAGTCTATAGTCTAGTCTATAGTCTAGTCTATAGTCTAGTCTATAGTCTAGTCTATAGTCTAGTCTATAGTCTAGTCTATAGTCTAGTCTAGTCTATAGTCTAGTCTATAGTCTAGTCTATAGTCTAGTCTATAGTCTAGTCTATAGTCTAGTCTATAGTCTAGTCTATAGTCTAGTCTATAGTCTAGTCTATAGTCTAGTCTATAGTCTAGTCTATAGTCTAGTCCTATAGTCTAGTCTATAGTCTAGTCTATAGTCTAGTCTATAGTCTAGTCTATAGTCTAGTCTATAGTCTAGTCTATAGTCTAGTCTATAGTCTAGTCTATAGTCTAGTCTATAGTCTAGTCTATAGTCTAGTCTATAGTCTAGTCTATAGTCTAGTCTATAGTCTAGTCTATAGTCTAGTCTATAGTCTAGTCTATAGTCTAGTCTATAGTCTAGTCTATAGTCTAGTCTATAGTCTAGTCTATAGTCTAGTCTAGTCTAGTCTATAGTCTAGTCTATAGTCTAGTCTATAGTCTAGTCTATAGTCTAGTCTATAGTCTAGTCTATAGTCTAGTCTATAGTCTAGTCTATAGTCTAGTCTATAGTCTAGTCTATAGTCTAGTCTAGTCTAGTCTATAGTCTAGTCTATAGTCTAGTCTATAGTCTAGTCTATAGTCTAGTCTATAGTCTAGTCTATAGTCTAGTCTATAGTCTAGTCTATAGTCTAGTCTATAGTCTAGTCTATAGTCTAGTCTATAGTCTAGTCTATAGTCTAGTCTATAGTCTAGTCTATATCTAGTCTATAGTCTAGTCTATAGTCTAGTCTATAGTCTAGTCTATAGTCTAGTCTATAGTCTAGTCTATAGTCTAGTCTATAGTCTAGTCTATAGTCTAGTCTATAGTCTAGTCTATAGTCTAGTCTATAGTCTAGTCTATAGTCTAGTCTATAGTCTAGTCTATAGTCTAGTCTATAGTCTAGTCTATAGTCTAGTCTATAGTCTAGTCTATAGTCTAGTCTATAGTCTAGTCTAGTTCTATAGTCTAGTCTATAGTCTAGTCTATAGTCTAGTCTATAGTCTAGTCTATAGTCTAGTCTATAGTCTAGTCTATAGTCTAGTCTATAGTCTAGTCTATAGTCTAGTCTATAGTCTAGTCTATAGTCTAGTCTATAGTCTAGTCTATTAGTCTAGTCTATATTCTAGTCTATAGTCTAGTCTTAGTCTAGTCTATAGTCTAGTCTATAGTCTAGTCTATAGTCTAGTCTATAGTCTAGTCTATAGTCTAGTCTATAGTCTAGTCTATAGTCTAGTCTATAGTCTAGTCTATAGTCAGTCTATAGTCTAGTCTATAGTCTAGTCTATAGTCTAGTCTATAGTCTAGTCTATAGTCTAGTCTATAGTCTAGTCTATAGTCTAGTCTATAGTCTAGTCTATAGTCTAGTCTATAGTCTAGTCTATAGTCTAGTCTATAGTCTAGTCTATATCTAGTCTATAGTCTAGTCTATAGTCTAGTCTATAGTCTAGTCTATAGTCTAGTCTATAGTCTAGTCTATAGTCTAGTCTATAGTCTAGTCTATAGTCTAGTCTATAGTCTAGTCTATAGTCTAGTCTATAGTCTAGTCTATAGTCTAGTCTATAGTCTAGTCTATAGTCTAGTCTATAGTCTAGTCTATAGTCTAGTCTATAGTCTAGTCTATAGTCTAGTCTATAGTCTAGTCTATAGTCTTAGTCTATAGTCTAGTCTATAGTCTAGTCTATAGTCTAGTCTATAGTCTAGTCTATAGTCTAGTCTCTTGTCCTAGTCTATAGTCTAGTCTATAGTCTAGTCTATAGTCTAGTTCTATAGTCTAGTCTATAGTCTAGTTATAGTCTCGTCTATAGTCTGTCTATAGTCTCGTCTATAGTCTAGTCTCTAGTCTAGTCTATAGTCTAGTCTATAGTCTAGTCTATAGTCTAGTCTATAGTCTAGTCTATAGTCTAGTCTATAGTCTAGTCTATAGTCTAGTCTATAGTCTAGTCTATAGTCTAGTCTATAGTCTAGTCTATAGTCTAGTCTATAGTCTAGTCTATAGTCTAGTCATAGTTAGTCTATAGTCTATATGCTAGTCTATAGTCTAGTCTATAGTCTAGTATATAGTCTAGTCTATAGTCTAGTCTATAGGTCTAGTCTATAGTTAGTCTATAGTCTAGTCTATAGTCTCGTCTATAGTCTAGTCTATAGTAGTCTAGTCTATAGTCTAGTCTCATAGTCTAGTCTATAGTCTTAGTCTAGTAGTCTAGTCTATAGTCTAGTCTATAGTCTAGTCTATAGTCTAGTCTTAGTCTAGTCTATAGTCTAGTCTATGTCTAGTCTATAGTCTAGTCATAGTCTAGTCTATAGTCTAGTCTATAGTCTAGTCTATAGTCTATAGTCTAGTCTATAGTCTAGTCTATAGTCTAGTCTATAGTCTAGTCTATAGTCTAGTCTATAGTCTAGTCTATAGTCTAGTCTATATCTAGTCTATAGTCTAGTCTATAGTCTAGTCTATAGTCTAGTCTATATCTATCTATAGTCTAGTCTATAGTCTAGTCTATAGTCTAGTCTATAGTCTAGTCTATAGTCTAGTCTATAGTCTAGTCTATAGTCTAGTCTATAGTCTAGTCTATAGTCTAGTCTATAGTCTAGTCTATAGTCTAGTCTATAGTCTAGTCTATAGTCTAGTCTATAGTCTAGTCTATAGTCTAGTCTATAGTCTAGTCTATAGTTCGTCTATAGTCTAGTCTATAGTCTAGTCTATAGTCTAGTCTATAGTCTGTCTATGTCTAGTCTATAGTCTAGTCTATAGTCTAGTCTATAGTCTATAGTCTATAGTCTAGTCTATAGTCTAGTCTAGTCTAGTCTATAGTCTAGTCTATAGTCTAGTCTATAGTCTAGTCTATAGTCTAGTCTATAGTTCTAGTCTATAGTCTAGTCTATAGTCTAGTCTATAGTCTAGTCTATAGTCTAGTCTATAGTCTAGTCTATAGTCTAGTCTATAGTCTAGTCTATAGTCTAGTCTATAGTCTAGTCTATAGTCTAGTCTATAGTCTAGTCTATAGTCTAGTCTATAGTCTAGTCTTAGTCTAGTCTATAGTCTAGTCTATAGTCTAGTCTATAGTCTAGTCTATAGTCTAGTCTATAGTCTAGTCTATAGTCTAGTCTATAGTCTAGTCTATAGTCTAGTCTATAGTCTAGTCTATAGTCTAGTCTATAGTCTAGTCTATAGTCTAGTCTATAGTCTAGTCTATAGTCTAGTCTATAGGTCTAGTCTATAGTCTAGTCTATAGTCTAGTCTATAGTCTAGTCTATGGTGTAGTCTATAGTTTAATCTATTTTCTAGTCTGTAGTCTAGTCTATAGTCTAATCTATAGTCTAGTCTATAGTCTTGTCTATAGTCTAGTCTAGTCTATAGTTTAGTATATAGTTCAGTTATAGTCTAGACTATAGTCCAGTCTATAGTATAGTATAGGATGTAGTCTAGTTTATAGTCTAGTCTTTAGTCTATCCTATAGTCCAGTCTCTAGTCTAGTCTATGGTCCAATCTCTAGTCTAGTCTATAGGCTAGTCTACAGTCTAGTCTATAGTCTAGTCTATCGTCTGGTCTATAGTCTAGTCTATAGCTTAGTCTATAGTCTATTCTATAATCTAGTTTACAGTATAGTAAAGTCTGTAGTCTAGTCTATTCTATAGTCTAGCCTATAGTTGTGTCCATAGTGTTGTCTATGGTCTGGTATTCTTCTAATGACTATTATATTAACCAGTTTATATACTAGTCTCTTGATTAAACTGTGGATTAGTTATGGAATATCTTGTGGGCTTATCTCTTGTGTTATTCTCTTGATTAATCTATTGACTGGTTTACGGAATATTGACGGTTTGATGTACTATTACTATATTTCTTCTGTGGCTTTAAAATATTGAGCTTTATAAATCAAATTTTGGTTTCAAGATCTTAAATCGCTTGTTCCACTACTTTTCGATTTTCGGAGCTGCTATAAACTATAAATTAAAGAAAACTTATATTATAGGTATAAGTAAATAATTTATTTATTAAAAAAATATAACAAATAAACTCACTCATTTCTCCCAGTTATCAATTCCTGATAAAATGTACTTTTCTTAAATGTTTTTTATTATATTTTTGTAAAACGGTGTTAACATGTGTGTATGTGTGTTTTGTGTAGATTTAGTTTGGCCGTTTTAAATCTTGGGAGTTGCTCTTATTTTTTTTTTTGGTCACAACCTCATTTAGTTTAGTTGTTTTGTTTAGTATTACTTACGAAAAGTGTTGTGTGATTAAAGTGCAATAATCATTAGCATAAATTTTGCAATTAATTGATATTATTCATAATCTTCTTCCATTATTGTGTCGCCAGCCCAAACAATAGGACGACCCTTTTGGTGTATGTAAGTTTTTTGTTGTTATTGTTGTGTGTGGTATTGTAAAAATAAATAATAAATTATTTGATTAATTATATCAAATATAAAAAAATATGTTTAAATTATAAATTGGACAAACACTTGCTATTTTTTTGTTGAAATGAAGCTACAGAAGCTTAATTTTGTTTAAAATTTTTTTTTTTAAAAAAAAATTAAGTTAATTTATTATTGTAATGTTATGTTAACTAGACTAGGACACATTGAGTATGAATTCTAGCCCTAATAATATTTTCCTTTATTTTACAAAGCTAGCCATTTTATATGTTTTTGTTTGATTTTTAGAATTTTGGAAAATATTTATATTTTTCTAATGTTTGAGACAATTACACAATGAGAGAGAGAGAGAGAGATAATGTTTTGAAATGTTAAGTTAAAGGGAATTATAAATGTTAGCACGAATACATATATATATATATAGTTATTAAAATGTTTTAATAATGTTAAAAGAAATTATTAAAATATGAAAATATATGGAAAGAATATAAACAAGTTTTAGCTGTGAGCTTTAAAGCTAACAAAAGCTTTATTAAATGATGCTTTTTAAATTAAGTTCAATTGAGTTTTATACAACATATTTTGTTCCACTTTTTTTCCTTTAATAAGCTGCTGGCCTTTAAACTTGTTTATATAACAGATTTATTTAGCAAAACTCATGTTTTAAAGATTTTAATAAATTTTGTAATTTAAAAATAAAAACTTTAAACAATTTGTTTATTAAATGATTGCTATTTCAGTATATTTAAAAACTAATTACAAAATATTAATATGAATGTACATATGATTTATTTAAATTTTTACATTTGTTAAGTTAAAATTTGTTATGAATTAGTTGAACTATTTAAAGCTTTTTTAAAAAAAATTTATGAACTACTACAACAGGCATTAGGAAAGGAGTTTTAAAAAGGGGTTTTAAACTACAAAATAATACAAATACATATTTAAATGTGGAAAAACTTATTAAATGAGAACTTGTTAAAAAAATATGTTAGAAAAAACATTCCTAAAACAGAAAAAAAATTCTTTAGCAAGATCTATTGTAAAATAAAACTATATATGTATTAAGAAATTGGATAATTGGATTACTAACATGTGATTACTGAATTTTTTTGTCAGGAAAGTTGAATACAAAACAAATTACGCTCTAATCGAAGATGGTAAACATAAAGACTTTAGAAACACCTCGTCTCCGTTTTGTTTTAAGGAGGATAACAAAAGACTTAAGACACAAACCTTAATATCTATACAAAGAGTAATATGTTTTGAGATTACCGAGTCGCGGAGGAAATTTTCTAAGAGTGTTTAGAAAGACTTAAGAAATAAACCTTAATATGGCCGTCTTTCACTTTTGTTAAAAGGAAAATAACAAAAGACTTAAGACACAAACATTGCGGTGAGATTAATCATTAATGTCAAAACAAAGAGTAATATGACATTCTTGTTAGTTGGGAAAAGAAAGTTTGTAGAAAAAAGAAAACTGTTATACAGAAAAGTTTTCTATAGAAAATAACTGTTATACTTTAAATATTCTTTAGAAAAAAAACTATTATATATACATTTGCTATTCAAAGATGGTAAACATAAAGACTTTAGAAACACCTCGTCTCCGTTTTGTTTTAAGGAAAATAACAAAAGACTTAAGACACAAACCTTAATATCGATACAAAGAGTAATATAGCGTTCTTGTTAGTTCCTTAGAAAAATAGTTATGCAGATAATTATTTGTAGAAAAAACTATTATACAGGAATTTTTTTCTATAGAAAATATAAAAACAACAGTAATGTATTGAGATTACCGAGTCGCGGAGGAAATTTTCTAAGAGTGTTTACAAAGACTTGAGTAACAAACCTTAATATGGCCGTCTTTCTCTTTTGTTAAAAGGAAAATAACAAAAGACTTAAGACACAAACATTGCGGTGAGATTAATCATTAATGTCAAAACAAAGAGTAATATGACATTCTTGTTAGTTGGGAAAGGAAAGTTTGTAGAAAAAAGAAAACTGTTATACAGAAAAGTTTTCTATAGAAAATAACTGTTATACTTTAAATATTCTTTTGAAAAAAAACTATTATATATACATTTGCTATTCAAAACCGGTATAATATTGAGATATTATATTGAGAACTGTTATATTGAGATGTTTCTATAGAATAAACTGTTATACATAAATTTATACTTTCAAAAGAATGTAAGGTGATAATTTTTTGTATTATTTTCCTACCAGGATACTTCACCTTTTTCAAAGTTTCTATACTATAATTTCTATATTATGAACTTGAAAGAATAATATTGTTTAATCAAAACTGAATTTTACTCCAAGTAATGTGTAGAATGTATGTGAAAAAATTAGGATCAGATATGTAAGTTGTTAGGATTTCACTCTAATGCCATTGTTGTAACACTCTTTGGCATCTTACTGATACCATGCTCGGGTCCAGATGTTATCGATAACAGAAGCATGTAGCATGATGTTTTCATGGCTTTGGTTTGACGCCTTTTGATTAGGTATTTCCTATGTAATCTTGTGATATCATATGTTGATAAATTGGCAACAATTAGGAAGTGAATGACAAAACAATTATGCAGAATATATTTTGTCAAAAACAGACGCTTTGGCCATATCTCACGTATTGATTTTTCGAATAAAACTATAATTTAATGTTTCATTGCAGGAATATAAAAAAAGTACCATTTGCAAAACGAATATATACTATTCAGGACGATGCTTGTTTAATTCTATATTTCATAGTTTAATTTTAAAAAAATATTCAAAAAGTTCTAGTTTGAAGAAGGAAATATTTTTTCTTATATATTTTCTTTCCATCAGGTTCCTGAAAAGTGCCTTTTTATTTTATAAGGATGCTGCATGTTTAATTTTATATATCTATCTAGGATCAATATTGCTGAAAATAAAAAAGTAGCAGTTGAATGACGAAAAGAATCAGAAAATCCCCATTTAGAGATTTTCATTCAATCGGGATACTGGATATTAAATTGTATGTTTCTGAGTTAATTTTTATAAAACATTCAAAAAGGTACCAGTTGAAGAACAAAAATTACTAAAAAGTCCATTCTTATAGTTTTCGTTCCATTAGGATCATATATATTTCTAGGTTCAAAATGGCAGACAATTTAAAAAAGTACTGTACTTCGGCTGTGCCGAATCTTATATAACCTTCGCCAAGGTGTATTTAATTTACATTTTTTAAAATATATTTTTATTTTATTTTTACAAAAAAAAAACAAAAATCAAATTTCAGTCATAAATTACTTCACATGGACTGTGACAAAAAGGTTAAAAAAAGCAATAAAAACTTAATATGGAAACAACAACTTTGTTTTGCATATTATTTTAAACGTTGTTGTTGTTAACAAGCAAAAACAACGTGTTGACAAGCAAACACTATATTTACTTTGTTTTTATTTTCTTTCTTCTGCGCGCAAAAATTCTTACTTTTTACGAAATTTTCAAAGGTTGTCTTGGATTTTTGCTCATATTTCCGTTATTTATTTGTAAATTTAGTTGATTTTAAATAAAAAACTTCTCAATAGCATGTAGATAAAATAATGAAAGATTTAGATCCCAAAGATATCTGGGGGTCTTCAGAAAACTTATTTTAACAGTCGGACAGACAGACAGGCAGAAAGACAGACAGAAAGACATACAGACAGACATAGGGACGTGACTTAATCGACTCCGCTATCTATAAGAATCCAGAATATATATACTTTATAAGCTCGTAAAATAATTAACGTTAAAGTAATTTTTTGAGGGGTATCTTATATGGAAAGTAGGGTATGTTAGGGACCGATCTTCATCAAATTTTGTAAAGATATTTCGTTTTTTTTTTAATTTGCTTATATTGAATTCCATTATGCTATTCTTTTCAATTCAGTTATGATTGTTTAAACTATATTCCTGGATCCAAGTGAAATCGTGAACCGATCTTGTACATTTTCACCGAACAGCTGGTATGAAATGAAACAAATTTTTAAAAAATTTCAACTCTCTAGCTTTTTGCTTTCGGACCTTATAGTGTTTTCAACAGATGAACGTACATGACGTATATGAGATCCTGTTTTCAAATTTTGTAGAGATACTTTGGTTCTTTTAAAACTTGATTATGTTGAATTTCATTATACTGTTCATTTTAGGTCAGTTATGACTGTTTAAACTGTATTCCTGGATCCAAGTAAAATTGTAAACCGATCTTACCCATTTCCACCAAACAACTTGTATCAATGAAACAAATTTTTGGAAAATTTCAACTCTCTAGCTTTTTGCATTCGGACCTTATAGTGTTTTCAACAGACGGGCGTAAATGACGTACATGAGACTGATCTTGCCCATTTTCACCAAACAACTTGTATCAATAAAAGACATTTTTAGAAAATTTCAACTCTCTAGCTTTTTGCTTTCGGACTTTATAGTGTTTTCAACAAACGGACGGATATGACTAGATCGTGTTAGAATCTATTGAGAACCCAGAATATGATGGTGGGTGTAAAAATAGAAAAAATAATTCCACTTTCGGTATGAATGGAATTCTGTGACAGGCCACTATATCTAAAGATAGTCTGTTTTTTGGGGATTTCACTCATATCTAACTATTTATGCAAAGAATTTGCGATCTTGGTTTTATGAATTTGGGAATAATGTGGTTTGAAATTATATTGGTACCATAACTGATTTACTACTATACAATTATATATTGAAATTAAATACATATAAGTATAATCGGTAGCAGTTGCCAAAAAGCTTTATAAATAGATTAGCTAAAGCTTAATTTAAGCAACAAAATCAGCAAACTTATATTGGACCTAAGAAAAGCGATTATTTTTAACAAAATTTCTACTATATAGCGCTTAACAGGAAAGCTTTAAAGCTTTATATGAAAAAAAGCAATTTACAAAAGAAAAAAAACATATTGTAAGTATTAAAAAGACATGCTTTTAGTAAAAAAATTAAATAATTAAATACCAAATAAATAATTGAGGCAAATATATACCAAAAAAAAAAAACGTTTAACAAAAACGGGGGGTGTTATAAGAAAAGTAATTAACATACCTAAGTACTACGTTGTAGAAGAAAACTATGTCAAATTATTTATAGAAAATATTTTTAACATATTTATGAT
This sequence comes from Lucilia sericata, assembly GCF_015586225.1. Taxonomy (NCBI): domain Eukaryota; kingdom Metazoa; phylum Arthropoda; class Insecta; order Diptera; family Calliphoridae; genus Lucilia; species Lucilia sericata. The sequence continues at coordinate 451,234 of NW_023994204.1, forward strand.
GATGTATAAATATATTGTTTTTAAAATTTGCAATAAAAAAATTTGGATGTTATACAAAAACAGAACTATGTTTTAACATTATTTTAGCTGTTGTAACAATATAATTATTTATATATATAAAATTTTTTTGTTTGAAACAAATAACTACTGGTATGCACTATCATAATAATAAGGGTGAAGTAAGTACTTTTTCAACTACTTTTTTTTCATTACATATTTCAAGGTTTAATTTTGCTGGCAAATGTAAACGAACGAACGAACGCATGATGTTGATCAAAATTTTCTTTAAGTGTATTAAAGTATTAAATGTTATTTGCATGTTATTAATTATTTCATTAATCAAAAAAGATGTTTGTTTTTTTTTGTTGGTTTTAGTAATATTTTAACGATACTAAGTAATATAGTTTTTATTTTTTTTTTTTTTTTTGATATATATATATTATGTGAAGAGAGAGAGTGGGGGGGGGGAGGACTGACTGATTGATTGATTGATTGACTATTTGGTTTTTAAAATTTTAAATTAAGTGATTCAAGCGATGCTAGTGATGAACGCCTAGATAAACCTGTATTGGCAGGACAACTGACCAGTGATGTGGTGCCGAATAGTTTATACCAGCCAATTACAATGCCATTCGATAGATCTATCTGATCCAGCATTATTTGGGCCACGCCCATAAATACTTTCTTTTCAATGCGGCCATAATCACCCCAAACGGTAACCTAAAAAAAACGAATTATTAAATAAAAAACAATTTGTATAAAAATTAAAAAAAATCGAAAAAACTTTACTTGTAAAACACAGCCTTTAGTATTGCAGTGCTGAAAAACCAATTGCTGCTGATACAATGGTTCCAAAGTACGACGAGCCGTTGATGTCTTCATTTTATCTATACATTTTTTGCCCGAAACCAAATAAACTTTAACATAAGGAGCCGGTAACATTTTGGATGTGGGTTTTTGCTAATATTACAAAAAAATAAACCATTAACAATTATGTAAATGTTTCTTTTAACCTTAAAATATACCTGTAAACCTCTGGCTCTTATAACCTCCACCTCTAGACAGTTTTTCTGACAGCACAGCGACAGTTGTATATCACCCAAAGAAGGAGCCCCCAATACCTGGCGACCTACTAATTGTCCCGGTCCCAAGCCTTCTACAAATTGATTAATTTGTTCATCGGCTCTAATGGTGGGTGAATATCTAAATATTTTTTGTGTTTTTATTTAAAGAAAATTTTATACATTAATTTATATTTAAATTAAAGTTTTTTTTAATATAACAAAATAAATTAAATTTTTTAAAATATTTTTTAATAATATTCATAAAAGTATAAATTCATAATTTTTGTTTGTATAATACACAGGGAGATATAGAAGGCAATTTTGAAAATTTTAAAATAATTTTGCTTATTTAAAGAAGTTTTTTTTTTTTTGTTAAAAAACGTGCATTTTGTTCATACAGTTTTTAAATTTTGCACATAGAAAGTGAAAAATTGCATGCAAGTTTTTATTTACACTGAGAAAAAAAATGTTATTATTTACAAAGTTAAAAAAAAATAACTTAATATGATAATGTTAAATGTTTTGAAGATTTTTATATATTATTTTTATATATATATTAAAAGTGTATGTCATTGAAAATATTAGCTAATCATTACTATAAACCCTCTGCATTACATAGAGGTACTTTGGTAACGTGTCTTATAATAATTTTATAAAATCTATTAAAAAATATACACTTCTGGAATGGAACATTATGTTTAAAAGTACGCGCCGGTGTTTTTAGTAAAGAATCAATATAATTCTCATTTAGTTAAGAACATTTTATGTATAAGTATTTATGGCTTCTTCCCGACGTTGTTACAAATCCAAGTTCATATGTATGCATGGGAATATTCTTATGGTTTAAAAATATCGACCGGTATATGGGACAAGAAGTCGAAAACCTAATTTCACGGTGGTCTTTTTCATCCACAGCGTGAGCTTTTTTGACGACTCACCACCGACTCTTAATCTCTATATAATCTAATCTATATAATCTCTGAATATTTCTGCCCCGTTGCATAACTTCTGAAATGCAAAAGCATCACTTCCATCCCCACGCTGATGAGATTGCCTCTGTTGATACGGCGACAGCACCTAGAGACGTAATCGATAAAACGAAACACGAATCAATCAAATAAGCCAAGGACTACTTCTTACTCACAGAGAACACACAGTGGTAAATCTATTATGAACAGAGTAACCCTAAATATACCCGGACAGGGAAGGAAAATTCAATGGTATCGCATCGATCAACATACAACCCGGCATACTTAATCCTACACTCACTCCTCTGTGGGTTATCTGTTGTCTCGGCAACAACACTGAACTTATCCTGAATTATAGAGATACTGGTAGCACCTACTTTCCCCGAGATTGCCATAACACCAAGATGAGGGTCTTTCATCAAAATAACATGCCTTCGGGGGGCGATATATGGGACAAGATGTCTAAGTGCTTAACGTGAACATCTGCCTTGACGGACTTATTTCACGGTGGTTTTTTTCATCCACTGGGTAGACTTGGGACGGTCTACCATGTGCCCCCGGAATCCTTCTATGAAGAACTCAGGTGGAAATTTTTGTACATGGCTGTGCTGGTCCATGTACAAGCACTTTGCTGAAGTGCTCGAGCTTTCTAATCTCTTGCCATAGTAGCCCTGTTGCGGAATGACTGGCAGCATGGGATCAATCCCCATGCAAACCCCGACAAGGAAAAAGCAATTATTGTTCTAAAGTCAATAAAAGAGGAGACAACCCTTACGTGGGATGAAATCAATCTTCCGGAACACCGGAAGGTGACCACCTTTTATATGTCATGAAAGATTGCATTATTTAAAATGCAATCCCCATCAACGAATGACCCATTCCAATGCATTCCTTAACTTTTTAAAGCCCGCGCAACCATACTACTGAGATGGCGCTGTTGAAAATTCACCAACCCTACTACGAGAAGAGTAAGTGATACTCAACGGATTCAGGAATCCAGCATAAGTTGTTCTGTCACATCAGCTAGTTGAGATGGGAACAGCACCGGAGATAGAATTCGGATAGTCCGTAGTGCCAGATTATATGGTACTATGGTTCAACCCCATGTCAAATCATTACAAGGAAAGGCCGAGGATACATTTGATCATCACCAGTTAATAGTCCTGGCAGACTAGAGGTATTGGTTGCACTTCTTTTTCCAGGAATATTGCAATAACACCAAGATGGAGATTACACCGGTAATATGCACAGGTTCGAAATGTACCTAAAGGAAAAAGTTTCTTCTGTTATCAATATTGGTAGTTTAGTTCATAGACTAGCCATAACCAGTCAATATATTAGTTAACAGAACATTTAATGGAGTGGGCCTTAAAAAAGTATATGGATTTGACCATAGTCTAGTTCAAAGGCAAGTCAACAGACTAGTTAATAAGCCAGTCAATAGACTAAGCAATAAAATAGCCAATAGATATGTCCATAGACTAGTCGGTTGGCCTTACAACAGTCTATGTATTATTATATTAGTCCGTAGTCTAGTTCATAGGCAAGACAATAAGTTAGAATAGTTATTAGACTCGTCTACAGAAAATTCAAAAGACTTAACAACAGAGTATATTCTATAAACCGTAGGCAATTCCATAGACTAATCACTAGAATAGCCAATAGAATAGATAATAGACAAGTCAATTTACTAGTTAATAGACTAGTCTATAGATATAATCTAAACCATAGACTAGTCGTTATACCAATCCATAGATTGGTCCATGCAGTAGAGAATATACTATTCCATAGATTTGTCCCTAGTCAAGTTCATAGACTAGCCAATAAAATAGTTAATAGACTATTTCTTGTCTAGACCATAATCTAGCCCATAGACTAGTCCTTACACCAGTCATTAGACTAATCCCTACATCGGCAGAGAGTAAAAAATAAGTTGTCTTACTGGTTTTTATAGTTTTTATACCCTACACCACTTTAGTGGGGAGGGTATATTGGATTTGTGCTGATGTTTGTAACATACAAAAATATTCGTCCTAGACCCACCTTAAAGTATACCAATCGGCTTAGAATCGTTTTCTGAGTCGATTAAGCTATGTCCGTCCGTCTGGCTGGCTGGCTGTCCATGTAAACCTTGTGCGCTATGTACAGGTCGCAATTTTCAAGATAATTGGATGAAATTTGGCAAGGACGAAGCCTATTGAAAATGGTTAAAATCGGCCCATTATTTCACCTAGCCCCTATAGAACAGAACCCCCCGAAAAGGGCTTCTGAGCTCATAATTATGTGAAATATACCTGTATATCGATAAAAAGCGGCACGACTAAGTTTTATACAAGCCTTGATGACCTTGCCAAATTTCAAAAAGATCGGGCCTCATTTGACCCTAGCTCCCATACAAAGCCCCCTTCCGAAAATTACTTGAATGTCCGAAATTAACTTATAAACACAAATATCGCGATGAAATTCAGCACAAATAAATATTATATAAATATAAATATATTCACAAAACTTTATCGGGCTAGGTCCATATTTGCCCCTAGCCCCATATAAAGCCCCTTTCATAAATTAGTTTTTCATCCATAAATTGCTTAAATGTATCGGAACAAGGCAATATTGAAGATAAATGCTTTATTATGAAAAATAAACCACATTTAATATTCATAACTGGTGTAGGGCATATGTACTTTCTTACTTGATTATAGATGTGTAAGCATACATGCGTGTGAAGTTAAGAGTGCAAGAAAGCTCTTAACAAAGCTATTTACCGATCAGGGGACTAATCAATAGAAAAGTTAATGACTAGTCAATAGAATAGTCCATAGTATATAGTCCATAGACTATTCCATGAACAATTCAATACCATAGCTAATTAACAATTCTATAAACTAGACAAGAGTCTAGTCAGTTATATTGTCAATAGACTAGTTCTAATTCTAGGCTATTTCTAAATTCGGTCCATATTCTAGATAATAGATTAGTCCATTGACTAACTTTAATGACTGGTATTTTAACTAGTTCAGTTCATAGTCGAGTGCCCACGACAATCGGTTTTTCGCACCGGAACAACTCGGCCAAGGATTGTCAACTTAGCAACACCGACCTGCACGTGTCGCTGCTACAACAACAACATAGTCAAGTTAATAGACTAGTACTTAGCCTACATTTGAAAGACTTTTAAAATTAAATGATATATTTGTGGATCGAATTAAAAAGTCAAAAACTTTATTCGGATTGTAACCATTCAACGGACTGCCCTTGTTTTTACTGAGGGTCAAAGCTTCTAATATGTTGGTAAATAGTTTATAGTTCCTTAAGAATTAACACAATAATAAGCAGACTCAGAGGTGAAGAATGTTTTTATAGTTATTTTTCTATATATTTTTAATACCTTAATACTAAAAGATATCGAGATATTATATTCAAAAACTGCTAACTCACAAAATAAATAAGCTGAGTTAGCTCTTTTTTAATATATTTTAAGTTTTAAAATAAATTTATATTTACAGAATTTATTAGCTTTAAAATACATAAAGTAAATAAATTTTCATATAACAGCATAACAAAATAATAACAACAATAAAATATATGTATTTATACACTGAAAATAATAGTGCAATTATAAAGAAAATACACCAGACACAAACTTAAAAGCGAAATCAAAGCAAAACCATATACACTGAACAATAGAGAGTAAAAAATATACAGAATAAAGGTTTTTTTTTGGTAAAAACCCAAAATAAATCAAACAAGGCAAAATTAAAATGAAGGCAATTTTTAATTAAATCAATTAAACTTTTTGTACGCAAATACACTTAGAGTTTTATATATGTTTAGTTACTTTTTTTGGGTTAATAAAATAATTTAGAATTTATTATTTATGTTTTTTTTTTAAAGTAATTATACAAATTTTTCAATCCTTAATCAGAAGCATCAGACACAACAACAACAACACTTTAGTAGCAATATGGAAGGTTTTGGTTTTTTTGGTTTAATTAAATATATTAATTGTTTTTAATTAAATATTTTTGTTATTTAGAGCAATATAAACACTTAGAGAAACACTGAGAGAAACACACACATAGAGAGACAGTTAAAAGAAAGAGAGACAGATTTACAGTTAGAGTTTATATGATTATATGGTACAATTGGTATAGAGCAGTAATTTAGATAAAAAAAATAATTAGACACAAAGAGAGAGAGAGAGTTAAAGACAGCTGTAGTATATTTTATATCAAATAAATGAAAATAGTCAAAAATATCAGACAACGAAAAAAAGTTGAACTTAAATCCATTTCGTTCAAAAAAGGGACACACATTTATTTAAATTTTGTTTTATTATATAGCTTTTTTTTAAATTGATATTTTATTACATTGAATATAGCCAGGCATTATACTGAATGTGATTATAGTTTTTTTTAAAAAGAGCTTTTTTATATAGTTTCAAAGAGAGCTTAAGAAAAGAGACTCTCTTTGTTTGCAAGGCAATTAATTTTTGATTTTATGTTTTTTTTTTTTTTTTTTAAGTTAAACTTACGATGAGGCTTCTGAGCTGGGTAATGAATGTATACTACCGGTACGATATTGCATTATAGATGTCGATGGTGTAACTTCAACAGATCTTTGTATACTACCAGCTGAACCACGCGATTGACGTTGATAATGAATTGGATGTAATTGATGAAGATGATGAGATGTGTTAGAGGTGGTGTTGTTATTGTTGGTTGTAGTGGAGGTGGTGGTTGTAGTAGTGCTATATTGTGCCTCATTTTGGTCTGTTAGTAAAATAAAAATATTTCGAATTTTTTGTTTGTTGCTTAGAATTTTGTTTTTCTTTTAGAGAGAAAAGCTTTAGTAGGTTATAGAGAAACAAAATTTTTGGAGTTTTTTTTTATAAAACCCTACACCACTTTTCTTATTTTGATTTGGAGAGAGCATTAATTACAAGGATTAATGGTATTTACTCTTTTTTTTTGAAATGAAGGAAGTTTTTAATATAATCCTGAGCGTTTTAAAGATTTGTAGGAATATGGAAGACACTCGTTAAGAAGGTTAACTAAAGGTAGATGTGCGAACGGATCACAGTATATAAGAAATCGTATCTTGGGTGTTTTATTTTTTATATACAAAAACTTTTTTCTCGACGGTTTTCTTTCATTAACAAAAAATCATTAGTAAAAGGAGGACGAGAAGAAAAATGTGGCATGATAGGAAACAACCCTTTGAACTTTTATTCGTTTTACAGGACTTCAAATATTAGTTTTAAAAGAAAAGAAAAGCGGAAAAAATTAAAACCTAAAACCGATCTGAATGACGACCCTTAATCTTCAATATCTTGCTTAGCTTGCTTAGCTATAATCTGTATTATAATCTGTTCTATAGTCTGAGCTATTGTTTGAACTATAGTCTACATTTTAATCTGAACAGCAGTCTGGACTATTTTCTCAACTATAGTATGCACTATAGACTGTACTGTATTTTAAATTATAGTTTGAACAATCGTCTGAACTATACAGGATTATGTGTGAACTACATACAGGATTATAGCCTGAACTATATTCAGAATTATAGCCTGGACTATATTCTGAACTATAGTCTGAACTATAATCTGGACTATGGTTTGGAAGATAGTCTGAACTATAGTCTGAACTATAGTTTGGACTATAGTCTAAACTATAGTCTGAACTATAGTCTGGACTATAGTCTAAACTATAGTCTGAACTATAGTCTGAACTATAGTCTGAACTATAATCTGAACTATAGTCTGAACTATAGTCTGATCTATAGTCCGAACTAAAGTCTGAACTATATCCTGAACTATAGTCTGGACTATAGTCTGAACTATAATCTGGACTATGATTTGGATGATAATCTGGACTATAGTCTGGACTATAGCCTGGAATATAGTCTGAACTATAGTTTGGACTATATTGTGGACTATAGTCTGGATTATAGTCTGAGCTATAATCTGAACTATAGTCTGGACAATAGTCTAGACTCAAGTCTGAACTATAGTCTAGACTATAGTCTGAACTATAGTCTGGAATGTAGTCTGAACTGTAGTCTGAACTACAGTCTGGACTATAGTCTAGACTCTAGTCTGAACTGTAGTCTATACTATAGTCTGGACTGTAGTCTGGACTATAGTCTGAAATGATGTATCAACTATAGTCTGAACAATAGTTTGCAATATAGAGTGATTTATTACCTGGACTATAGTCTGATCAATATCCGAACAAATAGGTTGGACTAAGCTCTAATGAATTTAGACTTTGATCTGAATTATAGTTGGAACTCTAGTCTGGATCATAGCCTTAACTATAGTCTGGAGTATAGTCTTAGCTATTGAGCTATTACCTGGACTATAGTCTGATCTATATCCTAAATACTAGGTTATAGACTATGCTCTGAGGTATCCACTATTTTTCAGATTTTGATCTGAATTATAGTTTGAACTCTAGTCTGGATCATAGCCTTAACTATAGTCTGGAGTTTTGTCTTAGCTATTGTCTAGAGTATAGCCTGAATTGTAGTCTGCACTAAAGTCTATCCTATCTATTCTAAACTGTAGTCCGAAGTATTGACTAAACTATATTCAAAATTATAGTCTAAACTGGAGTTTTGACTTGACTAGACTAGACTTAACTATTGTCTCAAATCATACATATAGTTGGAATTATATTCTGAACTCTAGTCTGGACTATAATCTAAAATATAGTGTGGACTATAGTCTGAACTACAGTTTGAAATATAATCTCAACTATTGTCTACATAATATCGTGATTCAACTTGCAAAAGCTTTTTAATCTATTTTTAAATTTTTCTACATAAAAAAGTGGTGTAGGGTTTCGTGCCAAAAACAAATAATAAAATAATCGCAGGACTTCCATTTCCATTTTCGGTGCTAACAAAGCCGTTATAAAAAATGTTGTTATATAGTTTAGAGCCTTAATAACATAAAACAAATTAAACTAATTTTTTAATTATATAAAGAATAAAATAATTTAAATGATAAACCAATTAAAACAAAAAATAAACATATAAATAAATAATTAACTAATAACAGCAAATAAGCATACAAAAAAAGCAGCAATTATTATAAATAAGTTATTTTTCTTATAATAAATATTATTATTTTTATGATTGTCTGAAACATAAAACATAAATTATATGTTTGAAAGAAATTTTTCGTACACAGTGTTAATTTTTAATGGTAATATAAAATATTAAATTGTTTTTTATTTTATAAAAAAAAAGTTTGGTTAAACCTTAGTTGTTGTTTTACGTTTTAGATTTTTGTTTGATGAAAATTTGTTTCGTTTGCCAATTATTACTCAAATAATCTAAGGTCTTCCCTTTGGTAAAAAAAATCTTTTGGGATTTTGGTTTTTATTTTTTATAAAAGAATATTTATAATTTTTTTTTTTATATATAAATTATGTTAAAGGTATGGAATTCAAAAACATCCTATATCTCCCTGGTTTGGAAAAAAATTTGTTGTTAGAAAAATAAAATACATTTTGTTTTTTTTGTTAAAGAAGTTATAAAGATGATAAACATTAGAAATGTTAGAGTTTTATATAAAATGGCATGCAAATATTAAGTTTAGAGAATTTATGTGTTTGAATGAGAATTTATTTTTTTTTCTAGTGTAATTTGTTTGGCAATAAATAATATTTGTAATATTATTAAGAATCATTTTAATATGTTTTTATGTCTTCTTGTTATGTGTTAATATTTAATTGTTTTTATCTCAATAAATTCCTATTGAATAGGAAAAACGCTTTGTTTATATTAATTTTTATTTTTAAAATTTTGTATTTTAAAAGATCCCCACTTTATAACGCAAAAGTAGATAAGAAAGTTAAAATTTTCTTTACAGTTTTATGATTATTTTGAAAATAATATTTTCACATTTGGTGGATATCGAACATACGACGCTTATAGAACATGAGCTTAACTTGTCACTCATTTACTACTAGACTGGTTCAATCCAAAAAAGTCTTTTGAGAAAAATGGCTTTGAATGAAAAATTAAATCAGATTCTGATAGTAGAGGTTAATACGTTTCTACAATTCTATTAAAATATAAAAACATTTCCCGATTTAAGTCAACTATTAGACAAAGTCTGTATTTTGAACTGTATTATGACTATGGTATGAACTATAGCGTTGTTTAGACAATATTCTGCAGTATAGTCTGTAATATAATCTAACTGAAGGCTAAATTGTCTGAACCCTAGTCTGATATGTAGTCCGGACTATATAAAAAGTTTAGCCTTAAGTTTGGTCTAAAGTCTACACTATAATTTGGTGGACTATAGGCAGAATTGTGGTACATATTAATAAAAAGATAAGATTAAAGTTTAATCTAAAGCATTTACTGTAATTCGAAATACATTAGGGAAACTACAGTCTGGACTATATTTGGGACTTAATGTAGTTTGGAAAATAGTCTAAATTACAGTCTGGAGTATTATCTGAACCATATTATGGACTATAAACTAAAATATAGTTTGAACTATAATTTGGTATGGTACAATCTACAATCTGAACTATAGTCTGAACTATTGTATGGACTATAGTCTGAACTCGGGTCAGAACTGTAGTGTATAGTCTAAACTATAGTCTGAAGAATAATTGAAAATGGACTATAGTCTAGAGTATAGTGTAAACTATTGTCTGGACTATAGTCTGTATTATAATCTGGACAATATTCTGTTCTATTGTTTGGACTATAGTCTGTACTATAGTCCGGACTATATTCTGTACTATAGTCTAGACTATAATCTGTACTATAGTCTGAACTATAGTCAGTACTATAGTCTGAACTATATTCAGCACTATAGTCTGTACTATAGTCTGGACTATAGTTTGTACTATAGTCTATACTTTAGTCTGTACTATAGTCTAGACAATAATCTGTACTATATGATCTGTACTATAGTCTGGACTATAATCTGCACTATAGTCTGGACTATATTATGTACTATAGTCTGTACTATAGTCTGGACTAAAGTCTGGACTAAAGTCTATACCACAGTCGGAACTATAGTCTGAACTATAGTCTGGACTATAGCGTGTACTAAAGTCTGGACTATAGTCTGGACTATGGTCTGTACTATAGTCTGTACTATAGTCTGTACTATAATCTGTACTATATTGTGGACTATAGTCTGTACTATAGTCTGGACTATAGTCTGTACTATAGTCTGGACTATAGTCTGTACTATAGTCTGGACTATAGTCTGTACTATAGTCTGAACTATAGTCTGTACTGTAGTCTGGATTATAGTCTGTACTGTAGTATGGATTATAGTCTGTACTATAGTCTGGATTATAGTCTGTACTATAGTCTGGACTATAGTCTGTACTATAGTCTGGACTATAGTCTGTACTATAGTCTGGACTATAGTCTGTACTATAGTCTGGACTATAGTCTTTACTATAGTCTGGATTATAGTCTGTACTATATTCTGGACTATAATCTGTACTATATTCTGGACTATAGTCTGTACTATAGTCTGTACTATATTCTGGACTATATTCTGGACTATAGTATGTACTTTAGTCTGGACTGTAGTATGTACTATAGTCTGGACTATACTCTGTATTATAGTCTGTACGATAGTCTGAATTATAGTCTGTACAGTAGTCTAAATTATAGTCTAGACTTTTGTCTAAACTATGGTAAGTACTATAAATAGATCACTATTACGAACTATAGTCTAATCTATAATCTGAACTATAGTCTATACTATATTCTGACCTTTAGACTATAGTATGAATAATAATTTGAACTATAGTTTAAACAATAGTACGAACTACGGTCAAGAAGCTGTAGTATAAATCGTAGTCGTAACTACAGTGTGAACTATATTCGGGAGTATAAGCTAAAGTGTAGTATGGTTATATTTAAACTATAGTCTAGACTATAATTTTAACTGTAGTCTAGCGAACTATTGCCTGAACTATAGTCCGGTTTATAAGAATAATCTGAACAAAAGTTCATTTTTTAGTCTAAGATATGGACTTGGTTATAGTCTGTACCATAATCTGTACCAAAGTCTGGACTATTGTATAACAGTTCTTTATTCCGTGCTATAATCAGGGAGTAGTTTGTTGAGTAGAATCGCTTTTTCGCTAACGGTTATTTGTAATCTTATATATCCACTATCAAAACATGTCTCGTGTTTATAACAAAATCTGCTTGACATGCCCAATAATGATTTTCGGAATATAGGTAGATCCTATTGGAATTTAATCAGGGGTTACTTAAGTGTTGGCATTATTAATGAATGAGAGTTATACTATCACCTTAATATTTTGATATAAACTTAAAATTATTTGTGATTGTCATTATGATTTACAGACTATGATCCTTCATGGACATCTGATTCATTTAAGAACCGAAACCTAATTAATTTTCTTTTAGAATGAAGCATGTATTTTTTATAAAATTTTTGCTGAGATTAATGTTCATCACGATATTGTTTATGGATGTTAAAGTAGTTATCTAGTGGAGATCAGAAATGGGCCTACGGCCAAGAAGTGACTGGATTTTATTAATTTTTTAGTGTTACGAGATGACATTTGTACGAAGCATGGGACGATTTCGCTTATTGTCAACAGTACATAATATTTGTGGAATTAATCAGCCTTCAAGATATTTCAATGTATGTCCTATTTTGGCTTCAAGAGCCAGGCGGCCATCGGTCATAGAACAGAAAGTAAAAAATATCATAAATGTTTATTTTACTTTAATACTTCTTGCGATTTTTTACCAGCTATTTGGGCTTTAACCACACGACATACATATGTTTTGAATGGTTATTTGAACTTTCAGAGCTTTATATAAATATTAAAATTTTTTAAATTTTATTAAACTTATTATATCTCAAATTATTTTAATTAGCAAAAGTTGTCTATTGCCTACAATTTGTAAACTTTAGCTAACAAAGCTTTGATCTATTGATATGTTAAAAGCTTAAAAATCCATAATGTTTTTTAATCAATTTGTTTATGTTTATATGTTTAAAAAAAAGCTTACCGATATAAATCCTGGTAAAAATCTAGAAAAAATAATCTTAAACTAAGAAAAATATGATAAAGTGTAGCTTTACTTTTTAAAAACGTTAGTATTTACTAAAATTGTTAGCATTTTGTAGTATTGTATATATAAAATAAATAACAAATATAATTTAAAATAATTTAAATATAAACAAAACTACATGCAGAAACTGTAACAAACTTTTCTGTAAAAACTATTTAAGTATTTGACGATAGGAATATAATTTGAGGAAATGTTGTAGCAAAATGTATAATAATAATTGTGTTTTAAAATAAAATGTTAGTGATGTAAATATGTATGTCGAAAAAATAAATTAACTAGCAGTATGCATAAACTAAAAGCTTTTTTTTAAGTTTATTTCGAAAAAAAACTAAATATTTTATTAAATTAATGCTTTTTTGAGCTAATCTTTGCAAAGAAAGCTTTTGACAAAAATAATTTTATTTCTTTTTTCTTTATTGAAGTAAAAAGAGAACTAAAACTTGTAAAAGCTTTCTTGAAAGATTAAAGCTTTTCAATGTTTGGTTTTAATTATTTTAATAATTAGCCAAAGTAAAAGCCTAAAAATACGTATCGACTTTGGATTGGATTGTTTTTTTAATAATCTTTTTTTGATACAACATTATGTTAATGTTTTTTTTTAATAAATTTAAGGGATGTAATTAAAATTTTGGCTGTAAATACTGTTATTTTTATAATTTTCTTTTTGTAGTCAAATGGATTAAGGGATGTGGTAATGGTTTCGCAAATTTTCTTAATAAATTCTTAAAAACTTAATAATTACAATGTAGTAGTAGTTAAATTGGCTGGTTGTTTGTTATAAAATAATTTAAGCTTTCTTAAGCTTAAAGCTATAATTAGCATAGCTTTTTAAGGTATTATATTATTATATATATAATAAATTAAACTTTTGAGTTCTTAAAAACTAATGTTTATCATCATTATTAAAAAAAAAATAATAAAAACTTAGAAATTAAATTAATTAAAAAAATCAAATAAATAATAATAGAAAAACCTAAAAAAATAGAAAAAAAGTAGATTTGCGAACCTGTCCCCACCACTACCGGCTCCAGGATCAACTAAGCCTTCGCCACCATCGGCTTCAGATGAAGAGCCACGCGATAGAACCCCTCGTATCTCACCTGGCAATACTTCTTCACTGCGATTCACCGTAAATGAGCTTTTACCCTTTTTTCCAAAGCCCATACGTCTTTTACGACCTTTTGTTTCAAATTTTAACGTGAAATTAATTTGTTTATATATTTTCACATTTTGTTGTCGTTAATACGAAAAATATTAGTAACAATTAAAGCAAAAAAGTTTATAACAACTAAATTTTAAAAGAATTAGAGTGAACTAAAATGAAAATTCTAAAAATGATAACAAACGTAAATGATTTCTAATCTTAAGGAAACACAAAGAAATGATAAAAGTATAAAAATATTTTAACGAAAATGAAGTTTTTTTAAATTGTTTTTAATAACGGCCATGATTTATAAATTGAATTCTTGTTTGGAATACATGATCTGGGACACATTACTGTGTTATTATTTCTTTTGATCTTTTTTTATATATACAAAGAAAAGTTAACAAACTATTGGAACATAAGAAAAAACTTACCTGTTGCAGATAGTTGGGAGGTGGAGTTGGATTTTTTACCCATGCCACTACCGCTTTTGGGTGAACGTTCTTGGTCCAAAGTACCTTTTTTACGATCCTGGGCAGTGTCTGATAAACTGCCATCTAAGTGGGGAGAAATTTAAAGAAAATTAAAGGAATTGTATTAAAAAATAGTTAGTGACTTTAAATTAAACAGTCAAAAGCTAAATGCTCTGCCTGTAGAAGCTTTTATTGTTATTAGAAACAAATATTTTATGAAAATTAAAGCCTTTAATAGCTTCAATTAAAAGCTTTTAAAAATTAACATTGCTGAAAACTTTAACTAAAGTTTTAACATTGCTGAAAGCCTAGCCAATAGTTTGGAAAAGCTCAATTCCTTAAGTACAACTCATAGAAAAGCTTTTGGGTTATTACAGTTCTGTCTAAAAATCAGTTACTAAATATGAATTTTTATCTTAGACAGAAGTTTAAAGCTTAGCCTAGACTTCTAGAAAAGCTTTCGTTACTGTTTAATGCGCGCTTTTATATTTAAAAGTTTATATGAATTGTTCAAAATCTGTAGACCTAAACTTCTAAAAAAGCTTTCGTTTCTTTCTAAGCACTAAAATAGTTTATATTTATGTTAAAAAGAAAAAATTCCAACCTTTTGAAACAAGAAATAGCTTAAATTAAAAGCTTTTAAAAACTAACATTGATTAGTGACCAAAACTTGCCAATAGCTTATGTACAAAAAGCTTTTCTCAACTAACTGCACTTTTTTCGTAGTTAAACTTTCTGTCTTTTTTCAAAGTTTTACACTAGAATGCTTTTTAAGTCATACTAAGACTAATGTTTGAAAGAACGAAAACTTATTTCATTCACAATTTGTCAACATGTGTTCATTTATACTAAAGCATATATCTTCTATTCAAACAAAACCCTCTACCACTTACCGACTTTTTCATCAGCACTCTGTATTTGGTTGGGATCATCCTTTTTATCACCGCCTTCAGCTTTTGTATCAACATATTCACTAAAATCATCATCCAGCATTGCATCAATTGCATCCCAATCGATGGCCGCATCCAGATCAACGGCAGCATCACCATCAGCCGCAGCAGCCGCACCATCGGTTGAGGTTGGATCAACAGTCATGTTGGCATTTGATGGCGAAGCATTTGTTGTCGTTGTTGCATTTATCGTTGATGAGGTTGATGTGGTTGTTGTTGTAGTTGTTGTGAGATTAGTGGTTTGTATGATTGTTGTTGTTGTAGTAGTTGTTGTTGTTGGTTGATTAGTTGATGTGATCGTTCCGTCAGCGTTAACGTTTACGTCGTTAGTATTATTGATGGTGGTTGAATGTTTCAATGAGGCACGTTTATTGGGTGATGTGGAATTTGCGACACCATGATGGGAATTTGCAAAAGAGGAAGAAGAAGCAGCATTATTAGCATTATTACTACCAGCAACAACATTACCAGCAGTGGCAGTTGTAGTGCCAGCACCACTACCACTCCCACTGCCAGTTTTCACTGCCTGTTGTTCTAAAACTTCTCCCTTCCCTCTTTGTCTAATACTACCGCTACCACTAACTGGCATAGCACTACCGCTACTACTACTGTATTGGCGATTTGTGGTGTGATGTTGTGAAGTGTTGTGTGACGCAGTACGATCGCCGTAATCGTCGTACTCAAAATACTCTGGCTGATCGTTAATACTGACGAGATTACTGCGATCACTGCCGGTTTCGTGTAGATGTTGTTGGTGTGTACGGCCGCTCTGCCTTTTCGAGGAGGCAGACGAGGCCATGGCCGATGGACGTGGTCCCGAACGACCAGTGTCGCCCACCGGTCCCGGTCGTTCACTAGCTGCGTGACCATTAACCATGCCACCGTGCGACATTGATGCAGATGCGTGTGGACCGGAGCCCATGTGAGCATCATCATCGTAGGGCATACGAGAGCCCGGTTCTACGGGCGAAAAGTTATGAGCATTTTGTGCACTAGGAGGATGCGGCAAGTTGCGACGGCGTTTCTGATATGGCATAGCCGCCGAACCACTACCATAAAGCTTGTCATGAGTCGAACGGTCCAAGTCAAGGGACATGTGGTTACGTTCACGAGCCACATCGTAGCGGCGTCGAGAATCGCGAAATTGCGAGGGAGCCACACCACGTCTAGTCCAACCCACGTCCGAGTCATATGTAATGGTCACAATTTTATCGTCCGTCACCAGGAAATGCGAATGGCTGAGCGGATTACTGGCATCAACATTGGCCCCCATGTACGACTGACGTATGTTCGTTTCAGAACCATAACGTCGTGAAAGTTCTTCATCAAATTGAGCTGGATATACCTCGTCCTCGTAGCGTATGCGTCGACGACCCCAGCTTTTGGCATGTAAGTCGTCATAGTCCAGAGAGCGCGATTGTCCCTCATGAAACATTTTTCGTCGATCCAGCGGTGTACGACCCGTGGGTATACCGATTTTGGGTTTCTTTAAGATTGAAGGAGGTTGGGCTTTGGCCTCGGCTATGGGCACTGCCGAGACTAGAGCATCTTCGCTTAGTTGACGGGACAAACGTAACACCGACTGTGTAGGCAACTGAGGGGGAGGGGCCAAGGAGGATTTGGCCTTTTTGTGCGCTGTTGGTGTAGGGGTATGGACATGGTAAGTGGGTACGGCGCCTAAATCTAACTGAGGGGCAGTCAAGCCGCTGACAAAGTGTTGATCCACACATTCACCGCACATTGCCGTATCGGTGGTGGGCAGTGAGGGCTCCGACGAGGAGGGCTGAAACATGGATAGGGATGGTCGTCGCAACAGCTGTTCCGCTGTGTAGGGATAGGCGACAGGGTGATGTTGCGGATGTGGATGAGCGTCTACCAAACAGTAGGGATCAGCACAAGCCCCTATGGTTACGCCGGATGAGGCCAAGGCGGCATTAGTGGATAATACCACCGGCTGGCTGCCATTCTGACAATGACTGCACGTATTGTCGTAGTGATCGCGTATGTAGCCTACATACGAAGAGGGTGATGAGGACACGGTATGGGCATGAGGCTGACCGGCATCAACCGTTAAGCCAAAATGCTGGGGATGCTGACGAAAAAAGTTCACCACTGGTGATGTTAGACGCTTAAGACCACGCATTGCAACACCACCACCGACGCCGCCACCCATGCCGGCGGCCTCGGCTTCCATGGCACCTAAAAGACTATCGGAAGCAAAACCTGGATCGGAAGGGAAATGCGTGAAATTGGCAGCATGCGTTTGAAACTCTGGGAATTGTATGGTGGGTATTGTATGTGGTGGAGGTGGGTATTGAGGTGGATTAAATGTATTGAGTTGTTGTAGTTGTTGTTGCTGCTGCTGTTGTTGTTGTGTTTGTGTTAGAGGATCTTGTGTGAGACGTGGCTGTGTTGCTACATTGGCACCGATGCCGCCGCTACTGTTGTCCATCATTATGAGACTGGTTGGTTGGCCGGCATCGAGAAAATATTGCTCGACTAAATCGCCGCTATTGTCTGTCACCATAAGTTGTGTTGGCAGTTGTGGTTGTGATTGTAGTCCTGCTGCTGCTACGACGTTCGCCGTATTCGGTGGTGATTCACTGGCAGCCAATTCGGCAAGACGTTGCAAATGTTCCAGCTGCTCGAGCAGCTGTATTTGTTGTGGTGTCGTCGTTTGCATATGCAAATGCGAAGGCGGATATGCCGTCATGGGCAAAAAGTCACAGTCGTCCACTTCAATGGTGTTTGAGCGAAAACGTTCAAAGAAACCACCTCTGCCGCCGCCGTCGTCGCCGCCACCTAGACGCATACTGGGGCCAGCAGTTGTTATACTGTTGGGCCCAAAATAAGAGCGCCAATTACGTGGTAAGCTACTGTTATTTTTTGTACATCAAAATTTTCATTTTTGATTTTTATTCAAAGTTGGAAAAGTGTGTTTGTTTGTGTAAGTGTTTGTGAGAGTTGAGTATGTAGTAGAGAATAGTTTATATTGTGTGGTGTATTAGTGTGTTGAATATTTTTAGAGGTGAATTTTGTTTTTGGAGTTTGTTGTTGAGTGGTAGCAAAAAAATACATGCATAGAGTGAGAATTTAAAATAAGGAAGTAGAAAATACAACAACGAAAGACAAATCAAAGCAAAGAACCAAAAAGGAAAGAGAAATAAAGAACAAAACCCAAAATGACGTCCGAGTGGTAAAGAGTAGGTGAATACATGCACACATATGTGGGAATGTATGTATGTATGTGTGTGAAAGTAGCAGAATGTATGTAAATGTATATGTGTGAGAAAGTGATTATGTTGGTAGTTGGTGGTTGTAATTGTAGGCACATTTAGAGGCATGTAAAACACAAAATAAAGCGCAGGCGTCATTGAGTCGTTGGTTGAGTAAAAGAGTTGAAATTATAGTTGAGGTTTTATTTGATTTTTTTGTACATTAAGTTGTTGTTGGTTTTTTTGTTTTTGTTTTAAAACATACATAAAGAAGGGAAAACAATAAAAAAAGAAAAACACATAGTAAACATAAAGAAAGAAAATAGCATGTTTTTTGATATTTGTTTTGTATTATTTTGTTTTAATATTTTATTGTTTAATGATTTTCTCTTTTTTTTCCTTTTAGCAATTCGCCAAATACTGTGTACTTTGATAGTTTTTTTTCGGTTTAATATAATATATATTTTTGTAGTTGTTGTATACTTTTAATGCCAGCCAGATTGGGTATTATTTTTCAACGATTTTTTGTTTTAGAAGATAAACAAGATTTTCATTATATATTCTTAGAACCAAAAATGTAGCAAATTTTGTGAAAATTTTCCTATTTGCTGAAAGCTTTAGTGTTGTAAAGCTTTTAGTATTACAAAAATTTCACTGCACTGCATAAAAGCTTTTTCTGGTGTAGTTGAAAAGCTTTTACATTATTCTCTAACTTTCCAATTTCTTATGAGAAGCTTTGTTATTTTATAATAAAAGTGTAGGTGATTTTTTATCATCTTTCTATGATTTTATGTACTCACCTGAGACCTCTGGACCCTCGTGGCCGTTCGGATTGTGTGGAGAAAGAACTTGATGTTACACTAACTACTGACTCCATATCGGAATCACCGAATTCACCCATAAAATCTTTGTCGGGCGATAGGGAATGTCGTGGTCGCATACGAGTTTCCATCGAGTGCAGATCACTGTCCGAAGCACCGGTGTAATGACGTTCCCAGCCACCGCCACCGGTACTACGATACAATGGCTGATGATGTGGCTGACGTGTGCGATGTCGTCCGAAACGGCCACCACCACCGTTACCAGACGTTAAACGATCATCGAACTCCTGTCCCAAGCGATCACGTATCATAGCGCTGCGTGATGTTTGGGGGACCTAAAATTATTAGTTGTTTAAATTTTTTTTATAAGTTAGCAGAAAGCTTTTAATGTTGATGGGCAACTTTTTTATATTTAATACTAATTCAGGAAAGCGTGTTTTAACAAAAGCTTTTTATAATAAAATGTTTTACAACACTATTTTTCATATTTTTTTTACTGGAGAGCTTTTTTACTGAAAACATAATAAGCTTTTTCGAGAATAGTATTTGTTCAATAAACAAAGGAAAGATGGAATTTAGATAAAAAGCTTTTCTTTATATGTTTTATAAAAGTGTGTTCAGCATTATAAAATACTTATTTAATAAAAAGCTTTTATTACAATAACATTTCCTATAAAATATAAAAATTATTTTACAAAAATTTTTATCATAAGTTGTTTTATTAAAAAAACATTTATTTTCTTTTAAAAACTTTTACTAAAAAGCTTTTTTTTTTTTAAAGTTGTTAAAATATTTTTTTTGTAAACTTTCTAAAAACCATAAAAATTTACAAGAAAGCATTTTGTTAGTGAAAAAGCTTTTTCACAAAATATATAATAATTATTTTATTAAAAAGCTTTTTCACATGTTTTTTTATTTAAAAAAAGTTTTTACAAAGCTTTTATTAAAAAAGCTTTTTATAAAAAGTTTTTTTTTTACAAAAAAAGCTTTTTATAAAAAGTTTTTTTTACAAAAAAATCTTTTAAGATTTTTATTATTTAATAAAAAGCTTTTATTACAATAACATTTCCTATAAAATATAAAAATAATTTTACAAAAATCTTTATTAAAAACACTATTTTTTTTTCTTTCAAAACTTTTACTAAAAAGCTTTTTTTAAAAAAAAGGTGTTTAAATATATATTTTTTTTTTTTGTAAAAATAAATAAACTTTCTAAAAACCATACAAATTTACAAGAAAGCATTTTGTTAGTGAAAAAGCTTTTTCACAAAATATATAATAATTATTGTATTAAGAAGCTTTTTCACATGTATTTTTATTTAAAAAAGTTTTTTACAAAGCTTTTATTAAAAAAGCTTTTTATAAAAAGCTTTTAAGATTTTTATTATTGCGATTTAAATTTAAAGCTTAACAAATCACCATATACTACTTACCTTTGGCAGTTGTCTCTTTTTGGGCGAACCAGTCGGCGTGGCAGTCGCTGAGCGCGATTGAAAACGTTGCTGCTGTGATGACGACGATCCCACCCCACTATCGTACGGTGTGATTATCGAGGTGGCACCACTGTAAGGCGGTATGCTGCCTATATCGTGACCTCTATACTCAGGCGGTGACAATGAGCCACGTCTTGGACTGGAACTGCGATAGTAACCGCTATGATAGGCATCACTTGGAGCAGCTGAATGACTACGTTGGCTAAGACTCATGCCACCAGGACCAGTGGTGGTAGCACCATTACGACGAAAGTAACCACTTTGTGCGCCAGGAGCCTAAAGTTTTCAAAAACAAAAAAACGGAGGAACATAATAGACAATCAATAAAATTTGCAATAAAAAATAAAAAGGAAAACATAATGATTTAGTTCTTAAAAAATGGCTTTGTAAGGTTAATAAACTGAAAATTTTATATTTTATACATTTGAACAAAACCGTTTTATTAAAAAATGAAAATTATTAAATATAATTCTTTCATAATTTGTAATTGTAGTTTAAAGTTTTAAAAAACACTGCAAGTGTACTAAAGCTACTTAAAGTTTAGTTTTTTTTGTTAAGAAAATTCATTAAATTCAAACCATTCATTTGAAGAGTAACTTTTTTTCAAATAAAATAAATATTTAAAAATATTTAAAAAAAGTTTAACATTAGTTAAGTAAGAGACAGAGTAAAAGAAGCTTTAAACAGCTTTCAATTTGTTAAAAAAGAGAGTAGCAATATGGAGAAAAGTTTAAAAGGATTATTGTTAAGTGCTTAAAGTATTAAGGGATTTTACTAAGGAGTCAGTTTTAATGAGTTTAACTATAGGGTGAGAGAAAGCTTGATTATATGAAAGGTTGTTGATCTTAATAAATAATGAAGGGTTTTGTTAAAAAGCTATTCCCATACTTAGGTGTCTAAGTGAAAAAGCTTTAACTAATAATGAGTTTAAGCTTAAGTGTTAAAAGCTTTTAAGCTTTTTTTGCTTTTCGTAAACGAAATTTGAGAGAAATTTATTGGCCTAATTTTTTATAAGTTCCTGTTTACCAAAGCTTTAACTGTTAAAACATTCCCTGCTTAAAACGTTTTTTAGCTTTATTTTTTTTTTTAATAATTTTACATTTTATTTATATAAAATTTCAAACCTGATTGTGATAACTTTGTCCAATGCCCGAAACCGTACGATAATCACGAGCTACCATGCCGGCCACTCTTTTACGGCCCTGAGGTGACATATCACGTCTTGAACGACGCTCTTGCAAATCAATCTACATTTTTTTTGATTTTGTATTTTTTTTCAATTTGATTTTTGTATTTTTTTTTTTCCAAAAGGACCACAAGGATTAATGTTTGAAGGGTGTTTGACATTATTTACAATATTATTACAAGGATTTAGAGTTTGTTAGGCGGAAAGTGGGGGGAATAACGTTTATGTTTTAGAGGGGGCAGATGTTAAGAAAAAAGACAAGATAATAGAAGAAAATATTGGTTTTTTAACAAAACAATTCCAAAAAAGTTTGACAACATTTAGAAAAAAAAAATTAGGACACTTTAGTAATAAAATGAAAATAAAATTTTAATTAGAAATAAAAAAAGTTTTAGTTTTACCGTGTTGCAGGTGTTTTGACTGTGATTTTGTTAATGTAATTTGTTGTTTTAATTACAAAAGCTACTTGGCATTTAAATATAATACATTTAAAGCTTAAAATAATAATGTTAAATAAAACAAAAGAACAGAAAATATTACTAAACTTAAAAGCTTTATAAATTAAAGCTTATAGGTGTAACAAAAGCTAACATGCATAGTGCTAAAAAGTTTTCTTTTTTTAATGTGCTTAAACCTTATATGAAGGTTTTTAAAGAAAAAAGCTTCTTTTTTTTAAATATTAGTTAAAACTTTTTTTGTTACAAAAAGTTTCTTTTGATAAGTTAACGAAGCATGTGTTCTCTTATATTGTTTTCTATTTTTTAACTTTTTAAAGTTTATACTTAAAAGTTACATTATTTTTACTTTTTTGTTGTTGCTTTTATTTAAAATTAAAGTTTAGTTTTAGTTTAGAATTACAACACTTAAATTTATAACCTTAGCAAAATTTCATACATTCTTCTTTTTAAGTTTTGTTTCGTTTATTTCATACACATTATAGAAAGTTCAGTTTAGTTAAGTTATGGTTTTGAGAAGAAAAAAATTTACACAACATCGATTAGAAAAACAAATTCAATCTAATTTTTTTAAACAAAATTATGTAAAGAGAAATTTTTGTATTAAAATAAATTACTTAATTTTATTAATTTTAAATGATAGAGTTATAAATTGTTGCATGAATTTCAGGAGCTTTGGTTTTGATTTTCTTGTTAAACCCTTAAAGTATGTTTAACAATTTGTAACTCCATAATGTTTTTAACATGAAAATCATGTATAGGTGAGAATGTATGTATGTATGTCTATCGAGTATATATGGCTCAATGTTGTTATATTATCCAGAACAATATGATATGGATGTTGTATGAGGATATGTAGGTAAATGAGTATGATGATGAACATGTCGAAAATATTTTGTTATTGCAACTTTTATAAACATATTAGTATTTATATAATACAGTGTTAGACCCACTATATTAAACCTTTGCAGAATCTAAACATTATATTGATAGGTATAGGTCTTAACAGAACGCTGTCGATAGGCATGGAAAATATAAATTTTAGAACAGCACTAAATAGAACTAATTTACTGCTCGACGTGATAGACAGACTAAAGACTAGACAACAGACTTAACTATAGACTAGACTATAGACTAGACTAGACTATAGACTAGACTATAGACTATACTATAGACTAGACTAGACTATAGACTATACTATAGACTAGACTATAGACTAGACTATAGACTAGACTATAGACTAAACTATAGACTAGACTATAGACTAGACTATAGACTAGACACTAGACTATAGACTAGACTATAGACTAGACTATAGACTAGACTATAGACTAGACTATAGACTAGACTAAAGACTAGACTATAGACTAGACTATAGACTAGACTATAGACTAGACTATAGACTAGACTATAGACTATAGACTAGACTATAGACTAGACTATAGACTATAGACTAGACTATAGACTAGACTATAGACTAGACTATAAACTAGACTATAGACTAGACTATAACTAGACTATAGACTAGACTATAGACTAGACTATAGACTAGACTATAGACTAGACTATAGACTAGACTATAGACTAGACTATAGACTAGACTATAGACTAGACTATAGACTAGACTACTAGACATAGACTATAGACTAGACTATAGACTAGACTATAGACTAGACTATAGACTAACTATAGACTGACTATAGACTAGACTATAGACTAGACCTATAGACTAGACTATAGACTTAGACTATAGACTAGAACTATAGACTAGACTATAGACTAGACTATAGACTAGACTATAGACTAGACTATAGACTAGAGACTGATAGACTAGACTATAGACTAGACGATAGACTGAAACTATAGACTAGACTATAGACTAAGACTATAACTAGACTATGACTAGACTATAGACTAAGACTATAGACTATACTATAGACTACTATAGACTAGACTATAGACTAGACTATAGAACTAGACTATAGACTAGACTATAGACTATTACTATAGACTAAGATACTAGACTAGACTATAGACTAGACTAATAGACTAGACTATAGACTAGACTATAGACTAGACATAGACTAGACTATAGACTAGACTATAGACTAGACTAGACTAGACTATAGACTAACTATCGAACTAGAACTAGAGACTAGACTATAACTAGACTATACTATAGACTAGACTATGACTATAGACAGGACTATAGACTAACTATAGAATAGACCTATAGACTAGACTATAGACTAGACTATAGACCAGACCTATAGACTAGACTATAGAATAGACTATAGACTAGACTATATAGAACTAGACTATAGACTAGACTATAGACTAGACTATAGACTAGACTATAACTAGGACTATAGCTAGACTATAGACTGACTATAGATAGACTATAGACTAGACTATAGACTAGACTATAGACTAGACTATAGACTAGACTATAGACTAGACTATAGACTAGACTATAGACTAGACTATAGACTAGACTATAGACTAGACTATAGACTAGACTATAGACTAGACTATAGACTAGACTATAGACTAGACTATAGACTAGACTATAGACTAGACTTAGACTAGACTATAGACTAGACTATAGACTAGACTATAGACTAGACTATAGACTAGACGATAGACTAGACTATAGACTATACTATAGACTAACTATAAGACTAGACTATAGACTAGACTATAGACTAGACTATAGACTAGACTATAGACTAGACTATAGACTAGACTATAGACTAGACTATAGACTAGACTATAGACTAGACTATAGACTAGACTATAGACTAGACTATAGACTAGACTATAGACTAGACTATAGACTAGACTATAGACTAGACTATAGACTAGACTATAGAACTAGACTATAGACTAGACTATAGACTATAGACTAGACTATAGACTAGACTATAGAACTAGACTATAGACTAGACTATAGACTAGACTATAGACTAGACTATAGACTAGACTATAGACTAGACTATAGACTAGACTATAGACTAGACTATAGACTAGACTATAGACTAGACTATAGACTAGACTATAGACTAGACTATAGACTAGACTATAGACTAGACTATAGACTAGACTATAGACTAGACTATAGACTAGACTATAGACTAGACTATAGACTAGACTATAGACTAGACTATAGACTAGACTATAGACTAGACTATAGACTAGACTATAGACTAGACTATAGACTAGACTATAGACTAGACTATAGACTAGACTATAGACTAGACTATAGACTAGACTATAGACTAGACTATAGACTAGACTATAGACTAGACTATAGACTAGACTATAGACTAGACTATAGACTAGACTATAGACTAGACTAGACTAGACTATAGACTAGACTATAGACTAGACTATAGACTAGACTATAGACTAGACTATAGACTAGACTATAGACTAGACTATAGACTAGACTATAGACTAGACTATAGACTAGACTATAGACTATAGACTAGACTATAGACTAGACTATAGACTAAGACTATAGACTAGACTATAGACTAGACTATAGACTAGACTATAGACTAGACTATAGACTAGACTATAGACTAGACTATAGACTAGACTATAGACTAGACTATAGACTAGACTATAGACTAGACTATAGACTAGACTATAGACTAGACTATAGACTAGACTATAGACTAGACTATAGACTAGACTATAGACTAGACTATAGACTAGACTATAGACTAGACTATAGACTAGACTATAGACTAGACTATAGACTAGACTATAGACTAGACTATAGACTAGACTATAGACTAGACTATAGACTAGACTATAGACTAGACTATTGACTAGACTATAGACTAGACTATAGACTAGACTATAGACTAGACTATAGACTAGACTATAGACTAGACTATAGACTAGACTATAGACTAGACTATAGACTAGACTATAGACTAGACTATAGACTAGACTATAGACTAGACTATAGACTAGACTAATAGACTAGACTATAGACTAGACTATAGACTAGACTATAGACTAGACTATAGACTAGACTATAGACTAGACTATAGACTAGACTATAGACTAGACTATAGACTAGACTATAGACTAGACTATAGACTAGACTATAGACTAGACTATAGACTAGACTATAGACTATAGACTAGACTATAGACTAGACTATAGACTAGACTATAGACTAGACTTAGACTAGACTATAGACTAGACTATAGACTAGACTATAGACTAGACTATAGACTAGACTATAGACTAGACTATAGACTAGACTATAGACTAGACTATAGAACTAGACTATAGACTAGACTATAGACTAGACTATAGACTAGACTATAGACTAAGACTATAGACTAGACTATAGACTAGGACTATAGACTAGACTATAGACTAGACTATAGACTAGACTATAGACTAGACTATAGACTAGACTATAGACTGACTATAGACTAGACTATAGACTAGACTATAGACTAGACTATAGACTAGACTATAGACTAGACTATAGACTAGACTAAAGACTAGACTATAGACTAGACTATAGACTAGACTATAGACTAGACTATAGACTAGACTATAGACTAGACTATAGACTAGACTATAGACTAGACTATAGACTAGACTATAGACTAGACTATAGACTAGACTATAGACTAGACTATAGACTAGACTATAGACTAGATTATAGACTAGACTATAGACTAGACTATAGACTAGACTATAGACTAGACTATAGACTAGACTATAGACTAGACTATAGACTAGACTATAGACTAGATAGACTAGACTATAGACTAGACTATAGACTAGACTGTAGACTAGACTATAGACTAGACTATAGACTAGACTATAGATTAGACTATAGACTAGACTATAGACTAGACTATAGACTAGACTATAGACTAGACTATAGACTAGACTATAAACTAGATCATATGAAAGGAGTCAAGTAAATCCTGTTATTACTTTTTACCAGAAGATATAAAATTCGACCACCTAGCTGGATGTTATCCAATATCTGGAGTTGAAAAGAACTCGAGAATAAAATCTTGACATATCGATCGTTAATATCTGCATGATCAGTTTTGCTATTATTTCGCCTCAAATATGGTTAAAAAAATACGATACGATATCTCGCAAACCTTTGCTTAGCTTAGTCTATTAAAAATTGTTTCAGCATGACATAGAAATTTGATCAGAGACCCTGGAAGGCGTTTAATATGTTAATTTTTTTAGTGAGAAAGTCACATTGTGATCCAGAGTAAATCTCTACGATTAATATTTCGCGACAGCAAATGCACAAAATAATGATATTAAAAGATCACGATCAAATAGTCAAAATCCTATATATAATTGTATTTTCAAGAGAGAAGAAAATTTTTATCAAATAAATAGATGATCCTAAACATTGTTATAGTCGATGAATGAAATCAAAATGGAAGGAAATGAAATTGTATGAATTTTGTATAAAAAACAATGCTGTTAATAATAAAATTTTCAAATCAATAATTACACACACTTAGAAGTTTTTATTAAAAAAATGTTTAACAAATGCGCCAAGCTTTTAAAAACCTTTTAAAACTTTAGTATTTTTTTTTTTGTTCAAATCTTACTGTACAATTGAATAAAAAATCATGTTTTAAGCAAAGTTAAAGTTAAACTCTTAAAACGCAGAGTTGCAAGGCAATAAAGAGTAACAAAACATGATCTTTTTCTTGATTAAAACTTGCAGAGAGCAAGTGTTTTTAGGAGTTTTGAGTGTTGAACTGTGTTTTATATTAACCGTTTTAAAGTTACTTAGTGTTAAAGGAGTTTTAGTAGTATATCATTTATACATGTATCAGTTTTTGTAAGTAAGTAATTGTTTTTGTAGAGAATAAAGGGAGAAAGAGTTACTTAGTTATTTATAGAGAGTGAGAGAGAGATACAAAGAGACAGTTTGTTTTTTTGTTTTTTTTTTTAATTAGTAGATTTAACAACAATTGTTTTGGTTACCTCTGGAGGTGGTGTACTGGCTGAACTTCCCATGGATGAGATACTGGCACCATCACGTTGTGATATATAATCAATTTCAGACATGGTATCAGAATCACTATGACGTGATGTAGTACTGGGTGGTGATAAATGATCACTGGGTGTTAAAAGCACTATATCCACATCTCGGGATGATGAATCATGACTGCGTAACTGTATTTTTTTTTTTATTATTATTTTTTTTTTTTTTTTGATTAAAATGTAGTTGTAGTACGAGTAGTTGTTGTAGTTGTAGTTGATGATATTTTGATTTTTATTAATTTTTGTTGAAGGGAGGAGGGGAAGAGAGATCATAATGAACATGAAATAGTGATAATTGTAAATTAAAATAAAACTTAAAATTTTATTATTTTGATAATTTTTAATAAAAAAAGTAAAATTTGTTCCCTTCTCAAAACCAAAACTATGGCAGATTTGTTTTTTTATAACTATATATATAGAAAGAAAATTATATATCATTAAATATAAGCTGTTGATTGTTATTGGTTTTTACATAAAATTATAAACAAAATTAACTTTAAGGGAACAAGATGACGCAATGAAACTGTAGTTTATAGTTAGAATTTAAATAAAACAAATTCTGTTTGTTTAGGTGTTTTTTTCACTTTCGTACTTAAATAATTATACAAAAAATTGTTTAAGAGTTTTAAAAAAAAATACTTAAAATGTCTGTTAAGTTCGATAATAAATCATTTCGAAAGAAAACAAATTATAGAGAAATTTTTAATGAAATCATTAAGAAAAAGTCAAAAGCACATACGAGATATGAGGTATCCTGATGAGGTTGTAATTTATACCAATCTGCTTCATCATCCAATGAATGATGGGCCAAATCAATAACAACTTCGCCAATGAAATCATTGGCACCATAACGTACATAATCCCACAGGGTGACCTAGTTCAATAAAAACATTATAAAACCATTGCAATTTTTAACCTATAAACCCCAACTTACCTCTAAATATCTGCCCGTTAAATCACAACGTCTTAAACCGGTATAAACAAATGTTTGACCCCAACGAGGTTCACAGGTATTGGCTAAAGTTTTCGTGCGTCTTTTAGATTTTGTACCACGATCGGGTAAAAGGAACACCTGTGCCAAAAGATAAAACACAAATACAATTCCCAAACAATTTCTTTCAAAATTTCCACTTACTTTTGCATAAGGATTACGGGCAATACCAGTTTGACGCAGTGTCAAACCGGTGGCACATACAATTGTTACAATCAACTGTAACGTTGTCTGATCATAGCCCAATTTCATCTGTAATTCACCCTCAATATGCAGGGGTATAGGACCGACCATAGCTCCTGTATGTGAGGTTTGATGCTGCTGTTGCTGTTGTAGTGTATACGGCTGCTGGTGGTGTTGCTGTGGTCCCAAACCCGAGCCATATGTATAAGACGACGCTGACGACGTATGCGTGGCCGGTGGTGGTACTTGATGACAATGATGATGATGTGAATGATGATAATGGCCCGCCGTCGTTGTTGCTGCTGCTTGTGTCGACGATGCCGATGCTGGTGGTATTTGCGGTGGTGCTTGTGTAATACTACTACTACCGCTACTACAACTACTGACCGAATTACTGCTGTTACTAGCGGTTGATACGTTTTTTGGTCCCAAACGTTGTACTGTACTCTCGTAGGTGCGTACCACATTCGCACTGTGTCTTAGTGTAAGACCGCCTGCTGTTCCAGCACCACTAACACTACCAACACTACTACTATTATTTGCATGTAAATCGGGTGATCCGGGTGATGTTATAAGTACGCTCGGTTTATCACGATGTATTTCAAGATCATCGACTAGGGGTGCTAGAAGTGGTTGTGTGTGCGTGTGGTTATGTAATTTATATTTATATATTTCATGTTTTTTTTTGGACATTGGATTAGGCGTTCGGGAAGCATAAGGGTAAAAAAATGTTGGAGAAAAAAAAAACACAAATAGGATATTAGTTGTGCTAAGTTTTAATTTTAAATTAATTTGAATTTAAAATAAGTATAATTTTTTCACTGTCGATTCTAATTCACCGTGAACAGAAATTGCAGCAAAGTTGGCTATCGTTAGTTTCAACTAATTTTCCGGTTTTAGTAAACGAAACCTTTATTTGGATTTATTTTTCAGCTATATTTTAGATCATATTGTAATTAGAACTCTTATTCTCATTACAAATTGAGATCATTTATAAAAACTCATTCACTTTTTATGAGTTATTTCTAAAAGTAACTGTAATATAGACGAGATATATCATGATTTTATAATGAAATCTTTGCAGAAAAGATGTAACAATCGGAATATGTTGTATCCAAGGATATTCTAAAATAATAAAAAAATTATTGTCGCTCAAGGATGATCATATGTTCGAAGCTTATTTAGCAAGTAAAAGATCCACGGCTACTTTACCTACCCATGTCCGATTTCACGTTTTCCTGAAGAAACCAGTTATGCTTTGGCTATATAAGTAGCCGATTCACTACCTCTCTTTAATAAACTTTGGGCACCTACCGACTTGAAATTATCTTTAATTGGGTCAATGAAAATTATCAGTGATAGTCCAGTCATGGATTTACGATTACTACTAACTTATAATATATTGTTTTACAATACACCGTTATTGGTTTCATTTAGAGACGAAATTATCAATATCTTCCATCGTCAATATGTAGGTAGTGCCTCTGATGGATGAAAATACCCAAAAAATACTCCCGATACATCAACTTAATTCGAGTGACTCAGATAATCCAACATATACCCATTTTACCCAAAAGATAACAAATTCTTTTTGTAAAACTTTAAACTAAGTAGTTAAAATGTCATTGAATTCCGAAACGTTAAGAAGACTTGTTGGGAAATAGCCTCGTTGAAACGAACCGTTATAGGGTCGACAAGCCCTTCTTTGGCATTGCCCAAGGATGCGGAACAGCTAAATTTTAATCTTGAAATCTGAATTTACTCGCCATTGGTAAGCAATACCAGGGCTCAGACAGACAAAGGGAAAATGCTAAAAGCTATTAGAGCTCAATAAAAGCGATATCAGATTACTAACTGAACATTGTGGTCTTAGGTACCATCAATAGACTCTAGGCAACTCTATAACGAATCTATGCAGATTCTTTGGCTTACAAGAGGAAACCTCTGAACATATTTTATGTAATTGCCCATTATTAGGGTCCTGAAGAGCTAAGATCTTGGGTGTTGCCTTACTAACCAAGTTACCTTCATGAGTGAACAGAAACTATTATGGTGAACCAACGTGCTGCATAAAAGATTCACACATAGGTAGTGCTTTGTGCCCCTTCAATCTAAACTAAGCTTGACAACGTCGGGAAATAATATAAACTTATTTTAAGTAAGTGCTGATAACTGTACGATTGTGGTTGTAAACATTGTTTTAAAGGTTTTTGACATTAACATGTCCGTGCACGTCGCAACAGATTCAATTCAAGTACATCGACAACGGATGATATTGAAAGATTATAAACAGTTTGGTGTAAATTTGGTACAAGGCGTGTATATTTCTTTTTCCCTCTGTGAATGAACCTAATTTGATAGAATTCTGCAAAAAAACTTGGATGGACATGTCTTTTAATACCCTTCACCTTCGTGAGAAGGGTTTGTTACTTCTATAAGTAAGTATATAATTATATTCAGGATTCTTATAGATAACGGAGTCGATTGAGAAATGTTCGTCTGTCTTTACCTTCAGCATGTTTGTTGAAATCATTTATCTGAAGATCCAAGATATCTTTGGGGTCCTAATCTTCAACAGTTCTATTAGAGATGGTTTCGAGAAGTTTTTTATTTAAAATCGGTCCATAAATTAATAAACCCATGAAAATATTGCCAAAAAATATGAATTTTTGTCATAACATACGAAAACATAGTGTAAATAAGAGCAATTCCAGTAATTTGGTAGGACAGTCTCGAACTCCTAGTACCCCTAGTCACCGACTGCCCAGGTGACCAGCTACAAATAGATCTACAAATAGACAGACAAAAGGCTTAACTTTGTTTCTAAGTGTCCACTCTCCCGCTTACAAAGGGGGCACTAAAGTGACGATTATATTAACGCTCGTTTACCTAGAGTATTTGAGTCAACTAGATAGTTAGACGTTAGAGTCTTTTTCGGATGCATTGACTCTTAGTCGAACTGCATTTGCATTAGATTCATCTAATTTTATTGCAAAAATACGATACGTACATAATAATTGGGTTTATGTAAACCTATTATTATGTTCCGGTGAATTAGAATATTGATATAATACAGATTTGTTAGTGTTTCAAAAACATAGCCCCAACTATTCGGAATCCAGTTATCGTAGTCAAAAATCAGCAGTTTTGTCGTAATCGAAAATATTCACGACAACTAATAAAAACAACTCCGACAATAAATTCGACTACGATAACGTTAATCGAAATAGGGGAAATATCAAAATTTTAAAAAAATATTTTTATATATTCAACTCAGTAGAAGCTGAGACTAAAAAAAAAACTTTATTTCATTGTTGTAGTTATATACCTTTTCTTTGAACATAACGTCCGCCACTGCTGACCACAGCACTACCCGCTATATAACTGGCAATTGAATTACCAGGCACTTTACGATTAGACTGATTTGCAGTAGCAGCAGTAGCAGATGCCGTTGATGTTGTTGCAGCTGTTGTAGACGAATTGTTTGAACTGATAACGGGTCTTGAGACAACCAGTTCAACTTGAGCATCCAAACGACTTTCATCGATAATATCATAGACCTCATCGGCCGATTTATTTTGTAAAATATGACCATTCCATTTAATAATTTCATCACCTTTTTTAAGGTCAAAATCATAAAGTATAAAATTGTCACACACACACACATAAAAGCACGCATACATACAGTCACACAGGATGAGCACACAATATGGAGGGACGGAGATGAATGAAGATGATAAGAGAGAAGGAAAGAAAAAAACATAAAAAGATAAAATTAGTTTAGAAAATGTTTCAGTTTTTTAGTGGTTATACGAATTTGTAGCAGTTTTGACGAGTGTTATTATTACCTGGTTTTATGTGGCCCTCTATATCCGCCACTGATCCTCTTTTCACCTTTTCCACTACAGCACCATAACTTGTGAGATGTGTAACACCACTACCACCACCAGCAGCACCACCAATTAAATGACTACTTTGTTCGTAGGTTACCGGTTGACCACCCAATACTTTTAAGCCTAGAATATCTTCGCCATCGTAGTATTTACGTAATATCATATGACCAATCATGCGAGTATTGTCCGCCGATATTTGCCAATTCACCGGTTGCTATTTTTGTTTACATATTTTTGGATTTTTTGTGATCGTTTTAAGTTTAGGTTTTGGTCGAATTTTTATTTTTGTGGGCAATTTCGTTATATGTTGGTCAATTTGATTTTTGATTTTACATAACATGGTAGGATTTTCAAAATGTTTAGTATATTTTTGGATTTTGGTTTGGATTTCAAAGTTCCAATCACATAAAATGGAAAATGTATATGTCAATATAGGTTTAATGAATTCACAGTAAGTAATAGTAGTAAAAGGTAAAAATTATAATAACAATTTATAAAATTATTTTTAAATTTATAAATTGTGGTTAGTAGTTTCTTTTTTTTTTAATGATAATAATTTTTACAAAAGAGTTTTTTTCTTTTTAATAACATTGTCATACTTAAACTAGACAGTTAAGAAGAAAATAATAATAATGACTTTTTTACAAATTAATCATTACAAGACTTAATGGAGACAAAAAAAGAGAGAAGCTTAATTTCTAAGTATTTTTTTTTTGTAATAGTAACAGGCTTACATCAATATGTAACTTTCATTTCATATTTTTCGATATATGATATTTATAAATATCTGTTTTTTTTATATTGTTAGAGCTTTCAAACGCAATTTATGGCAGAGAACACATACGTATAAGAAACTTGTTTGTTATAAATTTTATTTTTATAGGAATTTCTAAATAAAATGCAAGTGCAAAGTTGTGGTTGAGAAAAAACAGTTATAAATTATAAATAGGTGGTGCTTTAAATAAAAGCCATGCATAGGTGTTAAAGGAAATTAAATTGATTTCAGTTTTAACATTTGAAATTTTTTTAAATGGAGCACCTCAATATAATCTGTTCTTCTAATATCATACGCAGTTTTTAGAAATTTTTATTTTGAATATAAATCTCGGGCAATATTATTAATACTGTAATAAATATTCCCAGTTGATAGTGAGGTATTTTCGAGTTAATTTTTTTGTAAACGTAGTCTCAACGAAGGCAAACGATGGCCCCTAAATCTGTTCATATCGATATATATTTTTAATAGCAAAAAGTCCTTTACATACGATCATAATGGAAATGTTTTATATTGTTACATAATGCCATATAACCTTAGGGTTCTAAAAATGTATCCAATGATTGTACTCAACTGATCAAGAACCGAACTAGAACTGAACTAGAACTGAACTAGAACTGAAGTAGAACTAAACTAGAACTGAACTGAACTAGAGCTGAACTAGAGCTGAACTAGAACTGAACTAGAACTGAACTGGAACTGAACTAGAACTGAACTAGAACTGAACTCGAACTGAACTAGAACTGAACTAGAACTGAACTAGAACTGAACTAGAACTGAACTAGAACTGAACTAGAACTGTACTAGAACTGAACTAGAACTGAACTAGAACTGAACTAGACTGAACTAGAACTGAACTAGAACTGAACTAGAACTGAACTAGAACTGAACTAGAACTGAACTAGAACTGAACTAGAACTGAACTAGAACTGAAATAGAACTGAAATAGAACTGAACTAGAACTGAACTAGAACTGAACTAGAACTGAACTAGAACTGAACTAGAACTGAACTAGAACTGAACTAGAACTGAACTAGAACTGAACTAGAACTGAACTAGAAACTGAACTAGAACTGAACTAGAACTGAACTAGAACTGAACTAGAACTGAACTAGAACTGAACTAGAACTGAACTAGAACTGAACTAGAACTGAACTAGAACTGAACTAGAACTGAACTAGAACTGAACTAGAACTGAACTAGAACTGAGCTAGAACTGAACTAGAACTGAACTAGAACTGAACTAGAACTGAACTAGAACTGAACTAGAACTGAACTAGAACTGAACTAGAACTGAACTAGAACTGAACTAGAACTGAACTAGAACTGAACTAGAACTGAACTAGAACTGAACTAGAACTGAACTAGAACTGAACTAGAACTGAACTAGAACTGAACTAGAACTGAACTAGAACTGAACTAGAACTGAACTAGAACTGAACTAGAACTGAACTAGAACTGAACTAGAACTGAACTAGAACTGAACTAGAACTGAACTAGAACTGAACTAGAACTGAACTAGAACTGAACTAGAACTGAACTAGAACTGAACTAGAACTGAACTAGAACTGAACTAGAACTGAACTAGAACTGAACTAGAACTGAACTAGAACTGAACTAGAACTGAACTAGAACTGAACTAGAACTGAACTAGAACTGAACTAGAACTGAACTAGAACTGAACTAGAACTGAACTAGAACTGAACTAGAACTGAACTAGACTGAACTAGAACTGAACTAGAACTGAACTAGAACTGAACTAGAACTGAACTAGAACTGAACTAGAACTGAACTAGAACTGAACTAGAACTGAACTAGAACTGAACTAGAACTGAACTAGAACTGAACTAGAACTGAACTAGAACTGAACTAGAACTGAACTAGAACTGAACTAGAACTGAAACTAGAACTGAACTAGAACTGAACTAGAACTGAACTAGAACTGAACTAGAACTGAACTAGAACTGAACTAGAACTGAACTAGAACTGAACTAGAACTGAACTAGAACTGAACTAGAACTGAACTAGAACTGAACTAGAACTGAACTAGAACTGAACTAGACTGAACTAGAACTGAACTAGAACTGAACTAGAACTGAACTAGAACTGAACTAGAACTGAACTAGAACTGAACTAGAACTGAACTAGAACTGAACTAGAACTGAGACTAGAACTGAACTAGAACTGAACTAGAACTGAACTAGAACTGAACTAGAACTGAACTAGAACTGAACTAGAACTGAACTAGAACTGAACTGAACTAGAACTGAACTAGAACTGAACTAGAACTGAACTAGAACTAGAACTGAACTAGAACTGAACTAGAACTGAACTAGAACTGAACTAGAACTGAACTAGAACTGAACTAGAACTGAACTAGAACTGAACTAGAACTGAACTAGAACTGAACTAGAACTGAACTAGAACTGAACTAGAACTGAACTAGAACTGAACTAGAACTGAACTAGAACTGAACTAGAACTGAACTAGAACTGAACTAGAACTGAACTAGAACTGAACTAGAACTGAACTAGAACTGAACTAGAACTGAACTAGAACTGAACTAGAACTGAACTAGAACTGAACTAGAACTGAACTAGAACTGAACTAGACTGAACTAGAACGAACTAGAACTGAACTAGAACTGACTCGAACTAACCCTAGAACTGAACTAAACTGAACTAGAACGGAACTAGAAATGAACTAGAACTGAACTAGAACTGACTAGAACTAACTAGAACTGAACTAGAACTGAACTAGAACTGAACTAGTAACTGAACTAGAACTGACTAGAACTGAACTAAACTGAACTAGAACTGAACTAAAATGAACTAGACTGAACTAGAGACTGAACTGAGAACTGAACTAGAACTGAAACTAAGAACTGAACTAGAACTGAACTAGAACTGAAATCTACGAACTGAACTAGAACGAACTATGAACTTGAACTAGAACTGAACTAGACTGAACCTAGACTGAACTGAAATGAACTAAAACTGACTCTAGAACTGAACTAGAACTGAACTAGAACGAACTAAACCAAATCAACATAAATGACAACGTACTGCAGAAAGAGTCCGTATATAAAGCCTATAAGTAATTCAAACAGAAAATTACTCGAGGTTATCACTGACATACTCGCTTTTAGGCAATTTTCAACAGTTTAGTATTTTTTTGTTAATAATAATCAATTTAATTTTTTAACACAGTTTAAAAAATTGTAGGATTTGCTCGATTTTTATTTACAATAAATTGTGCAGTTTTTTGTGGGGAATAAAATGTGTGAGGCAAAATAATAATAACAATAATATAACATGCAACATATTGACAACAATTAAAGCATTTTAAAAACCAGAGTTGATTTGAACTAAAAATTAATAAAAAAAAATATATGGTGATTGTATTTCAATTTCAATTTCATTTTCAGCACAAAAAAGGTAATTGATATTTTTGTTTATTGGCTAAATGTTATGAATGTATGTTTTTGAAAAAAGTAAATAATTTTAAATAAATAAATGTTTAGTAAAGTGTTTATATATAAAGTGGTTATAGGTATGTAAGTGTAGGTATTGTATATAGAGTTATTGTAGTTTATATATATGGAAATATTAAGTAATAGGTAGTTTTATATACAAACCGCAAAAGGTTTCAGTTTTTTGTTTGAATCGAATTATAAACAAATTTTAACTTTTGAGTTATTTTTTGGGGTGGGGGGAGAAATTTTAAATATTTTACAAAAGTCAGTTGTAAATCTGTTCAAATCTTTTTTTGTTTGCTTTCTGTTAAATTGGACGTTATCACATAAGTTGTTTAATAGAACAATAAAAAAACCCAAAAAGGAAATAAAAACTAAAGAAAAATTTTAAATACAAACTCAACACAAACAGAGTGTAAAAGATCCTTTAGAAGACACAGAGTACACACTACAAACGTGTTAAATAGTATTTTTAAATTTTCACTCAAAATATTTTTGCATTTCAAATTTTATCAAGCGTTCAATTTCATGTTGTTGTTTTTATTTTTAACTACCTTAAGGCCATCACCACGATTGGAATCTTCACTACTGGTAAAGGTACTGCTGGTATCAATACCCGAATCCTTGGTGGCAGAATCTTGACTTCCCTGCCGCTCACTGTCCCACTGACGAGACCAGTTATTGGCATTGTCACTTAAACTACTATTATTAGTGGCAGTGTTTGTGGCGCCCAATTTGGCGCTGGTCAATATTGTGGCCACGCCCACATCCACCGCCGTCGAAGGTAAAATGGTGGTGACCGGCGGTAGAGACGTTAGGCCTGGCACTAATGGATCTTCATCGTCGTGTGCATCAAAACGTACTGTCTTTTTTATTCTACGTTCCGTAAAGCGACGTGAATCTTGAGCTTTGTTCGATAGTGTTGAGCCAGGACTGGGAAATTCATCTAGATAACCATCTACCAAGCTACGTTCACGACTTAAACTACGTGTGGTGGCCCCTTCAGCTGTTGATCCCGTTAATGATGCCATAGTTGCACTACCGCCTATATAACGTTCATATAGAGATGTGGCGTTTGATGAGGCTTTAGAAGCCAATGTATGTCCAGTATCGCCTATAACGATTTGTGGCTGTTTATGGTTGTGCGTATAGTTGCTACCGGCCACACCTCTGGAGGCAGCAGTAGCCAAGGGTGGAGCTCTTCTAACACCATAAAATGTCTCACTACCACCACTAAGACCTCCTCCTGCAACTCGACCGCCTTCAAGGCCCGTACTTAGACCCACGGTTTGCCGATCGTGATTAGAGCGATTAAATGTATTACGCTGTTGTACATCCAAGCGTGCTGTACGTGTTAAAGGATATTTTTCCAGTCTTTCACGATGCAAATCGTAACGATCACGATCTGCTGATGAATACAAACGATTGCTAGACGACAATCGATGGTAGTCCGAGGCATATGAATTGCTTACACTTAAAAGATCACGTTCGTTAAGACTTCGTTGCTGGCGCCAGGGTTCCACACGCAAAGATGCTGCAAGATTTTCAAGAGTTGAACACAAGAAAATGATAGTAGTTTCTGTTGTTGGAAAATTCATAACAATTTCAATTGTTTATTTTATTTTTGTTGGGGGCATAGACATTTTATTACAAGGGTTTTTATTTTGGTACTCTATTGGTTTCAGGTTATTGGTATACATCCTCTCTTGGTATTTTTTATTGAATTTATTAGGCTGTTTGAGTTTTGATGGGATTTATATATTTGGGATATTTAAGGAGTTTTATACAAATACAAATTGTTGGAAATTTTATATATAAAAAAATGTTTTGTTTTATGCTTAAATATGTTAGAGTATTTGTGTAAGTAGTTACGATGAAATATTGCATTATTTTGTAATGTCCAAAATGTTATATTTGTTTCAAAATTTTAGCTTAGGTTTAGATGATTTTCAAAGAAATTTAGATATTTCCTATTTTTATCTGTTTAATCTACATTTAGATAATTCCTTGTTTTTCCTTTAAAATTTTAGTTGTTTTTAAAACATTATAAAAAACGCCATACTGCGACATTTTTTAGTTTTGAAATTATTTGATATTTCGGACATTAAAAAATTTATGAAAATAAATTATTATTGACTTTAGATAGTATCCTTTTTATAATGATTTGCTCTTGTTACACCCTATCTCAACCCTGGTATTGTTGCGCAATTACAAAGCATTACGATCGTTGTTTATTATTTTAATTTTCAGTCAGAGTCATCTAAGATCTATTTGAATAACTTTATGATGTTGACTTATCTGAGTTTTGATCAATTAATTTCTAGTCATTAGGTCTATTTCTTTGTTTCGTGAGTTTATCAACAATAGAATTACCAGTCTTACGTCCAATATCGTCTTATCCTGTAGAGTCTCAAACCGAAACCCTTCTTAAAGTCAAATCCTACCAATTGTGCATGATCATGATGATTTTCTGTGGCAGTTGTAAGATTTAAATCATTTATAAAATGTTTATGGATACACAAATTTTACACCGTCCAACAGTAATTTTCACACATGAAAAAACAGAACCATTTGTATTAACTCTATGTACTCAGTTTTTCATAATCAGCTCTTAAGTCTCTGTTAAAGGACCTTAAATAAAGGACATACGATTTTAAAAGATGGAATTCTAAATTTACATTAACAATTTGGTGTTAATATTAAATACAGCCGAGAATTTCTGCTTCAAAATAATATTATTTATTTCAATTCATTATGATTTTAATCCTGTAGGATTAAAAAAGAAATGGAAGCTTAAAAAAAACTTGCTAAATATGTACCCTAGTTTCACATGTATATCAACTTTTCTATGTGTGAAAGCTTTTTTTTGCAAAATTCCCAGCACATTGACAAAGTGTTAATATATCCGAAATAGAAAGTATGCTAAAGAGTGGACATTTAAAGAAACTTAAGCTTTTTGTCTGTATCTTCGTATTCTTCGAGTGACGATTGACTTACTGGTAGGACAAGCACATGTTAAAATAGCTAGTCAGCTAGGCTAGGTTGGGTTAAATAGATAGTTCGTGGCAGTCCGACCGAATTGCTGGTTGGTACTTTCTAGTTAGTTAGTTAGTTAGTTAGTTAGTTAGTTAGTTAGTTAGTTAGTTAGTTAGTTAGTTAGTTAGTTAGTTAGTTAGTTAGTTAGTTAGTTAGTTAGTTAGTTAGTTAGTTAGTTAGTTAGTTAGTTAGTTAGTGTTAGTTAGTTAGTTAGTTAGTTAGTTAGTTAGTTAGTTAGTTAGTTTTTTTAAAGCTTATTGAAACTACCAATTAGTTAGTTAGTTAGTTAGTTAGTTAGTTAGTTAGTTTAGTTAGTTAGTTAGTTAGTTAGTTAGTTAGTTAGTTAGTTAGTTAGTTATTCGTTAGTTAGTTAGTTAGTTTAGTTAGTTCGTTAGTTAGTTGTTAGTTAGTTAGTTAGTTGTTAGTTCGTTAGTTAGTGTTAGTTAGTTAGTTCGTTGTTAGTTAGTTGTTTTAGTTAGTTCGTTCGTTAGTTAGTTAGTTAGTTAGTTCGTTAGTTCGTTATTGTTAGTTCGTTCTTGTTGTTAGTTAGTTCGTTCGTTCGTTCGTTCGTTCGTTTCGTTCGTTCGTTCGTTCGTTTCGTTCGTTAGTTCGTTCGTTCGTTCGTTCGTTCGTTCGTTCGTTCGTTCGTTCGTTCGTTCGTTCGTTCGTTCGTCGTTCGTTCGTTTCGTTCGTTCGTTCGTTCGTTCGTTCGTTCGTTCGTTCGTTCGTTCGTTCGTTCGTTCGTTCTTTCGTTCGTTCGTTCGTTCGTTCGTTACGTTCGTTCGTTCGTGTTCGTTCGTTCGTTCGTTCGTTCGTTCGTTCGTTAGTTCGTTCGTTCGTTCGTTCGTTCGTTCGTTCGTTCGTTCGTTCGTTCGTCGTTCGTTCGTTCGTTAGTTCGTTCGTTCGTTCGTTCGTTCGTTCGTTCGTTCGTTCGTTCGTTCGTTCGTTCGTTCGTTCGTTCGTTCGTTCGTTCGTTCGTTCGTTCGTTCGTTCGTTCGTTC
This sequence comes from Lucilia sericata, assembly GCF_015586225.1. Classification (NCBI taxonomy): domain Eukaryota; kingdom Metazoa; phylum Arthropoda; class Insecta; order Diptera; family Calliphoridae; genus Lucilia; species Lucilia sericata. Next base: position 493,529 of record NW_023994204.1, read on the forward strand.
GTTCGTTCGTTCGTTCGTTCGTTCGTTCGTTCGTTCGTTCGTCGTTCGTTCGTTCGTCGTTCGTTCGTTCGTCGTTCGTTCGTTGTTCGTTCGTTCGTTCGTTCGTTCGTTCTTCGTTCGTTCGTTCGTTCGTTCGTTCGTTCGTTCGTTCGTTCGTTCGTTCGTTCGTTCGTTCGTTCGTTCGTTCGTTTTCGTTCGTTCTTTCGTTCGTTCGTTCGTTCGTTCGTTCGTTCGTTCGTTCGTTCGTTCGTTCGTTCGTTCGTTCGTTCGTTCGTTCGTTCTTTCGTTCGTTCGTTCGTTCGTTCGTTCGTTCGTTCGTCGTTCGTTCGTTTCGTTCGTTCGTTCGTTCGTTCGTTCGTTCGTTCGTTCGTTCGTTCGTTCGTTCGTTTCGTTTCGTTCGTTCGTTCTTCGTTCGTTCGTTCGTTCGTTCGTCGTCGTTCGTTCGTTCGTTCGTTTCGTTCGTTCGTTCGTTCGTTCGTTTCGTTCGTTCGTTCGTTCGTTCGTTCGTTCGTTCGTTCGTTCGTTCGTTCGTTCGTTCTCGTTCGTTCGTTTCTTTTCGTTCGTTCGTTCGTTCGTTCGTTCGTTCGTTCGTTCGTTCGTTCGTTCGTTCGTTCGTTCGTTCGTTCGTTCGTTCGTTCTTCGTTCGTTCTCGTTCGTTCGTTCGTTCGTTCTTCGTTCGTTCGTTCGAGTAGTTCGTATCGTTCGTATAGTTACGTTCGTTCGTTCGTTACTGTTCGTTCGTTACGATTCGTTAGTTCGTTCAGTTCGTTCGTTTCGTTTACGTTCGTTTCGTTCGTTCGTTTTTTCACAGCTTCTTGCCCCTACCACACGTCCCTACTACTTTTCTTTTACTCTCTACCACTCGCCGTCCGCCTTCAAGTCCCCTCCTCCACCAAGTACCCCTTACGCCCTGTAACCTAGATTAAGTGAATACCCTTAATATGTTTTATTTCGTTTAACTTAACTCTTAAAAAAAAACGATTGCATACTTAACCTGTGGCCTAAAATAAAGAAAGTTTTTCAAAATTTGTGTTTCACTTTTTTTAAGATAAAAATAACTTAGTGTTTATGACGAATTTGTTTTGAGTGTTTTTGGTGTTGTTGTGAAAAAAATCTTGTTTTTTTGTAAAAATTACTTAAAATTAAAAAAAAAAAACTTTGTGTTAACTGTGTGTGTTATTGTGGGTGAATATTGAATTGTTTTCATTTTGGTGTAGAAAAAAGTTTTTATAGTTTTAATTTGAATTGAGTCGTTTAAAACAGCATTACGATATCCATGCAAATTTTCCACATTTTCATAGCAAAAATTTACAATATTTAGTTGAATTTATAGTTTTTTTTCTTAATACTTAAAAGTTAAAAAAAATAAGTATTAAAAGGATTTGTTGAGTTTAGGGGAAAAAATTATAAGAAATTGAGTAAAAATAGAAAAAATTTAGTGTGAAGGTGTAGTTGGATAGTTTTGTAGGGATAAAAGTGTATAAAAACGGCTTGAACAGGCAAGACAAGACAAATACTTAGAGTAGTAGAGTTAAAGACTAGAGAAACAACATCAATTCTTAAGATTTTTTTGTTTTGGAATAAAAAAAAATATTTAAAAAAAACTTTTTTATTGGGAAGCAAAAACCAACACCTTGAAGTTTTTTTTTTATACACAAACACATACACAATAATTATAAATATAAATAAAATACAAATAAATTTTCCCAAGAAAAGCAAAGTGTAGATTTTGATAAACAAAAAAATATACATATTTGTGCCAGGAAGAGTTTGTAAGAAATTAAAAAAAAAATATATATATAGAACGCAAAGATCACATTGATATGACATTCCAAGGAAATAATTTTCATTTCAGTTTTTGATTTGTGGTTAGTAATTCCATTTATATAGTTATAAAATAATAATTAAAAAATAATAAAAATTTAAAAACAATTTAAAGAAATTTTCTCTTACATTTGCATGAATCTGTAAGTCGCCGGGCGTTAATACACCACCAACAACAACACCAGAACTAGTTGCTGAAACACCACCAATTTTACCTGATCAAACGTTACGAGGTTTAGATTTACAAAAAGAGATAGAGTGAGGGCATGTTAATACATGTCAGGGGCGTGGGCGTGGTAAATTTGTTTTGAAGACACACAAATACACACATGTTTAGATATTTCATAGGTGAAGGATGTGGGGTTGTTGGTTTGGTTGGTTGTTTGGTTGATTGTGTTTTTTTATTGTTGTTGTGAAGGGGTCACAGGTCACACACAGTTTACAACACATACACACACACACAAAGTTGGTTTTGCACAGGAAGTTTTGAGATTTGTTTTTGTTTGTTAACAATTTATTTTGTTGTTGTTGTTTTTATTGGGGGTGGAAAGGAAATATATATAAAAAAATGAAAAAATATATAAAATAAATTAATTAAAATTTTCGTTTTTGTATGAAATTTTTTTATAAAGTATTATTTTTTTTTTCAATAGCAAGGAATATTAAGGGAGTTTTTATGTTTTTTGTTAAAATTTTGTTGTTTTGTGTAGACTAATTATTTAGTTGCTGTTATTGTGTTTAAGTATTAGTGGTGTTTATATATTTTGTATTAAATAAAATTTTATTATTTAGTTATTTTTTAGTTTTAGTAACTCATTTGAAATTGTGGAGAATTTGTAGGATTTTAATTTTTTTATAGATATTTTCTTTAGTTTTATTAAAATAGTTTAATTTTTTTGAAAAATAAATATAAAATATATGTAGAGTTTAGTGTTAGTTTAGCTAGATAGTAGCCTAAGAAGATTTTTTTTAATTTCTATAATAAACTTAACTAAGATAACTTATTTGGATGAGATATTTCCTAAAAAGACCTTATAATATGATAAATGATTTCATATTTTAACTAATTAAATCCTTTAAAAATATAATTATATTTCGCTTAATTATTCTGTTTAAATTTCTTAATGTCCTAATATAATCTTATAAATAAAAATTTTAATAGAATACTGTACAGAAAAAACATATTTTAAAAAATTTCCAATAAAACGTTTAATAAAAAATTAAAAGAAGATTATGAGCCAAATTTCATCAAATTATGTTGAAAATTGCGACCTGTAGCGTGCACACAAGGTTATATGGACACACAGATGGACAGATAGACGGACGGACGGATGGACAGACAGATGTACGTACAGATGGACAGACAGATGGATAGACAGATGGATGGACAGATGGACAGACAGATGGATGGACAGATGGACAGACAGATGGATGGACAGACGTACATAGCTAAATGGACTCAGAAAGTAATTCTGTGCGGATAGGTATACTTTAAGGTGGGTGTTGGACCCATATTTTTGGATGTTACAAACGCATAATACCCTTCCCACTATAGTGGTGTAGGGTATAATAAGTGTCAACATGAATATTAAGAACTGTTTTCATTGTTTAAAGTTAATAATATTTAAGAATAAGCTCCTAAATTGTTTGAATAATTATAAGCTAGAAGCCTCGACTTAAAATATTAAAAATTTTATTTCTATATTTTTATTTGTTAAAAACTTTTTGAAATTTTCATTGGTACGATGAAGTGTGCGATTGACCTGCAGGATTTTCTGAAGAATTGATGTTTAGTTATATATATGTATGTTGATGTTTTTTATTTTATATTTTGTTTTTCAATATTTATCGCTAATATATGATTATTTTCTAAAAAAAATAAGGAAAATATTAATCGGTAATGGACATTTATGGCAATTTTTACGAAAATCCAAAAATCATTCATATCCGTCTGTCTGACCATCCATGTAAATCGGCAACTCGCAATTTTGATACATTATTTTCTTTTATTCCAGGGATGAATCCTATTGAAAATGGATTCCCAACTAAATCTATATAAATTAGTTTGCTGTAATCTTTAGTGATATTGCTGATTCTTTAGACAATACGAACTGTAAAATTCTCTTCTTAATATTAATATCATGAGGTAATTCAGCATAAATAACATTTATATAAACATAAATCCTTTTACCAAAATTTTCGAGGATTGTCCCATATTTAACTCTATCCTCCATATAAAGCATCCTTCAGAAAATCAGTTTTTTAACAATTTTGCATTAAGGAAAAGAAAATAAAGAAAAAATACTTTCAAAAACATCTCCAAACTTGGTCAACGGTGCAAAACTAAAATAAAAAATATGTTCGCTGATGAAATTTACACATATGTATCCCTCCAGATTACTTAAATGTTATATATGTATGTCATTATAAAGGTCTCAGCTTCGTAGAGAAACTTAATATTGTTTCAGATTCAACTAAGTTACTGACTTATAAGTGCTTAAAGGTACAAAAAACCAGTTTTTACCCGTAACTCAAGATTTGGAAGGTTTTTGGCAAATTTCAAAAACATATTTTTGTTCTACTCATATCCAACTTTCAGAAAAATAGTATATCTTCCCAGGTATTTATTTTTGTCATATAGTGCAATAACTACCTTCTGAGCTGCAACATTTTATTTCTATTCTAAAATTAGACTTCGTAATGTTTACTTTAATAAGATAACAAATTACAAGTGTTAAATTTAATAAATTTAACAATACATTATTATCAGGCGCTATTAACCCTGAACGTATACTTTATATGGACACTTCACACTAAGTTAAATATTAATCATACGCCTCATGTACAAATTAAGAATTAAGCAACATATGAAAAAGTTTGTTAATGATACATTAACCCATTAATAAGGTTTAAAATGTGAAATTTGGATATGACAGTTTAGTTACTTGAGTATATGAACCGTCTTTAATTAAAAAATCTTGCCTGTTTCAGATTTTAAAAACGTTACATCTATGTACGTAATAAGCGGCATCACCCTAGAATTTTTATTCCTTTAGTATTTTAAGTAACATTTATATTTTTTTCATAAAAATCTTAAAAAAAAAAACTGGCCAACTATTCATTTTTAACCATAGACTAGCTTATATGATATATCACACAAATAATTCAAAAAAATATTCTTGGAATCTTGTAATTTTTGTAATGAATTTAATGAAATTTTTATATATTCTTACACCAACAGATATTTAGACTATTATTACATATTTTGTGGATATTGACCTAAGGTACTTGGTCGTAGATTCCTCGCAATTCCCTTAATATGTATGTTTAAAAATCATGTGTTTTGTATTCATATTATAGAACATACAAAGTGTATTATTTGAAAAAAAGAAAAAGTACCAAAAGTAGAATAAATTCTATCTTTTTGGAAATTACTAATAAAAGGGGTACCATTTTCCCACTTTCGCCTAGAAATACAATTTTTCGAGAATTAAGTTTACTAAATACTCCTTGTTTAAATCTATGTATATATCACAGATAAAACTCCAACTATTCAAATCTGCATTATTTGTTCCAAAAAAAAATTTGTTTTCAAAAAGTACCAAACAATTTACCGGAATTTGGTCCTATAAATACCAATAGCATATTTTGTATGAATAAATTAACTATTTTTTCGAATTTGATAAAAATTGGCTTAATGATTTTGAATAAATTAAATTTCCCGTTTTTCCCCTTTTTGGTACTTTTTTCCCCAATGAAATACCAAATATTTTGGTTCAGTAAATATTACACAGTTAGTGCGTAATTTAATGGGTATACGTCAACAAATCGAAAAAGGTTTCTTAATGTGCTAAAAAAAAGTACCAAAAATATAGTTTTCTCCCTTTTACACCCAAAAAGTACCGAATTTTAAAAAAGTACGAAACAGGTGTCTCATAATTTTGGAAGATATATTCAAAATATTTACAAAAATTGTATTATGTTTATTAGTTAAAATGTTATAAAGGACCACAAAAGGTACCAAAATCACTTTTCTTACAAATTTTCACCCCTTAAAAGTACGAATTTGAAAAAAGTACCAGACACCCATCTGCTTATTTTAAGAGTAGATACAGGTGCATTTAAAAGTTTTCTAGTTTCACTAATATTGTGTAATATAATTAAGGAAAACTGTTTTACCCGTTGTTTACCCTTTTTAACCCTAAATATACAAATTTCCAAAAACATATCTACTGTCAAAATTTCATGATTCTAGGTTCAGCCGTTTGGGCTGTGCGATTATGAATCAGTCAGTCAGTAACGCCACTCTTTATATATATAGAAGATAGATAGATTACGCCTTATAGTAAAAGTTTAGAAAAATCTTAATAAATTTAACATTCAATAAGATACCTGCCCTATATATTTATAATTTATAACTACATTATATAAAAATTTTATTTAAAAAAAATAATAATAAATAAAACATATTTTAAACTACATTGCATTCTTCTGGCATAAACCTTAAACCTTTCCTTGGCTACATGAATTAAATTGGTTTTTCATTTATATTTATGGAGATTTCTTATTAACGCCCATTTTCCAATAAATTTAATAATGTAAATGCAAACGTACAATAACAAAAAAACCGAACATAAACTTGTACAACACAAAACAACAGTAAACAAAAATTAATTAAAAGAAATACAATTCAACAGCCTGCGTAAAAGTGGGCAACAACGACAACAATAGCAACATTAACAAATATTGCAAACAATAACAATAACAACAGCAGCAACGACGAAAACGATAAAACACAACGAGGACAATGAGGATGTTGTTGCTGCTGATGATGATGACGATGATGAAAATGACGCTGATGACAATACTCATTGTTGTGTTGAGTCTCTGTGTATTGAGAGAGTAAATCTAGTATTTTATAATATGATAAGTAAAAAAAATACATACATATGCATACTTTCAAATACACACACATACATACATACATCCCTATAAACAAATAAAACACATTTTTACATTTCCCTTTTCCGCCAACTGTCTATCATTAAATTTATTTCATTTCATTTCAGTAAATGTTACAAAAGTACAGAGGAAGATGCCGAGGAAATGGAATGGCTTTAAAAAAAGCATGTGAAATAATGAAAATAAAATAAATTTATAAACCACAAAATGGTCCAGTAGATGAAAAAAAAATCTACATAAATATAAATAAATTGAAAAAAGAAGTGTTTGCTTTTTTATGTGTGTGTGTTGTAGAGTTTAAAAATAATGACTTAAAATGCGCAACTGTGCGTATGAGCAACTATAATATAATTTATACAACAAGCACATTATGTACACGGAGACCAAGAGGCACATTTACCGAAATATATGTACAGAGATCCACACACATACGCCGACTATTATTACATACACATTCACTCACAGAAATATATACAACATCTTCACAATAGGTTCAGATATCATAAAATTTTCACTGATTATTCAATAAAGATATCTGAGGAACAGTTTATATCATACCACCTTATAGAATTTTATTTTAAAAATACTAAAAACGTATAAATTTCATAGCATAGTTTTAAGTGTTACAACCGCAGGCGTATACTTTATATGGACTGTAGGTATTGAATTAAATATTGATCATACGCACGATAGTGCCGAAACATAGTGGTACTGAACTAGAACTGAACTAGAACTGAACGAGAACTGAACTAGAATTGAACTAGAACTGAACTAGAACTGAACTAGAACTGAACTAGAACTGAACTAGAACTGAACTAGAACTGAACTAGAATTGAACTAGAATTGAACTAGAACTGAACTAGAACTGAACTAGAACTGAACTAGAACTAACTAGAACTGACTAGAACTGAACTAGAACTGAACTAGAACTGAACTAGAACTGAACTAGAACTGAACTAGAACTGACTAGAACTGAACTAGAACTGAACTAGAACTGAACTAGAACTGAACTAGAACTGAACTAGAACTGAACTAGAACTGAACTAGAACTGAACTAGAACTGAACTAGAACTGAACTGAACTGAACTAGAACTGAACTAGAACTGAACTAGAACTGAACTAGAACTGAACTAGAACTGAACTAGAACTGAACTAGAACTGAACTAGAACTGAACTAGAACTGAACTAGAACTGAACTAGAACTGAACTAGAACTGAACTAGAACTGAACTAGAACTGAACTAGAACTGAACTAGAACTGAACTAGAACTGAACTAGAACTGAACTAGAACTGAACTAGAACTGAACTAGAACTGAACTAGAACTGAACTAGAACTGAACTAGAACTGAACTAGAACTGAACTAGAACTGAACTAGAACTGAACTAGAACTGAACTAGAACTGAACTAGAACTGAACTAGAACTGAACTAGAACTGAACTAGAACTGAACTAGAACTGAACTAGAACTGAACTAGAACTGAGACTGAACTAGAACTAGAAATGACTAGAACTGAACTAGAACTGAACTAGAACTGAACTAGAACTGAACTAGAACTGAACTAGACTGAACTAGAACTGAACTAGAACTGAACTAGAACTGAAAACTAGAACTGAACTAGAACTGAACTAGAACTGAACTAGAACTGAACTAGAACTGAACTAGAACTGAACTAGAACTGAACTAGAACTGAACTAGAACTGAACTAGAACTGAACTAGAACTGAACTAGAACTGAACTAGAACTGAACTAGAACTGAACTAGAACTGAACTAGAACTGAACTAGAACTGAACTAGAACTGAACTAGAACTGAACTAGAACTGACTAGAACTGAACTAGAACTGAACTAGAACTAACTAGAACTGACTAGAACTGAACTAGAACTGAACTAGAACTGAACTAGAACTGAACTAGAACTGAACTAGAACTGAACTAGAACTGAACTAGAACTGAACTAGAACTGAACTAGAACTGAACTAGAACTGAACTAGAACTGAACTAGAACTGAACTAGAACTGAACTAGAACTGAACTAGGAACTGAAAGATGACCATGATAGTGATTGAAGAGTAAATAACAAAAAAAAAAAAAAAAGGAAAACTTTCTTACATTAGACTGATTTTGTTCTGTTGGCGAAAATGGCTGCAATTCGTTTAAGAATTCTAAAAAGTTGGTTAAAATAGTGACTTATTTCTCTTTATAAAATATCTGCTATTTGAAAATCTTCAAAATAAGTTTTATTATTACTTTTTAAAAACGCACAGCTCTATATTGAGATTTTTCCCACTAATTGACAGCAGACATTTTTCATAGAATTCATCCGAGTGGATTTTTAATTAATGTCGTTTATGGTTAACCTTTTGCAAGACCTTTCTTGCTACCAATAACAGAAGTCTTCCCACAGTTTTTAATGAAATTATGCACTTACATATAAAACAAACAATAATTTCAGTTAAAATCGGAATATGGTTTATATAAAGCATTTTGTTGACGTAAATTACTAATATGACTAACAGTTTTCTGTTTTTAACTATTAAAAATAATAAAAAGTTAATAGAAACGAATTTGTAAGTTCCAATCGCTTTATAAAAATTTAATTAAATTTCACAGGTCTAGAGATAAAGTGTTGATTGAATATTTATTTAAAACGTGGACTTCACAAACATAACCATAGTGGTCACAGAGGCCCCAAAGAAGAAAATATATTGAAATTTAAATGGTAAAACTCTACAAAATTTGTTATACATTTAAGCTATCGCACTACACAGTGATTCAATATAACTATGTACACAAAATTATATAGAAATTATTTAAAAATATGTACCCACAGTAAACAAAATTGTGTGCTATAAATAAACACATACATACTTATGTATGTTTAAAAGCCAAAGGATATACAAAATTCATACATGACAATATCTGTGATACGATACACATATATTTTTCGAAAGGAAAACACACACATTAAATGTCACAAATTCCATTGACTATTTTAAAAACTGAACGCAATAATTTAAATTCATTAAACAACTTATTGTTATTTTGACACATAAAAACCGACAGCAACTAGAACCAAAAAACTTGTGAACGAAACAATAAAATATGTTTAAATAAACTAGAGAATGTGTCACAAAAGAACACACTCATTTAGTTATAAATTAAAAATTGACTGCATTATGATGCACTATATATTTAAGTGACATAAAAGTTTTTCAATGGTTTATATATATTATTGTGTTACAAATAAGCTTTTGAAAAAAAAAAAAAAGATGCGTTTAAGAAATGTTGCTAAAAAATGTGTGCCAAAAAGAAACCTATATGGAGCCTACAGCAATTTTTATTTAAAAATGAATTTATTGTAATGTACTTAAAGAGGAGCAGTGCAAATCGAACTACAACTAAAACTGCAATGAAAATGGATTAGTAATAAATATAAATTGAACTAGAAATAGAACTGAACTAGAACTGAACTAGAACTGAACTAGAACTGAACTAGACTACTAGAACTGAACTAGAACTGAACTAGAACTGAACTAGAACTGAACTAGAACGACTAGAACTGAACTAGAACTGAACTAGAACTGAACTAGAACTGAACTAGAACTGAACTAGAACTGAACTAGAACTGAACTAGAACTGAACTAGAACTGAACTAGAACTGAACTAGAACTGAACTAGAACTGAACTAGAACTGAACTAGAACTGAACTAGAACTGAACTAGAACTGAACTAGAACTGAACTAGAACTGAACTAGAACTGAACTAGAACTGAACTAGAACTGAACTAGAACTGAACTAGAACTGAACTAGAACTGAACTAGAACTGAACTAGAACTGAACTAGAACTGAACTAGAACTGAACTAGAACTGAACTAGAACTGAACTAGAACTGAACTAGAACTGAACTAGAACTGAACTAGAACTGAACTAGAACTGAACTAGAACTGAACTAGAACTGAACTAGAACTGAACTAGAACTGAACTAGAACTGAACTAGAACTGAACTAGAACTGAACTAGAACTGAACTAGAACTGAACTAGAACTGAACTAGAACTGAACTAGAACTGAACTAGAACTGAACTAGAACTGAACTAGAACTGAACTAGAACTGAACTAGAACTGAACTAGAACTGAACTAGAACTGAACTAGAACTGAACTAGTACTGAACTAGAACTGAACTAGAACTGAACTAGAACTGAACTAGAACTGAACTAGAACTGAACTAGAACTGAACTAGAACTGAACTAGAACTGAACTAGAACTGAACTAGAACTGAACTAGAACTGAACTAGAACTGAACTAGAACTGAACTAGAACTGAACTAGAACTGAACTAGAACTGAACTAGAACTGAACTAGAACTGAACTAGAACTGAACTAGAACTGAACTAGAACTGAACTAGAACTGAACTAGAACTGAACTAGAACTGAACTAGAACTGAACTAGAACTGAACTAGAACTGAACTAGAACTGAACTAGAACTGAACTAGAACTGAACTAGAACTGAACTAGAACTGAACTAGAACTGAACTAGAACTGAACTAGAACTGAACTAGAACTGAACTAGAACTGAACTAGAACTGAACTAGAACTGAACTAGAACTGAACTAGAACTGAACTAGAACTGAACTAGAACTAGAACTGAACTAGAACTGAACTAGAACTGAACTAGAACTGAACTAGAACTGAACTAGAACTGAACTAGAACTGAACTAGAACTGAACTAGAACTGAACTAGAACTGAACTAGAACTGAACTAGAACTGAACTAGAACTGAACTAGAACTGAACTAGAACTGAACTAGAACTGAACTAGAACTGAACTAGAACTGAACTAGAACTGAACTAGAACTGAACTAGAACTGAACTAGAACTGAACTAGAACTGAACTAGAACTGAACTAGAACTGAACTAGAACTGAACTAGAACTGAACTAGAACTGAACTAGAACTGAACTAGAACTGAACTAGAACTGAACTAGAACTGAACTAGAACTGAACTAGAACTGAACTAGAACTGAACTAGAACTGAACTAGAACTGAACTAGAACTGAACTAGAACTGAACTAGAACTGAACTAGAACTGAACTAGAACTGAACTAGAACTGAACTAGAACTGAACTAGAACTGAACTAGAACTGAACTAGAACTGAACTAGAACTGAACTAGAACTGAACTAGAACTGAACTAGAACTGAACTAGAACTGAACTAGAACTGAACTAGAACTGAACTAGAACTGAACTAGAACTGAACTAGAACTGAACTAGAACTGAACTAGAACTGAACTAGAACTGAACTAGAACTGAACTAGAACTGAACTAGAACTGAACTAGAACTGAACTAGAACTGAACTAGCACTGAACTAGAACTGAACTAGAACTGAACTAGAACTGAACTAGAACTGAACTAGAACTGAACTAGAACTGAACTAGAACTGAACTAGAACTGAACTAGAACTGAACTACAACTGAATTCAAACTGAACTAGAACTAAGAAAAATGTAGCAAAAGTGGTTATTTTTCAAGATTTTACATCAACTAGAACTGAACTAGAACTGAACTAGAACTGAACTAGAACTGAACTAGAACTGAACTAGAACTGAACTAGAACTGAACTAGAACTGAACTAGAACTGAACTAGAACTGAACTAGAACTGAACTAGAACTGAACTAGAACTGAACTAGAACTGAACTAGAACTGAACTAGAACTGAACTAGAACTGAACTAGAACTGAACTAGAACTGAACTAGAACTGAACTAGAACTGAACTAGAACTGAACTAGAACTGAACTAGAACTGAACTAGAACTGAACTAGAACTGAACTAGAACTGAACTAGAAAACTGAACTAACTAGAACTGAACTAGAACTGAACTAGAACTGAACTAGAACTGAACGAAACTGAACTAGAACTGAACTAGAACTGAACTAGAACTGAACTAGAACTGAACTAGAACTGAACTAGAACTGAACTAGAACTGAACTAGAACTGAACTAGAACTGAACTAGAACTGAACTAGAACTGAACTAGAACTGAACTAGAACTGAACTAGAACTGAACTAGAACTGAACTAACTGAACTAGAACTGAACTAGAACTGAACTAGAACTGAACTAGAACTGAACTAGAACTGAACTAGAACTGAACTAGAACTGAACTAGAACTGAACTAGAACTGAACTAGAACTGAACTAGAACTGAACTACTGAACTAGAACTGAACTAGAACTGAACTAGAACTGAACTAGAACTGAACTAGAACTGAACTAGAACTGAACTAGAACTGAACTAGAACTGAACTAGAACTGAACTAGAACTGAACTAGAACTGAACTAGAACTGAACTAGAACTGAACTAGAACTGAACTAGAACTGAACTAGAACTGAACTAGAACTGAACTAGAACTGAACTAGAACTGAACTAGAACTGAACTAGAACTGAACTAGAACTGAACTAGAACTGAACTAGAACTGAACTAGAACTGAACTAGAACTGAACTAGAACTGAACTAGAACTGAACTAGAACTGAACTAGAACTGAACTAGAACTGAACTAGAACTGAACTAGAACTGAACTAGAACTGAACTAACTAGAACTGAACTAGAACTGAACTAGAACTGAACTAGAACTGAACTAGAACTGAACTAGAACTGAACTAGAACTGAACTAGAACTGAACTAGAACTGAACTAGAACTGAACTAGAACTGAACTAGAACTGACTAGAACTGAACAGAACTGAACTAGAACTGAAACTAGAAACTGAACTAGAACTGAACTAGAACTGACTAGAACTGAACTAGAACTGAACTAGAACTGAACTAGAACTGAACTAGAACTGAGCTAGAACTGAACTAGAACTGAACTAGAACTGAACTAGAACTGAACTACAACTGAACTCAAACTGAAATAGAACTAAGAAAAATTAAGCAAAATTTGTTGTTTTTAAAGATTTTCCATCTTTATTTAAAGTTAATTGAACTGCAGTATTCTTCGAGGCGCTGCGATTGATTTATATTAAGATTTTAGTTTTATTCATATTGATTTATTTTCCATAACAACTTTAAATAAAAATATTGCATGTACTACACGATCATCTACATTTGTGTACAATTTCTGTATATTATGGAGAGATACATTTTATATAAATCGTAACATTTAATGTAGTCTTTTGTTGTTTTTTATTTGTTGTTATTGTGTTCTTTTGGTTATTTTTTTTTCCTTTTTGCTTATTTCTATGTATTATTTATTGTATTTACTTTGCAAGGCATTTATCTTTTGTTTTTATTTGTGGTTTACCGCATTTCACTAGAGTTTTTGTTGTTATGTTTTTTTTTTTTTCTTCTTATTTTGTGGTCTTTTTGTATTTTATTGTATTTGTTGTTGTTCTCTAGTTTTCTAGTATCTAACGTGACCAAAATCAACTGGCAAGTGGATGGAAAAAAAAAATCGAAAAAAACAAGAAACAGAAACTATGCCAGGGGTACGTGCTACTAAATCTTATTTTGTACAATATTTTTTTTTTTTACTTTCCATTACAATTTCTGTGTTGAAGGTAAACATTTTATAATATTAGAAAAAAAAACTATTGCATAGAAATGTATAAAATAAAAGAAGTGGGCATGAGTATTGTACAAGAAGAAATTGTTTTATAGAATTGTAAGTGGGTAGTTTTACAAATAAATTTGTCGTGGTGGCATTTGAAATCTAAAGATATTCTTCTATTAATATTAAAACGGCATTAAGAACATTGAAATTTGCTTATTTTTTTTATTTAATCCTTAAAATTTCTAATTATTTCGCTTTTTTACTCTACACTTCTGACCCCATCTTCGTATAGTGCGTTTTATTACCATTTATTTGTTAGTCTAAGCTTGAGCTTACTATTTTTCCCCCAACAGTTTTTTTTATGTTAAATTTTATTTTTAGTTGGCAGTGACATACATTTTGTATGGAGAACAGAAATAGAAAAAAATATCTAAAAAAAGTATGGATTGCATTTAAGTGGTTACAATTAAGTTAGAGAAAATAAACTAAATTGCAAACATTTTTACGCAAAATGTATATATTTGAAGTGATTTCGATTATTTCTAAAGAAAATGAAGTTATTTTTTTAGAATCTGATGCCACTACATGCTAAAAAGGATAATATCCTGCTATATCCTTCAAAAACACTTTTTAATTTTTCATCAAAAATGATCAATATACGTCAAAATAAAGCGAGTAAAGAAGTCATATTCGTAAAAAGTACAGTGGTTTAGTTTTGTGCATAAAAGGGTTAAACAAGACAGTTTTGTTAATCATAGGACTGACTGCCATTAAGGATCTTCATGCCATACCAATGGATCCAAGATAACGAGAGATCCAAGATTGAAGAGATTGGAACTTCATGCTGAAATATAAGCGATAAAAAGAACGTGAAACTGGATGTCGTCAAGCTGATATATAATCCTTCAACATTGTGTACTTCACTTATCAACTTATTCGTGAATGCCGAAGGACTCTAAACGAAATGGCAAGACACTTAAACCCAAATGAGTCAAAGGATACGATAATTTTAATGTCAATAATATTGAGGAAACATTGGCAAGATCTGGAACTATGTTGATTGAATCTTATATACACAGTTCTGTGTTTCCTTGTCATTACTAAAGCTAAAGACCGCTGGTCGCATGAGTCGTACGAAGACTAAATTGCTATGGTCTTGTATTAATCCGGAAAAGTCTACTAGTTTTCTTGGTCTTTAGATTTCTACAAAAGCTGTCAAAGTGAAGATGAAGACTGTACGCCATCATATTTGTAAAACTTCAGCAGCAAAAACAATACGACATCAAACATTGGAACAACTTACATCAAAGTTCTGATCTATCAAATGTTCAATAAAAAGGACTAAAAGCCAAATGGAGTGTGAAATATAATTCTAATTAAAATGGAAGTATCTTTTAAAAACTCTCTAATAGAATTCCTCTATCTCACTGACCTTATTTTTCATAATTATGGTGAATGTGTTCCAATGGTTTCAATGCCCAAGAGATGGTTAGTGCAGTCAAAGTGATGATTTTTATAAGGAAGACAAAGATCGTCCAGACTTGGCAAAACAGTTTGATTGGCAAAACAGTTTGATAACAACTATCTTACTTTTATACTAAAACAAACAGCAACCATACAAATAATCTCTTTCGATTAAAGCTTAATCTTTGCACTTCAACCTCATTTCTTAATTTCAAAAACCAAAGAGTAATTACTACTTAGTTCTCCAAAAAAAGGATACACATCAAACTTAAGATTCTTACAATTAAACCAATTCACTTTCCGATTTAGAAAAACACACAAACACACAATCTTAAACAATTTAAAAGTTTGCATTAATTTACAAAATGACTGATTGAGTGTGAGATTAGTTGAAAGTATTTAAATCAAATAAAGCAAATAATGCTGTTTAACATACAATTAAATGGGTTATCGAAGGAAATACAATGAATACAAAAACACTGAGCAAAAGAGAAAGAGAGAGAGAGAGGAAATTAAAACAGATGTTGACAAACACACACACACACATTCATAAACATATAGAAATAGTAAAAGTAAACATTTTAGACTCATACATACAAACAAACATACAATTATGATACACACCACACACACACACAAACGTTTCACAAACATTCATTTGGTTTCATTTTCAATATTTTCACATACAAATGTACATTTTTTATTTCCTTTTTTTTTTGTAAATTTTTTGTGTTTTAAATACAAATAGAGAGTATTACTCAATAAAAAAAAAAATATTTTTTTATTTCTGTTTTTTAGTCTTCTCTATTGTATAATATTTACAAAGCATGTTTTTAAGTATTTAAATAAAAAAAAATAAAACAAATAATTTGCAAAAGAAAAATTCTGCAATTTTTATACTATTTTGCAATTTTATTTAAGTGTTTTTAGAATTACGAAAAAAAAAAAACATAAAACGAAAACGTAGCGAAAATATATTTGTCTATTGTTAAATTTTACCACAAACTTAGTACACCTAGGGAAAAGTGTAGGTTGATTTTGAAATTTTTAATAATCTAAAATATTAAAAGTTTTAAATTGCGACGAAATTTAAAACAAATCTTTGTATAGTTTAGTCACATCTAAAACAATGCTCAACTTGAACTGAACTAGAGCTGGACTAGAACTAAACTAAAACTGAACTAGAACTGAACTACAACTGACCTAAAACTGAACTAGAACTGAACTAGAACTGAACTAGAACTGAACTAGAACTGAACTAGAACTGAACTAGAACTGAACTAGAACTGACTAGAACTGAACTAGAACTGAACTAGAACTGAACTAGAACTGAACTAGAACTGAACTAGAACTGAACTAGAACTGAACTAGAACTGAACTAGAACTGAACTAGAACTAAACTAACGAACTAGAACTGAACTAGAACTGAACTAGAACTGAACTAGAACTGAAACTAGAACTGAACTAGAACTGAACTAGAACTGAACTAGAACTGAACAGAACTGAACTAGAACTGAACTAGACGACTAGACTAGAACTGAACTAGAACTGAACTAGAACTGAACTAGAACTGAACTAGAACTGAACTAGAACTGAACTAGAACTGAACTAGAACTGAACTAGAACTGAACTAGAACTGAACTAGAACTGAACTAGAACTGAAACTAGAACTGAACTAGAACTGAACTAGAACTGACTAGAACTGAACTAGACTGAACTAGAACTGACTAGAACTGAACTAGAACTGAACTAGAACTGAACTAGAACTGAACTAGAACTGAACTAGAACTGAACTAGAACTGAACTGAACTAGAACTGAACTAGAACTGAACTAGAACTGAACTAGAACTGAACTAGAACTGAACTAGAAATGACTAGAACTGAACTAGAACTGAACTAGAACTGAACTAGAACTGAACTAGAACTGAACTAGAACTGAACTAGAACTGAACTAGAACTGAACTAGAACTGAACTAGAACTGAACTAGAACTGAACTAGAAACTGAACTAGAACTGAACTAGAACTGAACTAGAACTGAACTAGAACTGAACTAGAACTGAACTAGAACTGAACTAGAACTGAACTAGAACTGAACTAGAACTGAACTAGAACTGAACTAGAACTGAACTAGAACTGAACTAGAACTGAACTAGAACTGAACTAGAACTGAACTAGAACTAGAACTGAACTAGAACTGAACTAGAACTGAACTAGAACTGAACTAGAACTGAACTAGAACTGAACTAGAACTGAACTAGAAACTGAACTGAACTGAACTAGAACTGAACTAGAACTGAACTAGAACTGAACTAGAACTGAACTAGAACTGAACTAGAACTGAACTAGAACTGAACTAGAACTGAACTAGAACTGAACTGAACTGAACTAGAACTGAACTAGAACTGAACTAGAACTGAACTAGAACTGAACTAGAACTGAACTAGAACTGAACTAGAACTGAACTAGAACTGAACTAGAACTGAACTAGAACTGAACTAGAACTGAACTAGAACTGAACTAGAACTGAACTAGAACTGAACTAGAACTGAACTAGAACTGAACTAGAACTGAACTAGAACTGAACTAGAACTGAACTAGAACTGAACTAGAACTGAACTAGAACTGAACTAGAACTGAACTAGAACTGAACTAGAACTGAACTAGAACTGAACTAGAACTGAACTAGAACTGAACTAGAACTGAAACTAGAACTGAACTAGAACTGAACTAGAACTGAACTAGAACTGAACTAGAACTGAACTAGAACTGAACTAGAACTGAACTAGAACTGAAACTAGAACTGAACTAGAACTGAACTAGAACTGAACTAGAACTGAACTAGAACGGAACTAGAACTGAACTAGAACTGAACTAGAACTGAACTAGAACTGAACTAGAACAGAACTAGAACTGAACTAGAACTGAACTAGAACTGAACTAGAACTGAACTAGAACTGAACTAGAACTGAACTAGAACTGAACTAGAACTGAACTAGAACTGAACTAGAACTGAACTAGAACTGAACTAGAACTGAACTAGAACTGAACTAGAACTGAACTAGAACTAGAACTGAACTAGAACTGAACTAGAACTGAACTAGAACTGAACTAGAACTGAACTAGAACTGAACTAGAACTTGAACTAGAACTGAACTAGAACTGAACTAGAACTGAACTAGAACTGAACTAGAACTGAACTAGAACTGAACTAGAACTGAACTAGAACTGAACTAGAACTGAACTAGAACTGAACTAGATCTGAACTAGAACTGAACTAGATCTGAACTAGACTGAACTAGAACTGAACTAAAATTGAACCAGAACTGAACTAGAGTGAACTAGAAACTATAATTAAACTAAAACAAAGTCAACTAACAAAGTCGCGATTCCCTATAGGCTACCATCGAATTATGCGTTACTAGATATTAAATCCGACAATTTTAAATATCATAATCCTTTTTTTTCCAGTGTACTAAGTCCATGTTTCTTCTTCATACATAAACATATGTAAATGCACTAGTATTTATATTTATTATTGATTGTTGGATATATTGTTTTTTTTTTTCATTTATATTTTGTATAGTTTGTTGAAAATTGTATGACTTGACATACCTTCAAATTTTAATCCAGTGTTATATTTGATTTAGTGTTGTTTTTGTTGTTTCGTTTATTGTAGTTTTTTGCTTTATGCTTTATTTAGTAGAAAATTAAAAAAAATATATATATTTATTTTATTGCAACTGCTGTTACTTTGGACAGTCATGGCATTCTTTTTTTAAGCACTTTTTATAAATTTGGATTAAATTAGTAGTTTACTTGTTTAATGGCGTTATTTAATTAACAATGTTTTAATACAAAATAATTAATCATATTTGTAATACTTTTGTGTTTTTTATTGGAATTCATGGTTAAACAATTTTCTTTGTTTTATTTTCATTCATGGCAAAAATTTTTAATTGTGTTATTTGTTTTAAATTTTATTAACATTATTTGTAGTTTGTACATTTTTCATGCTTAATTTAATTATGCTTTTATTCACAATGTATACCACACTGCGTATGAGTAATGAAGAATATTTTGTTAAATAATTTAAAATAAATCCTAAGGATGCTTTTACGTAAGATCTAAATTTTAGTAAAATTGGAGTAAATTATTTAAATTAATATCTTTGTTATTGGTAATTGAAGTCAGCAATTTAAGTTTCTTATTATGTTCTATAATATCATTAACCTAGTTTGAAAGAAAGATGTTTAAATGAGATCCTGAAGTTAATTAGAACTGAAATAAAACAGAACTAAAATTGAACTAGTACTGAGCTAGAACTTAACTGTAACTGAACTAAAATTTAAATATAACTGAACTTCAACTAAACTAGAACTGAGCTGGAAGTTCAAATTTATAAAATAATCAAAAAAATTTTAATATTTTTAAGCATTTTAAATGTAAATAATAAAGGGCAATATGTATGAGTTATTAGCCTTTACTTTATACTTTATGAAGTTTTTTAAAAATATTGCATTAAAATACATAATTTGATAAACAAACTTTAGTTATTCAATTTACATACTGTGCTACACGTCGTATGAGTGTTTTGTAATTATCAGTAATAATTATACGTCGTGTGGTATGTATAAAGGGCAAAACTGTATGTATGTAAGCAGGAAGTTATTGTAAAGAACTTTAAGTATTTTTATCTGACAAGGAAATTGCATAAATGAACCAGTGCAAACATTAATCAAAAATCAGTTCAATTTCTGAAACAACTGACCAAATATTGAAATAAACAGGTAGCAGAGAATAATTTGATTTGGCAATTACTTAGCTTCATAAGAGGCAAGTAAAATTAACTTACCAATGCAAAGAATAAGTGGTTTTCTTAGAGAAAAATGGATTTATTTTTAGCTTTGTATGAGAGCTAGGATCAAATGTAGCCCGATTATTACAAAATTCGGCAGAGTCATCAATGCTGTCAAAGGGAAAATCCCAAAAGCTACTGGCTCTCAATAAAAGCGATATCAGAGTTCTAACGGGATTACTTACTAGACATTGCGGTCTTAGGTACCATCAATTCACTCTAGGCAACCCTATAACGTATCTGTGTAGATTCTGTGATCCTCAGAACATATTTTATGTAACTGCCCATTATTAGGGTCCCGCAGAGCTAAGATCTTGGGTGCTGACTTACTAAACCAAAATACATCTTCAATATCTTACCAACAAAACCAGTTACCTTCATGCGTGAACTAAAACTAATACGATAAACCAACGGGCTGCATAAAAAATCCACACATAGGTCGCATTGCTTTGTACCCCTTCAACATAATCTAATCTAATTATATCTATATATATAAAAATGAATGTGTGTTTATTTGTTTGTGGGTTTGTTTGTTTGAAGTCTATAGACGGCTAAACGGCTGGACCGATTTTCTTGACATTTTAACACTACCTTCCTGTATATCTGGAAGGAACTATAGGCTACTTTTTATTTAAAAATTTCAAGTAGGCGAGGTGTCACGCCAACTTATTAAATAACTATTAAAAGTCATATATCTTGGAAACTGGTACAATTAGAGTTCTCAAATTTTGCACGGACAACATTGACAGCCATAAGAATATTTTGGGATAAAATGGGCGGAATGACTATAGTGGGCGTGGCACCTTCCATATTAAGAATTTATTAAATCAGTATATCTCGGAAAATGTAACAGTTAGAGCCCTCAAATTAAGTCTCAATATGATTAGTTAGAATAAAAAGTGGGCGGACTAGCAGCAGGGGGCGTGGTACCTCCCATATTAATTAAACACACAAATTCGTTTATCTTGGAAACTATTAGAGTTAAAAGCTTCAAATGTTGCACGAAGAACTTTAGCAGCCAAGTAAATATTTTGGGTAATAAATTAGCGGACTACCAATGGGGAGAGTGGCACCTCCCATATGAATTAAATAGAACAAAATATTTTATCTAAGAAACTAATAGAACTAGATTCCTAAAATTTTGCAAAAATGACTTTCATATTCATCTCAACATTTTGGGGTAAAAAAAGCGGTGGCTTGGAACTCCCATATGAATCATATAGAAAAATGTGTATGTCTGAGATATTGTAGAAGCTAGAATCTTCAAATTTTACATGAAGAACTGTGACATTCATGTGAACATTTAGAGAAAAATTGGCAGACTTTCAATGGGGGGATTGGCCCCTCCCATTTGAATTAAATTCGGAAAAATTGGCGAACTTGCAATAATTTGAGTGGCATCTCCCATGTGTAAGTGGGTTTTTTTTTGCTTTTAGGGTAGCAAAGCACACTGGGTATAGCTAGTTTAACATAGTTATGAGGTCGAAAGTCCTGCTGTTCAGTTTTATTGAAATAATGGATAGATTTTATCTATTTTCAATTGGTTTTGTTTCTGGTACAATGAAAGACCAAATTTCATTTAATTATTTTTAAAATTGCCACCTGCAGTTTTATTGCAAGGTTTACATGGACGGACGGATATACCTAAATAGACTCAGAATGTGATTCTAAGATGATTTGTGTACTTTAAGTTG
Source organism: Lucilia sericata (assembly GCF_015586225.1). Lineage (NCBI taxonomy): Eukaryota > Metazoa > Arthropoda > Insecta > Diptera > Calliphoridae > Lucilia > Lucilia sericata. Next base: position 515,871 of record NW_023994204.1, read on the forward strand.
GTTATAGGACTAATATTATTATGCGTTACAAAGATCAGTACAAACCTAATATATCCTCAACTATTCTACATCCGTCTATCTGCCTGTCTGTTTGTCACTTAATTATCTTTAAAATTGCTGTAGTTTGATTACAAGGTTTGCAGGGACGGACAGACAGACGGACATAGCTTAGTAGACTTAGAAAATGATTCTAAGCTGATTTGATTACCTTAAGCTACAAGGACCATTATTGTTATGCATTACAAACATCAGCACAAACCCAATATATCCTTAACTACTTAAGCTATATCCGTCTATCTGTCTGTCTATTTGTCTGTATATTTATTGAAATCAATGTTATAGAGACTCCAGATACCTTCGGAATTGAAGTCATATTCTGAAGGAGACTTTGTGGTCTAGGTTCCAATTTCTACGAAAATCAGCATAACCATTTAGACTTATATAAAACTAAGTCTTACAGGTTTTTCGACGTTAACGGTTGTATGAAGGCTAGGCGAAATAATGAACCGATTTCAGCCGTTTGCAAAAGGCTTTGTTCTTGTCAAAAGAAGAATATTAAACAAATTTAGTCAAATTATATTGAGAATATGCGACCAGTAGCGTGCGCAAGAAGGTTTACATGAACACTAGAGGTGCCCAAAAAATGTCGACCTTTTTGGACATGGAAAGACGGACATAGCTATGTCGACTTTGAAAGAAATTCTAAGGCTGATGTCAGAGTGTCTGCTACAAGCAATGCGAAGCTTTGCGCTACAAACCTTTCCTTGAGTTTTCCTATGTGTCATGTCTGAGTGAAAGCGAAGCTTGATGTGAGAAAACACAAGCAAAAGTTTGTAGCGCAAAGCTTCGCATCGCTTGTAGCAGGCACTCCAACATCAGCCTAAGCCGATTGGTATACTTTATGGTGGGAGTAGTATCAATGATTTTTTGTGTTACAAACATCAGCCAGAACGCATTACATTCTCCCCACTATATTGGTATACAAAGATGAAACCTGTAAATATTTAAATACACTTTTTGAAATTTAATAAAAAACTATTTTCTAATGAAGCTCAGAATGTCTTAAATGTCATAAAATTTGCTGCATCTTCAATAGTTCACAAGATACTGACTTATTTCCAAATAAAAGTTTCTAAACCAATTAGAGTCTATATTTGTTTTTTGTTTTTATAATATAAATAAGCATCGATTCTATCACATATCCGATTATTTAAATATCAATAATACTTTCCTAGACTAAAACTGACCAACTAGTAGTATGAGCAATATTTAAATATTAAAAAAATTTTAAGAATTTAAAAGTAACTAATCATTTTTGTACAAAATTTTATTAGCTTTTATATTTTTTGCTTTTTTTATGAAAAAGCAGGAAAAAACTTAAGGAAATCACTTCTTTAGTAAGTAGTAGTACACGAAATATTTCCTATGCTATTATTTTTTTTTTGTTTCTTCTTAATACTCATACGCCAGAGGGCACTTGAAAAACATTTGCTACATTTTGTATTTTTAGGCTAAAATTATGCTTGTAATTTATTTATGTTGTTGTTGTTGTTTTTTTTTAATTTAATATTTTTTTATGATTTTTATTTGCTGGCTTTTACTTTCTTTACTTGGTTGGTGTTTTTGTTGTTGTGTGTATATTTTTATACATACATATGTATACTTTATGCTGGTATATAATAAGAAAAAAAGAACTCTTTGTTGTATATACTTGGTTATATACAACGAATGTATGTAGCTATGTATATTTTTGTATATATATACACTTGCTTCTTTTACTTAAAATAGATTTCATTTCATTTTAACACTCACATACACTCACACTGGCACAACAACTACACTAACACTTTTACAGCATGTAGGATATTTTCTGTTTTTTTTTTTTTTTGTTATTATATGCCCACTAATTTTTTTTTTACTTTTATTGATTTTTAACAAAACAACATAAAAATTAACCAAAAATAAAGTTAAATTTATATAAATCTAAAGAGTTTTAAGCAAATTTTTATAGTAAATTTAAGATTTTAGAATTTTTAAGTACCAAAAACATATGTTTTAGTTAAATAAAATTTTAATAAAAAAAATTGTTTGTACAAAAATTTAAATTTACTTTTTTTTTGACGGCTGTTGTAGGAAAACACTTTTTCTTTTGGAATTATTTTTCTTAATTTTTTAAGATTTTTGTTTTATTTCTTTAATTAATTTAATTTTCTTTTGGTATTGCTATAAATTTGACCATATTTTTGCATTTTTCTTTAATAATTTATTCATTTCTTAATTTTTATTTAAACATTTTATAAAATATTTTTTTTTATTTAAAGATTTTGAAGGTTATTTGTTAGTAAATTTTACAGATTTTTACGTTTTATAGTAGTATTTTTATTTTCTTCAGCTGCTGTTTAAAATGAATCAAGGTTACTGAAACTGTAGTTAAATTTGCTTTTAAACAAAAAATCCTTTTACTTTTGTTTAACACTTTTCAATTGTTAAATTTGTCGTTTAAAATCCTTTATTTAGTTTCAAAATTTTCACAATTTTCACCATATATTTTGCTTTTTTAATAGTTTTTCATTTTGTTTCTTTTATAATATTTAAATATTTTTCTTTTAATACAATTTTTATTCTCTTGTTAAGTAAATAAACCGTAAAATGTTTATATGCTCTTTGCAAGTTCATCGAAAACTAATTTAAACTGCTTCGATTTCATATAAACCAAAAAAAAAACAACACAAACATATACACACACCAACACATACACTTATGCCCAAACTCTCACTCACACCAGCTCAACAATAGGGAGAACATTCACAGCCTTAATAGTTGTATTAGTAGTAGAAAAATACTCAATGGAAAATTTTTAGTTTAAAATTCCAATTGCAGAGACTTTAAGCCAAAAAAAGAAATAATAAAAAAATAACACTAGGACAACAACAAAATTGTTCACCAAATAACGGTAAAATTGTCTCTTGTATTGTTGAAAGGAGCAGGAGCATAAAAATAGAGAAAATATTTTTACACCAACACTAGCAACCTTTAAAACTACGAAGAGATTATACAGAAAATTGAGACAAATGTCAACATTGAAAACATATAGCGCGGTCATGAAGGGGGGAGAATATTGTTCTATTCTAGAGAAATTTCTTATAGAAAAAGTTTTTCTAAACTAGAGCAACTTTTATAGAAAAAGTTGCTCCAGTCTAGAGCTAATTTCTATAGATAAAATTGCTCTAGTCTAGAACTAATTTTATAGAAAAAGTTGCTTTAGTCTAGAGCTAATTTTACAAAAAAAAAGTTGCTCTCTTGCTCCAGAGCAAGTTTTTATAGAAAAAATTGCTGTAGTCTAGAGCAAGTTTTTATAGAAAAGTTGCTCTAATCTACAGCAAGATTTTATAGAAAAAGTTGCTCTAATCTAGAGCAAGTTTTTATAGAAAAAATTGCTCTAGTTTAGAGCAAGTTTTTATAGAAAAAGTTACTCTAGTCTAGAGCAAGTTTCTATAGAAAAAGTTGCTCTAGTCTATACCAAGTTTTTATAGAAAAAGTTGATCTAGTCTAGAGCAAGTTTTTATAGAAAAAGTTGCTCTAGTCTAGAGCAAGTTTTTACAGAAAAAGTTGCTCTAGTCTACAACAAGTTTTTACAGAAAAAGTTGCTCTCAAGTTTTTGTAGAAAAAGTTGCTCTAGTTTAGAGCAAGTTTTTAAAGAAAAAGTTGCTCTAGTCTAGAGCAAGTTTTTATAGAAAAAGTTGCTCTAGTCTAGAGCAATTTTTATAGTAAAAGTTGCTATAGTCTAGAGCAATTTTTATAGTAAAAGTTGCCATAGTCTAGAGCAATTTTTATAGTAAAAGTTGCTCTAGTATACAGGTACTTTTTGTAAAAAATGTTGCTCTAGTCTAGACCAAATTTGTATAGGAAAAGTTGCTAAGCGAAGCTTTTCTATAGAAAAATATTTAATAAAAGCTTTTCAATAGAAAAACAATTAATCAAAGCTTTTCTATAGAAAAACTTTTAATCAAAGCTTTTCTATAAAAAACTTTTAATCGAAGCTTTTCTATAGAAAAACTTTTAAGCGAAGCTTTTCTATAGAATAACTTTTGAGCGAAGGTTTTCTATAGAATAACTTTTGAGCGAAGCTTTTCTATTGAAAAACTTTTAAGCGAAGCTTTCCTATAAAAAACTTTTAAGCGAAGCTTTTCTATAGAAAAATTTTTAATCAAATCCTTTCTATAGAAAACTTTTAAACAAAGCTTTTCTATAGAAGAACTTTAAATCAAAGCTTTTCTATAGAAAACTTTATAACGAAGCTTTTCCATAGAAAACATTTTAATGGAATCTTTTCTATAGAAAAACCTTTAATCGAAGCTTTTCTATAGAAAAACTTTTAGGCGAAGCTTTTCTATAGAAAAACTTTTAGGCGAAGCTTTTCTATAGAAAAACTTTTAGGCGAAGCTTTTCTATAGAAAAACTTTTAGGCGAAGCATTTCTATAGAAAAAATTTTAAGGGAACCTTTCTATAGAAAAACTTTTTAGCGAAGCTTTTCTATAGAAAAACTTTGAATCGAAACTTTTTCTATAGAAAAACTTTGAATCGAAAGTTTTTCTATAGAAAAACTTTGAATCGAAACTTTTTCTATAGAAAAACTTTGAATCGAAACTTTTTCTATAGAAAAACTTTGAATCGAAACTTTTTCTATAGAAAAACTTTGAATCGAAACTTTTTCTATAGAAAAACTTTGAATCGAAACTTTTTCTATAGAAAAACTCTGAATCGAAACTTTTTCTATAGAAAAACTTTGAATCGAAACTTTTTCTATAAAAAAACTTTTAATCCAAATTTTTTCTATTAAAAAACTTTTAATACAAATTTTTTCTATAGAAAAACTTTTAATACAAACTTTTTCTATAAAAAAAAACTTTTAATACAAACTTTTTCTATAGAAAAACTATTAATCCAAACTTTTCCTATAGAAAAACTTTTAATCCAAACTTTTTCTACAGAAAAACTTTTAATCCAAACTTTTCCTATAGAAAAACTTTTAATCCAAACTTTTCCTATAGAAAAACTTTTAATCCAAACTTTTTCTACAGAAAAACTTTTAATCCAAACTTTTTCTACAGAAAAAATTTTAATCCAAACTTTTTCTACAGAAAAACTTTGAATCCAAACTTTTTCTACAGAAAAACTTTTAATCCAAACTTTTTCTATAGAAAAACTTGTAATCCAAACTTTTTCCATAAAAAAATTCATAATACTGGATCAAAAATCTTGTTTTATTAACTTAATCATGAGCAAACTAACACTCCGTTAATCACAGCGTATAAGTAATTTTGTATTACTTTCAATTAATTCCCTAATAATCATACGCCTTCGGTTACTCCTAAAAGTAGGCTATATTAACAACCTTTCATATACAATTTAACAAGTTTATTGGTCCATTATGATTACTATTTTTTACAACATCAACAAATTTATCTTTTTTCCAAAAAAAAAGTATTTTCATTTCACCTTCTTAAAACTCAATGAAAAAAGTAAAACAGAGAAAAACCTTCCAATGACAATGAAATTTTTTCAATTGTAATTCTGTACACAATTCTTTTTGTTGTTGATTTTCTATGTGTTTTCATTTTCAGTTTCGCTTTTGCTTAAATTGTATTGTTCTCTTTGTTGCAAATGTGTGTTTTGGCACAATTTTATGTTTCTTAATGTAGGGTAGTATTTTAGTTAGACACACATACAATGTTATAACAACAAACATGTGTAGAAATTTGCAAATAAACTGGAAATATTATTAAGCTCTCAAAAGAGCAGAGCGTATAGGAGCGAGAGAGTTCAACAAAAATGAGTATAAACAGTTGTTGTTTTTGTTTTTGTTTTTTTTTTTGTGTGTAATATAAGTTACTGTTATTATTATTGTGCGTGGGAAAAACGTATGCAAGGAAAAGCATGCGCTGATTTGTTTTTGGTTTTGGGATGCGACATTGTATATTTTAGGTGGTTTATTTTTATTATTGTGAATTATTTCTGTTGTCAATACCATAATTTACAACTGTTCAAAAATGCAACTGTTAAGTGTAGGTAAAAAAACATATGCTTTTATTTAAGGTGAGTTTGGTTGGGGGGTTAAAGAAAGTTTTTTTCTCAAAACAGAAAAACAGCTGTTTTATGTTGGATTTCCGCAAAATCTTTAAAAAAAGGTTATATATGAAAATTTTTGTCGATAGATAGAAGTTTTTCTTTATAACTTCCATATAAATAACTTCTATAAAATAATGCAATCGAAATTTTTTCTATAGAAAAACTTTCAATCGAACATTTTCCCACAGAAGAACATTTTTTTATAGAAGAACTTCCAATCGAACATTTTTGTGTAGAAAAACTTTTAGTAGAAACTTTTTTCTATAGAAAAACTTCTAATCGAAACTTTTTTCTACAGAAAAACTTCTAATCGAAACTTTTTTCTATAGAAAAACTTCTAATCGAAACTTTTTTCTATAGAAAAACTTCTAATCGAAACTTTTTTCTATAGAAAAACGTCTAATCGAAACTTTTTTCTATAGAAAAACGTCTAATCGAAACTTTTTTCTATAGAAAAACTTCTAATCGAAATTTTTTCTGTAGAAAAACTTCTAATCGAAACTTTTTCTATAGAAAAACTTCTAATCGAAACTTTTTCTATAGAAAACTTCTAACCGGAACTTTTTCTATATCAAAACTTCTAATTGAAACTATTTCTATATAAAAATTTATAATCGAAACTTTTTCTATAAAAAAACTTCCAATCGAAGCTTTTTCTATAGAAAAACTTCTAATCGAAACTTTTTCTATAGAAAAACTTCTAATCGAAACTTTTTCTATAGAAAAACTTCTAATCGAAACTTTTTCTATAGAAAAACTTCTAATCGAAACTTTTTCTATAGAAAAACTTCTAATCGAAACTTTTTCTATAGAAAAACTTCTAATCGAAACTTTTTCTATAGAAAAACTTCTAATCGAAACTTTTTCTATAGAAAAACTTCTAATCGAAACTTTTTCTATAGAAAAACTTCTAATCGAAACTTTTTCTATAGAAAAACTTCTAATCGAAACTTTTTCTATAGAAAAACTCCTAATTGAAACTTTTTCTATAGAAAAACTTCCAATCGAAACGTTTTCTATAGAAAAACTTCCAATCGAAACTTTTTTTTTTATAGAAAAACTTCCAATCGAAACTTTTTTTTTTTTATAGAAAAACTTCCAATCGAAACTTTTTCTATAGAAAAACTTCCAATCGAAACTTTTTCTATAGAAAAACTTCCAATCGCAACTTTTTCTATAAAAAAACTTCTAATCGAAACTTTTTCTATAAAAAAACTTCTAATCGAAACTTTTTCTATAGAAAAACTTCTAATCGAAACTTTTTCTATAGAAAAACTTCTAATCGAAACTTTTTCTATAGAAAAACTTCTAATCGAAACTTTTTCTATAGAAAAACTTCTAATCGGAACTTTTTCTATATCAAAACTTCCAATCGAAACTTCTTCTATAGAAAAACTTCCAATCGAAACTTGTTCTATTTATGAGAAAAATATCACCAAGTAGCAACAATTTTCTATAGAATGTGTGTCTCCGTATGGACATATTTTTGAATAGGAAAAGGAGACTATTCTTTGATGATTTCAAATGAAAATGATTTTCGATAAGAAAGAGTCTTCAAGTGGAAACAATTTTCTGGGGAGACTCTTTAAGTAGAAATAGTTTTCCGTATGAAAGATATCTTTAAATGGAAATAATTATCTTTAAGAAATAAGTCTACAAATGTAAATTGTTACCTATACGAACTTTGTTATGAACACAATCCCCAAATTGAAATAATTTTCCATGTCATTTATGTCGAATATTTGTTCATCCCCAAAAGATGTCACACAATTTATAATTATATTTTAAGTAATTTTAAAACTGATTTATGAGTTTCAAACAAAAACTTTTAAGTTTTTTTCTTTATCAAATTTTGTAGCACAAACACTCTGCATTCAGCAAAAGTTTTCAACAGATTTAGAAACTAACTGTCGAAAAAAATATACAAACTGCAATTAAAATCAATAACGGAAACAACAAAAAAGAATTAAAATACAAAAATTACAAGTGTTTTATAATTTTCTCGTTAAATAGTTAAGATTTTACCGACAGAAGTATGAAAATAGCACAAACATATGCTAAGTTTTATTTATATATATATTTTTTTTTTTTGCAACATGCCCATCTTTCTTCCCCCACTTTTGAAACAGCAAACCGTTTCAACACTAACAACAAAAGCAACTAGCACTTATAAATGACGTTTGTTTTAACAAATTGTTGTTGTCGTAGTTGTTGGAAAAATAATGTACCAAGTGAATCCTTAATGTGAAAGAACTAAAAGCAGCGACAACAACAACAAGAACAATGTAATTGTGTTATATTTTCAAAACTAAATCATGGCAAAAACCAAAAACAAAGTGTTAAAGAATAGTTTTTTTGTGTTGTTATACAAGTGTAGTTACACTTTACAAAATATATTTATATTAAAGCATACTTTAAGGCAAACTGATAGAAGGGGAGGTAGTAGAGCTAAAGTGTTGAAATGTGCTAGAGGAGAGTTCGAAATAAAGCAATTGAGGCACAATGGTAGAATTTTTTCGCTAATTTTCTACAAGAAAAAACTTCACTAAATTAAGTTAATTTTCAAATATGGAGTCAAATTTCTACAAAAGAACTGGCTCCAAATGGAGTCAAATTTCCATAAGAAAACTGTCTCCAAATAGAGACAATTCACTATAAGAAAATTGTTTCCAAATCGCGAAAAATTTCTCTAAGAAAGGTACTTTAAAATAGAGACAATTCTCTATAAGAACACTGTCACCAAATGGAGACATTTTTCTATATGAAAACTGTCTCCAAATAGTGACGTATTTCTATAAGAAAATTGTCTCTAAATGGAGACATTTTTCTATATGAAAACTGTCTCCAAATGGAAACATTTTTCTATACGAAAACTGTCTCCAAATGGAGACATTTTTCTACAAGAAAACTGTCTCCAAATGGAAAAATTTTTCTACAAGCAAACTATCTCTTAATGGAGACATTTTTTATAAGAAAACTGTCTCCAAATAGGGAAAATTATCTATAAGAATATTGTCTCAAAAAGGATACACTTTTTCCACCTAACTCTTTTCTAATGGAGACAATTTTCTATAAGAAAACTCTCTCAAAATGGAGACACTTTCTATATAAGAAAACTCTGTCTTAATAGAGACAATTTTCTATAAGAAAACTCTCTCCAAATGGAGACAATTTTCTATAAGAAAACTCTCTACAAATGGAGACAATTTTCTATAAGAAAACTCACTCCAAATGGAGAAAATTTTCCATATAAAAACTCTCTTCAAATGGAGACAATTTTTTATAAGAAAACTCTCTCCAAATGGAGACAATTTTTTATAAGAAAACTGTCGCCAAATGGAGACAATTTCTATAAGAAAGCTGACTCCAAATGCAGATTTTCTATAAATCTGTATAAGAAAATCATCCTCCAATAGAGATAATTTTCCAGATAACAGCCTGGACATATTTTTCATATAGAAATTTATCTCCACTTGGAGACAATATCCGCCTACTGTGCAGCAAGTGTTTATAATAGCGCTAATATAGTTAAAAAACCAAAATATGAAAAAAGAAGTTTTTAAACCAATTGGACTTGCTTTAAGACATACAATATCTAACACATTACTTATTTGCTTCTTGAAATTTTCTTGTTTTTTTTTTAAGTAAACTAGAAAAGTTTGGACAGGCTGCATAAGATGTAAAGGCCTTAACAGCCTTTAACATTTGTTATTGCTTCTGCTATAGTTGTGTGTTTATTTTTGAGAATTGAAACCATTTAATTGGTTTCATAAATCTTGGGAGAAGCACACTTGAAATAGAAGTTAAACCCGCGAAAACTATGTTACCAGCAGGCGTGCAAATGAAGGGTGAATGCCAACACGAAATTGTATAACAAAAAATAACAAATACTTATACTACTGCTATTATACAAATATTTATGGAAATAACAACTACAATATGGCTATAATATTTTTTCTTAGTTATGTTGCATGTATGAATATTTGTATGTAAATATACATAGTTTTGTGGAAATAAGAAAAAAAAAAAAAAATTGCTGCCAACAGCAACAAAGACTTGGGTTTCATTTGCCAAAAGAAATGTTGCATGAAAATATGTGTAGAGTTCAATCTTACATTTTTATAAGAATATAAGAAGTTTAAGGAGGGTGAAGTAATTGGAGTTGGGTTAACAAAGAACATTTAAATATATGAAAAGGATTTCAATAAGAAAAGTGTCTCAATTGTGTGACAATTTTCTGTACCAAAGCACTTTTAACGGAGACAATTTTCTAAAGGAAAAGTGTCTCCAAATAGCGAAAATTTTTTATAAGAAAAGTATCTCCACATGGAGACTATTTTTTATAAGAAAAGTGTCTCCAAATGGAGCCAATTTTCTATAAAAAAAAGTGTATCCAAATGGAGCCAATTTTCTATAAGAAAAGTGTCTCCAAATGGAGCCAATTTTCTATAAGAAAAGTGTCTCCAAATGGAGATATTTTCTGTAAGAAAAGTGTCTCCAAATGGAGATATTTTTCTATAAGAAAAGTGTCTCCAAATGGAGAAATTTTTCTATAAGAAAATTGTCTTCAAAAAGTGGCAAATTTCTATAGGAAACGTGTCTCCAAATGGAGACAATTTGCTATAGGAAAAGTGTCTCCAAGTAGAGACAATCTTCTATAAGAAAAGTATCTCCAAATGGAGACAATCTTCTATAAGAAAAGTGTCTCCAAATGGAGGCATTCTTCTATAAGGAAAGTATCTCCAAATGCAGAAAATTTTCTATAAGAAAAATGTCTCCAAATAAAGACAATTATCTATAAGAGAAGTGTCTCCAAATAGAGACAATCTTCTATAAGAAAAGTGTCTTCAAATGGTGACAATCTTCTACAAGAAAACTGTCGCCAAATGGAGACAATCTTTTACAAGAAAAGTGTCGCCAAATGGAGACAATCTTTTACAAGAAAAGTGTCTCCAAATGGTGAAAGTTTTCCATAAGAAAAGCGTATCCATCATTTCTTTTTAAATTATCTTAGAAATTTCCAATAAGATGATGTGTGCCGTTTGAAAATCTAAAATTCTGTCGATTTATTGAAATTTGAATACGTTTGTGGAATGCTACAGCACACAGTGGGGCAGAATGGAAATTTTTTGGAAATAAATCTGGCATTTCTAAACGGCTGATCCGATCGGGATAAAATTTGGCGTGAGCGTAGCCAAGGAGTATTCGAGTTTAAGTTTTGAAGATGAACCCTGCAGATGCCCCAGGGACGGCGCTGTGGCGGCTCAAAGTAGGGTACCTACGACATGTAAAATTTTTAAACTCGTGCCATTTTTTTGTTTTTCACCTAAATACAAAGATTTTTATATTTTGTGAAAGCGCTCGTCGAGATCTTGAAAAAACATGCTTGGACATACTACTTATCTCTTATAATATCCGAGTTATAGGCATTTAAAAATTTAGTGATACAAAATTTACCATACCTTGGTCCGCCTTTTTTTGAATACCGGGCGTAATTTTGGACCAAATGGACTCAATTTTTTCTTGTTAGTTAGACAACAAAATTTCCAATAATATACAAAAAATTTCAGATCAATATCATTTACTGATCCAAAAATATACGTTTTTTAATTTAAAAATTCAAAAAATTTTAGATTTTTGGCGTTTTTTTTGCCAAAAATGTGTCTTAACTCTTTTATTAATAAAATAAAATTTTCTTTTAGAACATATAAAAATTTTATAGTTTTCTAAAAGGTATCTTTACGCAGAACGCTTTGGCGTAAAAAACTTGTCCTATTTTTTGAAAATGTTGCCACTGCGTCCTTCCGAATGTGACCTATTTTTTATCAAAACTTCAACTTTGGGCGACATGTTCTAAAATCCCAAAGCTGGGATCAGAAAACTGAAAGCACTTTTGGAAACCTCAATATGTTTTCTATTTACTCCAAAAGTATTTTCCCAGCCCTGAAAGAAATGTGGACCCTATGGGCAAAAAAGTAAAAAATCCCATTTTTGGGATTTTCATTCCTATTTTTGGGAATTGCGGGATGCCCTTTGACCTTTTCAATTTTTTTTTTGCATTTTCTTATTTTAAATGACAAATTTAACAAGCGTTGAAAATTTCATTGAGTTTTGTTCATAAATAAAGATTTTGTCATATATTACATATTTGTTTAATTTCTAAAACTATGATTTATATCAAAATTTTAATAGGATCGCAGATAGTGTTTATAAACCGGTTAACCGGTTAACCGAAAAACCGGTTTTTATTGCATATTTCGGTTTTTCGCAAACCGGTTTTTTAAAACATTGGTTTTCGGTTAACCGGGTTATCCGGTTTTTAAGTCTCGGTTAACCGGTTTCAAAAAAATCTAATTTTTAGTACAAAATTGTATGTTTTCTTTGATATTTTATTGTGATTTTTAAAAATTTTGGATAGATAATTTTAAACATTATTTTCCGTTTGTGCATATGAAAACAGACCTAAGATTGTTAAACAAATATTATCTATATACTTACTTGTTTACTGCGTGAGTATAGTAAAAATCGAGAAGTTTCTCAAACGTTCTCAAAACGGACTTTATTTATCGAAACATAAGGATTGTTGTTGCCGTCCGAGAACTTATGCTGCTGGGGTTTTTCACAAACTGTAATGGCGCTTAGGTTGATTGACAGGAAGTCAGAATGACACCTGTCAATATTCCTAAGCGTCATTCACAGTAATTTGAACAACCACAGGCGTAGTGAGTGGAGGGAGGTCACTGTCTATGTCGAGACAATCGTCGCGAACCTGAACACTGTTTATAGTTCTGGGCATAATTTTTGCTATTGATATATATGGTCAATTTATCCCTCGTATGGCAACTTCCATATACCTAACGAATCAATAATATCTTCAGATCTATATAAGTTTGTTTTCTTATGATATATTAATGTACATATCTATACTAAAAAATGCAAATATCTTATTAAGTAATTTATAATATTTCGCAAAATGACATTTTTCAACTATATATTATAATATTTTAAAGATTTCCAAACATTTCGGTTAACCGGTTTAACCGGTTTTTTATACTCGGTTAACCGACAAACCGGTTTTTTAGAAATGGTTAATTTTCGGTTAACCGAAAAACCGGTTTTTCCAAAAGTCGGTTTTTTATAAACACTAATCGCAGATAGCTACAACAATTTAGTCCATATTTATCCCTTAATATCATTTTTTAGTTAGATATGGAAATTCTCGACCCTTTACAAAAAATTTCAAGCCAATATCTCAATTACATTCAAAAATATGTTCATTTAAACCTGTGTCCTTTAATTTCATCTTTTTCATATTTTAGTATTAAGTATGACAGAACATACATTTGGTGTTGAATAAAATATTTGGACAATTTTTAAAATTATTTCGTTAATTATTTTATTAAAGACTATAACATTGTATATACAATAAAAAGTTATAATTTTATTATGAGCCACGCACAACAACACCTAAATCACCCCACACAAACCACCTTTCCCGCCCACCGAAATATAAAACACAATTTAATACAATATCATCAGTTAGTATAATAGCTTTTTTTATTTGAAATGTTTATCTTAAACATAATACAATTAATTCTTACAACCTACTTATATAGTTAATTCCTAACACTACTTATTTTCTATAAAATAATCTGTCATATCGGTATACATATCCAGAAGGTAATATAAGTCCTTTAAATCTTCCTTGTTTTGAGATGATAGAGTTTCATAACAAATCCATCTTTTTCGCATAGTTGAAAGAACAGGATCAGAAGATAGAAGTAAACTATTAAAAATATCTTCATTCTGTGATTGCCTGGAGCATTTTCTTGAGCTGAATAGTTGAACATGCTTAAAATCTCGATTCCTCTCTTCCTGGGCTTCTTCTGTTAACTCTCCAAGTGGAAGAATATTCTATTCAATTATTATTTGACCATGACACAATACTTTGTGTACTGTTGGTGTTAGTTCCCTCCATGGATACAGAGATACAAGTAATTTAGAAATTTCAGATGTATATTCCCCAAATCGATTTCCATTAATTTTATATTTACTATTCAGTGCCATTAAAATAGTGTTAACTCTTCGAAGCAACTCCTTGTCGATTCCAGTTATTTTTGAAGTAATTTCAAAATCACGAAAAAACCTTCTCGCCGTATTACCGTCATTTGTACTACCGCAACTTGAAAGTGGTTTGTCGATGTTTAATCCCATCTGAACTTTAAATTCTTCTTGGATTCTGCTCTTTTCCGCAGCTCTCAGTTCTTTCAATTCTTCATTATTTTTTGTTGATTTAGTAAGATTCTCTGGCATACTTCTATATTTGAGGATTGTATTCTGGCATGAAGTGGTGAAATTCCGAAAGACAGGTGTTCTTCATTAATACTTCTGCTTTTGTTTATATTTGAGAATTGCGACTTTTTCTCATTACATATTGAGCATCTCCAGAAGGAAGAAGTTTCTGTTATGGCATTGCTGACCTTTCCATCAATCACTGTTAAGCTTAGCTGATATGATACGTTAATAGAGAATTCCTTTATTTTTATGCAAATGGGCTCCAGTGCATTTATTTCATCTTTTAAATATTCCACTAAATCTTTTGTTGTTTTCTTTGACTCCTTTATATGTTCAAATCCAATGGGTCTACAAAAATTTTTTGAACCCGGAGTTGTATTGATATATATATCTTCAAATGAAATTCCGATGCTTGACGATGATGGATTAAGGGAATATGAACGAATTCGTAATGGCACTAATGATGACATAAATACACTTTTGTAGTCTGCTAATGTCCGACTTTTACAAGCTTGTTTGTATTCTGGAAGTGCTGATAAGCCGTCACATCCCCACTTACATATTAAGACAACATCACAGTTATGAATTTTCCTTAGTTGGTCTTCTGAAAAGTCTGACACAATTCTTGATCCTGTGTTTTCGAGCAAAGATGATATATCAATACACGCTTCCACATCATTAACAGCAATAGGTGATGGTAGGATAGTTTGTTTTTTTTCCAAGATCGCCTTCTATGATGGTAATATATTGTGTCCTTTTTCATGCAGAGCTTTCCTTAATATTTGGTACTTATTTCGACTGAGACGCAGTTCCAACATAAGCGCTATTGCTTCCTCTTCAGTAAAATTTGATTGTGATGTTGGAGTTGGTATACTTTCCACAATTCGCTTAAGTCGTTTTGGTGATGCATTAGGAAGAATAGTTGCAATATGTACGACATCCATAGGTTGGTTTTCCTTTTTCAGCATTTCGTTAAATGTATCAGCAATTTCCTCATTTGAGATTGAAAAAAGTTTTTGTGTGACCCTCTTTTTTTTTTTGACCTTGAACATAAGTCTTCGTATGACTTGCAAGGCGCTCCTGTTGATGTGTTGTAAGTTGAGATTTCCGTAGTAGTTTCCATCCAACTACAAAATTTTAATAGAAATTTCTTTTGATTTCCATCCACAGACTTACTTTTTACATCAAAAAGTTTTAAAAAGTTTTCAATTTTTGATATGCCTGTTTTGTCTACTTTTCTACTATATGTAGTTTTTATATAATTTGAAATGTCTTCAATTCTTTCTGGCCCTTTTGAAGATACATTCCATAAAACGGAACACAACTCTTCGTTTAATGTAATCTTCATTGTAGATTTATTAAATATGGTACTTAAAATCTAAGAAGTTTACTTATATACCAATTCTTGTCATTTCCGATACAGGTATTTCAAAGTAAAAAATTACAAATTGTCTACCTATTAACATTTAGGACTATATTACTATAACCTGTAATTCAGTCATTGATATTTCTTATTAGTGAATGAATCGAAATTATCATTACCTGTATACTTTTACCTACATGATCATAAACGAAACAGAACGAAATGATCTGTCGAAAAAATTTAGGTAAAAAATAGTTATAAATTTTTGAAAATTTAAGCATAATAGGACCTTTCAATTATAAGGATAAGCAAACAAATAGAAAATAGGTAAATATAAGATTTAAATATGTTCTGTCATACTTAATACTAAAATATGAAAAAGATGAAATTAAAGGACACAGGTTTAAATGAACATATTTTTGAATGTAATTGAGATATTGGCTTGAAATTTTTTGTAAAGGGTCGAGAATTTCCATATCTAACTAAAAAATGATATTAAGGGATAAATATGGACTAAATTGTTGTAGCTATCTGCGATCCTATTAAAATTTTGATATAAATCATAGTTTTAGAAATTAAACAAATATGTAATATATGACAAAATCTTTATTTATGAACAAAACTCAATGAAATTTTCAACACTTGTTAAATTTGTCATTTAAAATAAGAAAATGCAAAAAAAAAATTGAAAAGGTCAAAGGGCATCCCGCAATTCCCAAAAATAGGAATGAAAATCCCAAAAATGGGATTTTTTACTTTTTTGCCCATAGGGTCCACATTTCTTTCAGGGCTGGGAAAATACTTTTGGAGTAAATAGAAAACATATTGAGGTTTCCAAAAGTGCTTTCAGTTTTCTGATCCCAGCTTTGGGATTTTAGAACATGTCGTCCAAAGTTGAAGTTTTGATAAAAAATAGGTCACATTCGGAAGGACGCAGTGGCAACATTTTCAAAAAATAGGACAAGTTTTTTACGCCAAAGCGTTCTGCGTAAAGATACCTTTTAGAAAACTATAAAATTGTTATATGTTCTAAAAGAAAATTTTATTTTATTAATAAAAGAGTTAAGACACATTTTTGGCAAAAAAAACGCCAAAAATCTAAAATTTTTTGAATTTTTAAATTAAAAAACGTATATTTTTGGATCAGTAAATGATATTGATCTGAAATTTTTTGTATATTATTGGAAATTTTGTTGTCTAACTAACAAGAAAAAATTGAGTCCATTTGGTCCAAAATTACGCCCGGTATTCAAAAAAAGGCGGACCAAGGTATGGTAAATTTTGTATCACTAAATTTTTAAATGCCTATAACTCGGATATTATAAGAGATAAGTAGTATGTCCAAGCATGTTTTTTCAAGATCTCGACGAGCGCTTTCACAAAATATAAAAATCTTTGTATTTAGGTGAAAAACAAAAAAATGGCACGAGTTTAAAAATTTTACATGTCGTAGGTACCCTACTTTGAGCCGCCACAGCGCCGTCCCTGGGGCATCTGCAGGGTTCATCTTCAAAACTTAAACTCGAATACTCCTTGGCTACGCTCACGCCAAATTTTATCCAGATCGGATCAGCCGTTTAGAAATGCCAGATTTATTTCCAAAAAATTTCCATTCTGCCCCACTGTGCAGCATTATATTTATTGTTTGCCAATGTTTGTTGATTTTGTTTTTTGTATTTTTTTGTCTTGTTCTTTTTTGGCTATTGTTGCTTTTATCATATCTTTTCTTTTATTCATGTTTTCTGTTTTTTTTTTTTTATTTTCTGTTGACTTCTTGTCTTGTTTGCCAAATTGTGTTTTCAGGTCAGAGGCAACAATAGTTTAAAGGCAAAAACTCATACGAAAAAAACATTAAAATGCTTAAACACACACACACACACAGAAACATGCATATGTAGAAGATAACACAAACTAAAAAAATTTCTGTAATACACAGAGATTTCCATATAACAAATTACAAACTCATATGAAAGTGTGGTGCATATGAATTGCATATGTACAAGTATTATATGAAAATCCATATTACTGACCATTTTTCTTAAAGTTTGCTTGTTGTATATGTAGTAGAGTTTTATACAACTGAATTCAAATACACCTAGAGAAAAAATAGGATAAATATGATTATAGTTCATTAAGAAAAGCGTCTTCTAATGAAGACAATTTTCTATAAGAAAAGAGTCTCCAAATGGAGACAATTTTCTATAAGAAAACAGGCTCCAAATGGAGACGATTTTCTATAAGAAAACAGTCTCCAAATAGAGACAATTTTCTATAAGAAAACAGTCTCCAAATGGAGACAATTTTCTATAAGAAAACAGTCTCCAAATGGAGACAATTTTCTATAAGAAAACAGTCTCCAAATGGAGACAATTTTCTATAAGAAACAGTCTCCAAATGGAGACAATTTTCTATAAGAAACAGTCTCCAAATGGAGACAATTTTCTATAAGAAACAGTCTCCAAATGGAGACAATTTTCTATAAGAAAACAGTCTCCAAATGGAGACAATTTTCTATAAGAAAACAGTCTCCAAATGGAGACAATTTTCTATAAGAAAACAGTCTCCAAATGGAGACAATTTTCTATAAGAAAACAGTCTCCAAATGGAGACAATTTTCTATAAGAAAACAGTCTCCAAATGGAGACAATTTTCTATAAGAAAACAGTCTCCAAATGGAGACAATTTTCTATAAGAAAACAGTCTCAAATGGAGACAATTTTCTATAAGAAAACAGTCTCCAAATGGAGACAATTTTCTATAAGAAAACAGTCTCCAAATGGAGACAATTTTCTATAAGAAAACAGTCTCCAAATGGAGACAATTTTCTATAAGAAAACAGTCTCCAAATGGAGACAATTTTCTATAAGAAAACAGTCTCCAAATGGAGACAATTTTCTATAAGAAAACAGTCTCCAAATGGAGACAATTTTCTATAAGAAAACAGTCTCCAAATGGAGACAATTTTCTATAAGAAAACAGTCTCCAAATGGAGACAGTTTTCTATAAGAAAACAGTCTCCAAATGGAGACAGTTTTCTATAAGAAAACAGTCTCCAAATGGAGACAGTTTTCTATAAGAAAACAGTCTCCAAATGGAGACAATTTTCTATAAGAAAACAGTCTCCAAATGGAGACAATTTTCTATAAGAAAACAGTCTCCAAATGGAGACAATTTTCTATAAGAAAACAGTCTCCAAATGGAGACAATTTTCTACAAGAAAACAGTCTCCAAATGAAGACAATTTTCTATAAGAAAACAGTCTCCAAAGGGAGACAATTTTCTATAAGAAAACAGTCTCCAAATGGAGACAATTTTCTATAAGAAACCAGTCTCCAAATGGAGACAATTTTCTATAAGAAACCAGTCTCCAAATGGAGACAATTTTCTATAAGAAACCAGTCTCCAAATGGAGACAATTTTCTATAAGAAACCAGTCTCCAAATGGAGACAATTTTCTATAAGAAACCAGTCTCCAAATGGAGACAATTTTCTATAAGAAACCAGTCTCCAAATGGAGACAATTTTCTATAAGAAAACAGTCTCCAAATGGAGACAATTTTCTATAAGAAAACAGTCTCCAAATGGAGACAATTTTCTATAAGAAAACAGTCTCCAAATGGAGACAATTTTCTATATGAAAACAGTCTCCAAATGGAGACAATTTTCTATATGAAAACAGTCTCCAAATGGAGACAATTTTCTATATAAAAACAGTCTCCAAATGGAGACAATTTTCTATATGAAAACAGTCTCCAAATGGAGACAATTTTCTATATGAAAACAGTCTCCAAATGGAGACAATTTTCTATATGAAAACAGTCTCCAAATGGAGACAATTTTCTATATGAAAACAGTCTCCAAATGGAGACAATTTTCTATATGAAAACAGTCTCCAAATGGAGACAATTTTCTATAAGAAAACAGTCTCCAAATGGAGACAATTTTCTATAAGAAAAGAGTCTGCAGATGGAGGCAATTTGCTATAAGAAAAGATTCTTCAAATGGAGACAATTTTCTATAAGAAAAGAGTCTGCAAATAGAGACAATTTTCTATAACAAAAGAGTCTCCAAATAGAGACAACTTCCTATAAGTAAAGAGTCTCTAAATAGAGACAATTTTCTATATGAAAAGAGTCTGCAGATTTGGAGACAATTTCTATAACAAAAGAGTGTCCAAATAGAGACAACTTTCTATAAGTAAAGAGTCTCTAAATAGAGACAATTTTCTATACGAAAAGAGTCTCCAAATAGAGAGAATTTACCATAGGAAAAAGTCTCCAAATGGAAAAGAGTCTTCAAATGGAGACGATTTTCTATAAGAAAAGAGTTTCCAAATGGAGACAATTTTTTATAAGAAAATTATCTCCAAATGGAGACAATTTTTTATTAGAAACATTTCTCCAAATGAATACAATTTTCTGTAAGAAAAGTGTCTCCAACTGGAGACCATTTTCTACAATAAAAGATTCTCTAAATTGAGACACTTTTACATCAACACTTTTTCTCTGCGTGTATGTATACATTTTTATATGTGTAGTTATATAGCAGTATTCCTATGTTATTTTATATTGTTACAAATTTGTTTCTCTTTTGTTTTAGTTCCCTTGTTATTGTTTTTCTTCTTCTCAATTTGTAGCAATTTATTATAGTGTTCCACTATGTTGTGAGTTTTTTCCTCTTATTCGCGTGTATTTGTTATTGTTTTTATTTAAAGCGACATCGAACAGCAATGCATGCTTTTGTGTTTACGAAAAATTTATGTTGATTGTATTTTAAGTAAATTCTTTTCATAGCAAAGAAGTAGAAAAAAATAGAAAAATATTGCTTAAACATGCTGCCAGTACATTCATATGTATGCAACATTCTTGAGTATTGTATTTATTTGTATAATTTTTGTTTTCCGTTTTGTAGAATTTTAGTTAGATTTTAAAAATATGCAAAGCTTAAAAATGAATTTGTAGTGTAAAGCGTAAATTGTTTATATGTAGAGTTAACAAGTTAAATAATTGATCACATGATTCTATGAATGTTGTATAATATTGTAGAGGAGGCTAGAAATGTAAAAACAAATTTTTATATTTTGAATTCCACATACTATCGACTATTCATCAGACTATAATCTTGATTATAAATCAGTCTATAGTCTTGACTATAGATCGATCTATAGTCTGGACTTTATATCAGTCTATAGTCTGGACTATAGATCAGTCTATAGTCTTGAATATATATAGATCTGTCTATAGTTTTGACTATAGTTCAGTCTATAGTCTTGATTATAGATCCGTCTATAGTCTTGACTATACATCATTCCATAGTCTGGACTATAGATAAGTCTAAAGTCTTGACTATAGATCAGTCTATAGTCTGGACTATATATCAGTCTATAGTCTGGACTATATATCATTCTATAGTCTGGACTATATAGCATTCAATAGTCTGGACTATATATCATTCTATAGTCTTGACTATAGAACAGTCTATAGTCTTGACTATAGATCAGTCTATTGTCTTGACTATAGATCAGTCTATAGTCTTGACTATTGATCAGTCTATAGTCTTGACTATAGATCAGTCTATAGTCTTCACTATAGATCAGTCTATAGTCTTCACTATAGATCAGTCTATGATCTTGTATATAGATCAGCCTATAGTCTTGACTATGGATCAGTCTGTAGTCTTGACTATAGATCAGTCTATAGTCTTGACTATAGATCAATCTATAGTCTTAACTATAGATCAGTCTATAGTCTTGACTATAGATCAGTCTATGGTCTTGACTATAGATCAGTCTATGGTCTTGGCTATTGATCATTCCATAGTCTGGACTATAGATCAGTGTGGACCATAGATCATTCCATAGTCTGGACTATAGATCCGTCTATAGTCTTGACTATAGATCAGTCTATAGTCTGGACTATAGATATAGTCTATAGTCTGGACTATAGATATAGTCTATAGTCTTTACTATTGATCAGTCTATAGTCTTGACTATAGATAAGTCTATAGTATTGATAATAGATCATTCCATAGTCTGGACTATAGATCATTCCATAGTGTGGACTATAGATCATTCCATAGTCTGGACTATAGATCCGTCTATAGTCTTGACTATAGATCCGTCTATAGTCTTGACTATAGATCAGTCTATAGTCTGGACTATAGATCAGTCTATAGTCTTTACTATTGATCAGTCTATAGTGTTGACTATAGATAAGTCTATAGTATTGATAATAGATCAGTCTATAGTCTTGACTGTAGATCAGTCTATAGTCTTAAGTATTGTCTATTGTCATTACTATAAGTCAGTCTGTAGCCTTGACTACAGATCAGTCAATAGTCGTGACTATAGGTCAGTCTGTAGTCTTGACAATAGATCTATAATCTATAATCTGGACTTCTATAATATTGCCCATAAATCAATCTATTGTCATTATTATAGATCAGTGTATTGTCGTGACTATAGATAGTCTTGATTATAGATCAGTCTATAGTCACGATTATAGATCAGTCTATAGTATTGGCTATAGATCAGTCTATATTCTTGACTATAAATATATCACGATATTTAACTTAAATTTTCTCTTCCGAAAACTTCATAGAAATATAAATTCTCTTCAAGGAAACTGATCAGTTTTTAGTCTTAACTATAGATACGTCTATAGACTTGACTGTAGATCAGTCTATAGTCTTGACTATAGATCAACAACCCCAAGAATCTTCAGAAAAAATATCCTCTTCGAGGAAACTGTAAGAAAATTGTCTTTTAAAAAAGAAAAATTTTTTTCTGTTCTCTTGAAACAAGTATTCTCTTTAAAGAAATTTTTTTCCGTAAAGAAAATTTTACAAAAATTCCTCGTTAAAGAATCATTCGAAGAAGATTATGTTAAATGTAAATTTTATCTTTAATATGACAAAAATTTCTCCTGAAGAAACTCTTTAAAGTGGTTTTGAATTTCAATTTAGAAACATACAAATTACATCAATTATTGTATATATAAAATAGTGATACAAATAAATATTATAAATAAAATTATCAAAAATGGAACGACTTCTTAAATACACTAAATACAATTAACGCTATAAATATTACAAAATCGAAATCCATAAATGAAGGTATGTAACAAAATAACTAGATCCTTTCTTAATTATTTAAAACTTATAAACGATACTTAAATTTAAAAAAAAAAATTAAAATTCTTAATTATAAAAATTAAAATCCTACAAAATCTTAAGGTTAACTTAATATTTTTTTCAAAATTTTCAATGATACTTAGAAAAAATTTGATTAATTTTTTATAAAATTCCCAACAAAAATTACATTTAGGAAGAAATGTAAAAAAATAAGGATTTAAAATTTAATCCTCAGTGGAAATAGGGATTTCAAATAGTGTAAAAAGGGAATAAAAATTAAAAAAATATAAATAAATTTTGAAACAAAATAGAGAACAAATTGATTTTGTTTAGTGTAATGGGTGAAGGAAGTTAAACAAAAGAGTGTTCAAAATAAGAGGGGTTAGTGATTTAGTTTTGTTTTAAGAGAGTACGCATACACAATTATTATATAAGAGAGAGAGAGATAGTTAGATAGTGTGTGTTAGAGATAGATGGAGACAGAGAGTAATATAGCTAGACTTGTGAAATATTACAGACACCGAAACTATGTTGGTACAACGATCGAACTTACCTTCAAACTCATATTGATGTTGCTGTTGTTGCTGCTGCGCCTGTTGCGCAGCATTAACGGCTGATGTCTGAAGCTGTGAAAGCATTTGTTTCGTTGGTAGTTCATCTTCGTAGGTATTGAAACTTCTTTGTTGTTGTATGGAATATTGTTGTTGTTGTTGGGTGTTGGTGGTCAGATGGCGACGTGCATTGTAGGTAGTGGGATCCATAGCATGACCACCACTAATGGTTAGATTACGTTGTATGGGTGGAGGTTTCTGATAGCCCTGAGACGCAGTGGCGGAGGAGACAGAAGCCGACATGGGGCCGGCTAAAGGCGGCGTTGGCAACTGAGCATTTAAAGCGGCGGCAGAGGATGATGACATTTGTGCTGAACCGTAGGCATGCTGTGATTGTGGATGATGTAATGCAGCCGCAGAGGATGACTGCAAATGATGGGGATGATGCGATTGCTGAGATACTGGAAGCCTTTGTTGTTGTTGGTGTTGGGGGTAGGAGGAAATAGAGGAAGAAGTAGCATTGGGTGGCAAATGTTGTTGTTGTTGTTGCTGAGAGCGCATAGCATGTTGTGTTTGTTGGCTGCTAGCATATTGTTGATGATGTGCCTGCTGTTGTTGTTGTTGCTGCTGTTGTTGGTATTGATATTGTTGCTGTTGTCTTTGACTGGGATGAGCCAAATGGGGATGCTGTTTCATTAAGCCATCAATTTCACCCTAAAAAAGAAACAAAATTTTTTAAAATTAATTTCTGTCTTAAAGTTTTTTTTTCGTTATTCTGAATTTTACCTGATATAATCTAGGATCTTCATCGGTGTGATAGGCTGTTGAGCTGCCTCCACCCCCACTCAACGTCTGTCCTCTATATTGTGCCTGCTGTTGTTGCTGTTGCATTTGTTGCGGTGTCATGGGCTGCATACGTTGTCGTTGTCCCGGACTTATCATATCCATGCCGCCATCGTTTCCCATCATCCGTTGATTCGTTGTTTGTTCCTGCTGTGAATATTGTCGCTTTAGCATACTGCCCGAACGTTGCAGCGGCAGATTTTCCTTTTCCGCTGCACTTCGCGTTCGTTCGAGTTTTGGTCGTTTGTCGAGCGTATCATGAGGATCTACTATTGCCTGTTGCGAAATATCCTAAAGGAGAAATCAAGAGAGAAATTGTTGTTTATTCGCATAAGACTTGGAAAACTGCAAGATTCTATTGTCTCTATTAGCTAATTTACCGACTAATCTATAGAATAGTTTATTGTCTAGGAGTTATCTATTGACTTGTATCTAGACTAGTCTATTAAATAGTCTATGGTCTACTCTATGGACCTGTCTAATGACTAGTCTATGGACTATTCTATTGACTAGTATACGGACTAGTAAATTGATTATTTTATCATCTAGTATATTGTCTGGTCTATCTACATTATCTATTTAGAATATCTAAGGAACAGCGTCATATTATAAGAATCATCATTAATTTAAAAAATTCTTCATATACTTACACTACTGCCATCCGGTTCATTGCGTCTTATGAAACCATCTTGTTGTACCGCTCCCTTATTCATCCATTGACCAGTCTTTGATAATAATTCTTGTTTTTTACGACACAATATGCACACCCAGATGACCTGTAAATATCACAAAGAGAGACGAAAAAATAAGAATTAATAAAAATACATTTGCCCAGTATACTCTACATAAACAAACATGAACAGGAACATAAATTTATTTTTGGATTGGTTGAGTTTTAATTGGCATAAGTTCAACGACTCAAGTGAAGTATATTGTAAAATTCAATTGTTTTTCCCCCGTTTCAATGCATAAACATACTCATGTATGAGTTTAGCTAAAACCCAATAGTTTTACGGGGATTTAAGGTATCACTTTGCAGGGTATTTTTTAACACGTTTGCGACTTTTTCATTAACGTTTCTAAAAGCATTAAATGCACACGGTAGAAGCTGAACTATTATTTAGAAATATAAGAGTTCATTTTGACCACTAACAGACTTACGATTAAGCTAATATAAGAGTTCATTTTGACCACTAACAGATTTACGATTAAGCTGAACTGAGACTTTGAATGGAGCTATAATCGATTGAAGCTGAAGTAACACATTAAAAGTATAACTAGAGGAGCTAAGTATTTAGGGACTTTCCTTGATAGCAAGTTGGCATGGAGGGAACATTCTCAGGAAAGAATGAAAAAGCGACTCAATTACTAATACACATGCAAGAATTCTATAGGAAAGAATACGACGACCTTACAAAAATTCTGCAAGAAATAGGTCTTCTTGATCAGGCTAATTCCCTTCGTGGTATTACGGATTACAATATTACGACTCTAGACTTCGGGGAAACACCTCTGACAGAATTTCTAAGTAGGGATGATTGGCTTGTATCCGATAGACTGTTGTGTGTGTGTGCAGTTTTCACTGATGGGTTCAAGATATCTATATCGCAGATATCAACATAAAACGGACCTTCAGACACCCTGACGAATGTAGTGTTTTCCAAGCAGTGATCCTAGCGTTTTGGAAAGCGACGGAACTGATACGGAAACATATCGTTCCGGGGTCAGTTGTGACAATTTATGTTGATAGTCAAGTTGTTCTCGGAGCATTGGCTTGTTACACGATACATTTGCGCCCAGTTGTAGATTGTAGAAGGGGACATTTTGAGGCTGTTAGGTAGTTAGTAGTTATTCAGTCCAGTCAGTCAGTCCAGTCAGTCAGTCAGTTAGTTAGTTATTAGTTAGTTAGTTGTTTAGTAGGTAGGTAGTTAGTTAGTTAGTTAGTTAGTTAGTTAGTTAGTTAGTTAGTTTAGTTAGTTAGTTGTAGTAGTAGGTTAGTTAGTTATTGTTAGTTAGTTAGTGAGTTAGTTTAGTTAGTTATTTTAGTTAGTTAGTTCGTTAGTTAGTTCGTTGTTAGTTAGTTAGTTTTAGTTTTGTGTTAGTTAGTTAGTTAGTTATTAGTTAGTTAGTTAGTTAGTTAGTTAGTTAGTTAGTTAGTTAGTTAGTTAGTTAGTTAGTTAGTTAGTTAGTTAGTTAGTTAGTTAGTTAGTTAGTTAGTTAGTTAGTTAGTTAGTTAGTTAGTTAGTTAGTTAGTAGTTAGTTAGTTAGTTAGTTAGTTAGTTAGTTAGTTAGTTAGTTAGTTAGTTAGTTAGTTAGTTAGTTAGTTAGTAGTTAGTTAGTTAGTTAGTTAGTTAGTTAGTTAGTTAGTTAGTTAGTTAGTTAGTTAGTTAGTTAGTTAGTAGTTAGTTAGTTAGTTAGTTAGTTAGTTAGTTAGTTAGTTAGTTAGTTAGTTAGTTAGTTAGTTAGTTAGTTAGTTAGTTAGTTAGTTAGTTAGTTAGTTAGTTAGTTAGTTAGTTAGTTAGTAGTTAGTTAGTTAGTTAGTTAGTTAGTTAGTTAGTTAGTTAGTTAGTTAGTTAGTTAGTTAGTTAGTTAGTTAGTTAGTTAGTTAGTTAGTTAGTTAGTTAGTTAGTTAGTTAGTTAGTTAGTTAGTTAGTTAGTTAGTTAGTTAGTTAGTTAGTTAGTAGTTAGTTAGTTAGTTAGTTAGTTAGTTAGTTAGTTAGTTAGTAGTTAGTTAGTTAGTTAGTTAGTTAGTTAGTTAGTTAGTTAGTTAGTTAGTTAGTTAGTTAGTTAGTTAGTTAGTTAGTTAGTTAGTAGTTAGTTAGTTAGTTAGTTAGTTAGTTAGTTAGTTAGTTAGTTAGTTAGTTAGTTAGTTAGTTAGTTAGTTAGTTAGTTAGTTAGTTAGTTAGTTAGTTAGTTAGTTAGTTAGTTAGTTAGTTAGTAGTTAGTTAGTTAGTTAGTTAGTTAGTTAGTTAGTAGTTAGTTAGTTAGTTAGTTAGTTAGTTAGTTAGTTAGTTAGTAGTTAGTTAGTTAGTTAGTTAGTTAGTTAGTTAGTTAGTTAGTTAGTTAGTTAGTTAGTTAGTTAGTTAGTTAGTTAGTTAGTTAGTTAGTTAGTTAGTTAGTTAGTTAGTTAGTAGTTAGTTAGTTAGTTAGTAGTTAGTTAGTTAGTTAGTTAGTTAGTTAGTTAGTTAGTTAGTTAGTTAGTAGTAGTTAGTTAGTTAGTTAGTTAGTTAGTTAGTTAGTTAGTTAGTAGTTAGTTAGTTAGTTAGTTAGTTAGTTAGTTAGTTAGTTAGTTAGTTAGTTAGTAGTTAGTTAGTTAGTTAGTTAGTTAGTTAGTTAGTTAGTAGTTAGTTAGTTAGTAGTTAGTTAGTAGTTAGTTAGTTAGTTAGTTAGTTCGTTAGTTAGTTAGTTAGTTAGTAGTTAGTTAGTTAGTTAGTTAGTTAGTTAGTTAGTTAGTTAGTTAGTTAGTTAGTTAGTTAGTTAGTTAGTTAGTTAGTTAGTTAGTTAGTTAGTTAGTTAGTTAGTTAGTTAGTTAGTTAGTTAGTTAGTTAGTTAGTTAGTTAGTTAGTTAGTTAGTTAGTTCCTGTGATATCTCCTTTCCGATACTTGTTAAACAATTCTCGATAACTCAGAGAACCTCCACGCCCAAACTACAGGGAAGTTTTACTATTTATTTAGATATGTGAAAAAATTTATTTAGTTTCCGTTAATAAAAACCCCTACAGCAACAACAAAATCTATTACATTTTTCATTTAATTACAAAAACACTGAACAGGAAATGTTTGCCAACTATAACTGACCTGATAAAAGACAATTGATTTTAAGAACCTGCACTTGTGTTTTAAGGGTCTAATTTCATCAAATGCAAATTGTTGACAATTTGCCAAAAACAAAAAATAAACAGAAAAAAGGCAACAAATTCGTATGGGAAAAATATTGGTGTAATTTAGGCTGACAGTGAATAATGAATGAATGAATATTGAAAAAAAGAGCGGAACCAAACAGTAGGAAATTAAATTCATGTTAAAATATGTATGGAAAATACAACAGTTTTATAACTGAAGCATTCAAGGGTCATGAAATTTATTTTGGAATTAAATTAAGATTAGAATAGAGAATAGCAAGTAAGTGCTTTTGTGAAACCATGTCAAAGTTTGATTAATCCTGAAAATACATAGAAAAAGCACGGTATATGGAATTTTTTTTATTAGTATTAACTATTAAAGTATTTAAAAGAAAATTTTGTATAAAACATCTACAACTAAACTTTTAGCTTTATTATGAACCAAACTCCCATAAATTACTTTACTTCCTTTTATTGCAAGCATTGATTCTTTATATTTAATTTTTTCATTTCACAAATATCAATATTATTTGCTGTTTTTTACTTCTTCTTTACATTGAAGGTTAATTATAGCATACATATCATTACATTTTTCAGTATTTTTTTTTTTCAACAATTTTACATTTCCATAACTGCTGCCAAGAAAAATATGGTTCTTATCGTATTTCCTTTAAGATAACAAAAAAACGAAGGAAAAATAAGAATTGAATATTAAAATATAACGAATCCATTGGTTCTTTGATAGCAAATGACCTAAATTTTCTATTCAAGACTCCCACTCAAACAACTGTTGGCTAATTTAAAATAAAAATCTACATTTAAAGTGGAGGCAGAAAAGAAAACACCAATAGCAACAATACGAGAGTAAGGCAAACAAATCGAAATGAAAATATTTTTTAATAAACGCCTTCGTTGTACCATAATTATAGTAGAAAATAGAAATAGTTGGTTATAAATAAAACTAATGTATATGAAGAAATTAAGGAAATTTATTTTATTTTTTATTTAAAGCTTTAAATTATTCTATTACTGTTTTTAGCCACCAAAGAGAGTTGATTTCGTCATTTCGTTTATTATATATCGAAATATTGGCCCCGAACTATCCATTCTATAAAATATGACAATCTGGATTCAACCATCCAACAACATTACCGCACACACGGACTTTGATAGAGTTTTCAAAGTCGTAGTTCCTTCTAGGAGCAAGTGGTGCAGTTGTAACCTATTCTAATGTCTTCTGTGAGGAAGCTGGAATAAGTATCTTTTACTATCATAGACTAAAATATTTGTAATAATGTCAGCCTGTAGGGTGTTTTTCAACTCAATATTCCTGGCAATGTAAGAATTTTTGTCGATAACCAAATCCTTCGTTAAACTCTTATACTACCACTTCCCTATTAGTCAGACAATTCAAGAAAGATCTGTTAAGGCTGGGTCGCCTGTCTAACGTTAACCTTGTTTGGATCTCCTCGCTTAAGAACTGTTATGGATATGAAGAGCCAGATGATCTAGCCAGTACGGGATCTGCTCTGGACATCTCAAACACCAAATTATATTTTTCTTCTACATGCTGAAAATAGATGGAATATCCTTGGTACATGTAGAGACATCAATATATTGTGGGCTTCTTTCAATGAGTTAATCACAAGAACACCTTATAACCTGAAATAGCCGGGATATATAGAGGTCAATAGCAACGATAACTGAACACTGGGTGCTATACAGACATACAAATCGGCTTGGGCTCTATTTCAACAAATACTATCGCAGTTACAATGACACGAATATCGAAGTGCTTTACGTGAACACCTGCCATGTTGACCTATTTAACGGTGGTCTTTTTCAACCACTGGCTGAGCTTTGTGACGACTCACCATCGCCCCATTGTGTTTGTTACACGCAGGTGGCAATTTACATATATGAATGTTCCGCACTTTGCTCAAGTACTTGAGCTATCTAATCTCTGACCATTGCTGCCCCGTTGCTTAAATTTCGAGATGTAAAACATTACTTCCGTTTACAACCACGCAGATGGGATGGCCTCTGTTGAGTCGGAAACAGCACCTAGAGACGTTACCGGTAGACCGAAGTACGATTCCATCAAATAAGCCGAGACTTTGTTCTTACTCACAGTGACACACTGTGGTAATTCTGGTATGAACAGAGTTTATTCTGAACATACCTGGACAAGGAAGGAAAATGCAATGGTATCATTTCACTCACTCATAAGAGAAAAACATACGACACACTTATTCTAGGTAAACGGCAAACATTCAACTCATTTCCAACCCTTAGTCCCACAGTCACTCCTCTGTTGGATATCTGTTGTCTTCGGCAACTGCACCGAACTTATCCCGAAATATTGACTTTACCTTACATCAGTCTTTTAACCACCATTTACTCTTCCAGCGAATTTGGGTTTAAACCACAGCCACTACGTGTATCCCGAAGGAACCTCAACCAACTGACCAGCCAGGACATAGTGGCAACTGGCCACACGTAGTACCAAATTATGTGGTTCTCTGGTTAGACCCCATGTCAAACAATACCAAGGACTAGCCGAGGAGTGAAGAGACACCACCAGTTTATAGTCCCGACAGACTAGAGGTACTGGTAGCACCTCTTTAAACCCGGATTGCGAATGTTCTGCTATATCCGCGACAACAGTTTCCTTGGCAGTTACTTCATAACCAACCTTTGTGAGATTTCTGGGTCAAAACAAAATGACCTGAGATTTCTTATGACTACAGGCTGCATATAATACTATACAAGTCAAAAGAGAGTACCTTTGACTCTAATTAAATGTTTGCGTGCAGTGATCTGCCACGATAACCACCCAACAAATTATGGAAAAATCTACGAAATTTGGACTATCTAAGGTCAGCGCTAAGTATATGAAATGTTTTATGATTTTTATATCCTACACCACTATAGTGGAGAGGGTATTATGCGTCTGTGCTGACTATACCCTACACCTCTATAGTGGGGAAGGTATTATGCGTTTATGCTGATGTTTGTAACACCCAAAAATATTGGTCCTACACCCACCAAGTATACCAATCGGTTCAAAATCACTTTCTGAGACGATTTAGCTATGTCCGTCTGTCAGCCGTCCGTCTGTGTGTCCATGGAAACCTTGTGCGCAAACTACAGGTCGGTTGGTTAGTTAGTTAGTTAGTTAGTTAGTTAGTTAGTTAGTTAGTTAGTAGTTAGTTAGTTAGTTAGTTAGTTAGTTAGTTAGTTAGTTAGTTAGTTAGTTAGTTAGTTAGTTAGTTAGTTAGTTAGTTAGTTAGTTAGTTAGTTAGTTAGTTAGTTAGTAGTTAGTTAGTAGTAGTTAGTTAGTAGTTAGTTAGTTAGTTAGTTAGTTAGTTCGTTAGTTAGTTAGTTAGTTAGTTAGTTAGTTAGTTAGTTAGTAGTTAGTTCGTTAGTTAGTAGTTAGTATTAGTTAGTTAGTTAGTTAGTTAGTTAGTTAGTAGTTAGTTAGTTAGTTAGTTAGTTAGTTAGTTAGTTAGTTAGTTAGTTAGTTAGTTAGTTAGTTAGTTAGTTAGTTAGGTTAGTTAGTTAGTTAGTTAGATTGAGTTAGTTAGTTTAGTTAGTTAGTTAGTTAGTTAGTTAGTTAGTTAGTTAGTTAGTTAGTTAGCCTAGTTAGTTAGTTATGAGTTAGTGTTAGCCAGTTAGTTAGTTAGTTAGTTAGCTAAGTTAGTTAGTTAGTTAGTTATTAGTTAGTTAGTGTTAGTCGTTTAGTTAGTTAGTTGGTAGTAGTTAGTTAGTTAGTTAGTTAGTAGTTCGTTAGTTAGTTAGTTAGTTAGTTAGTTAGTTAGTTAGTTAGTTAGTTAGTAGTTAGTTAGTAGTTAGTTAGCTTAGTTAGTTAGTTAGTTAGTTAGTTAGTTAGTTAGTAGTTAGTTAGTTAGTTAGTTAGTTACGTTAGTTAGTTAGTTAGTTAGTTAGTAGTTAGTTAGTTAGTTAGTTAGTTAGTTAGTTAGTTAGTTAGTTAGTTAGTTAGTTAGTTAGTTAGTTAGTTAGTTAGTTAGTTAGTAGTTAGTTAGTTAGTTAGTTAGTTAGTAGTTAGTTAGTTAGTTAGTTAGTTAGTTAGTTAGTTAGTTAGTTAGTTAGTTAGTTAGTAGTTAGTTAGTTAGTTAGTAGTTAGTTAGTTAGTTAGTTAGTTAGTTAGTAGTTAGTTAGTTAGTTAGTTAGTTAGTTAGTTAGTTAGTTAGTTAGTTAGTTAGTTAGTTAGTTAGTTAGTTAGTTAGTTAGTTAGTTAGTTAGTTAGTTAGTTAGTAGTTAGTAGTTAGTTAGTTAGTTAGTTTAGTTAGTTAGTTAGTTAGTTAGTTAGTTAGTTAGTTAGTTAGTTAGTTAGTAGTTAGTTAGTTAGTTAGTTAGTTAGTTAGTTAGTTAGTTAGTTAGTTAGTTAGTTAGTTAGTTAGTTAGTTAGTTAGTAGTTAGTTAGTTAGTTAGTTAGTAGTTAGTTAGTTAGTAGTTAGTTAGTTAGTTAGTTAGTTAGTTAGTTAGTTAGTTAGTTAGTTAGTTAGTTAGTTAGTTAGTTAGTTAGTTAGTTAGTTAGTTAGTTAGTTAGTTAGTTAGTTAGTTAGTTAGTTAGTTAGTTAGTTAGTTAGTTAGTTAGTTAGTTAGTTAGTTGTTAGTTAGTTAGTTAGTTAGTTAGTTAGTTAGTTAGTTAGTTAGTTAGTTAGTTAGTAGTTAGTTAGTTAGTTAGTTAGTTAGTTAGTTAGTTAGTTAGTTAGTTAGTTAGTTAGTTAGTTAGTTAGTTAGTTAGTTAGTTAGTTAGTTAGTTAGTTAGTTAGTTAGTTAGTTAGTTAGTTAGTTAGTTAGTAGTTAGTTAGTTAGTTAGTTAGTTAGTTAGTTAGTAGTTAGTTAGTTAGTTAGTAGTTAGTTAGTTAGTTAGTAGTAGTTAGTTAGTTAGTTAGTTAGTTAGTTAGTTAGTTAGTTAGTTAGTTAGTTAGTTAGTTAGTTAGTTAGTTAGTTAGTTAGTTAGTTAGTTAGTTAGTAGTTAGTTAGTTAGTAGTTAGTTAGTTAGTTGTTAGTAGTTAGTTAGTTAGTAGTTAGTTAGTTAGTTAGTAGTTAGTTAGTTAGTTAGTTAGTAGTAGTTAGTAGTTAGTAGTTAGTTAGTTAGTTAGTTAGTTAGTTAGTTAGTTAGTTAGTTAGTAGTTAGTTAGTTAGTTAGTTAGTTAGTTAGTAGTTAGTTAGTTAGTTAGTTAGTTAGTTAGTTAGTTAGTTAGTTAGTTAGTAGTTAGTTAGTTAGTTAGTAGTTAGTTAGTTAGTTAGTAGTTAGTTAGTTAGTTAGTTAGTTAGTTAGTTAGTTAGTTAGTTAGTTAGTTAGTAGTAGTTAGTTAGTTAGTTAGTTAGTTAGTTAGTTAGTTAGTTAGTTAGTTAGTTAGTTAGTTAGTTAGTTAGTTAGTTAGTTAGTTAGTTAGTTAGTAGTTAGTTAGTTAGTTAGTAGTTAGTAGTTAGTTAGTTAGTTAGTTAGTAGTTAGTTAGTAGTTAGTTAGTTAGTTAGTTAGTTAGTTAGTTAGTAGTTAGTAGTTAGTTAGTTAGTTAGTTAGTTAGTTAGTTAGTTAGTTAGTTAGTAGTTAGTTAGTTAGTTAGTTAGTAGTTAGTTAGTTAGTTAGTTAGTTAGTTAGTTAGTTAGTTAGTTAGTTAGTTAGTTAGTTAGTTAGTTAGTTAGTTAGTTAGTTAGTTAGTTAGTTAGTAGTTAGTTAGTTAGTTAGTTAGTAGTTAGTTAGTTAGTTAGTTAGTTAGTTAGTTAGTTAGTTAGTTAGTTAGTTAGTTAGTTAGTTAGTTAGTTAGTTAGTTAGTTAGTTAGTTAGTTAGTTAGTTAGTTAGTTAGTTAGTATAGTTAGTTAGTTAGTTAGTAGTTAGTTAGTTAGTTAGTTAGTTAGTTAGTTAGTTAGTTAGTAGTTAGTTAGTTAGTTAGTTAGTTAGTTAGTTAGTTAGTTAGTTAGTCACTCCAAAATCAGCAATACTTAGTTTTATATATGAAAGTCTTAATGATGCTGCTGATTTTCGTATCTCCCATATAAAGTCCCCTTCTGAAAATTACTTGATGGTTAATATTAACTTATAAACACTAATATCACGATGATATTCTGCATAAATAACTTTAATGTTGACTTAAAACTCTCTACCAACATTTATAAGGATAGACCCATATTAACCCACTGTCCCCAATAACCTCACTTTTAGAAAAATTTAGAAAATATAGTCACTGGTGTAGGGTGTCATAAGATCAGCATGGCGCTTGAACTTTGAAGCTAAACTTTTCCAATCCAGATTATCAAAGAAGTTTGTCCATAGATTATATATAGTATTAATTCATTTCAATTTTACTTTTATACTTTTTAACCAATTTAACTTGCAGTAATGCTAAACAATAAAATGACCTAAATAATATTAAATATTAAAAAAAGGGCGAAATATTTTCTTAAATACTAATAACAATGTTGGTGTCTTATAATTTTAGTTAAGAAAATGAGTTGTCCTTCATTTATTTATAAGTATTTATTTATAAGTATTGTAGTATTTTTTTTTTTTGGCAAAATTATAATGGTTTGTTTTCTATATGGGGTTTTTTTTCTTTAGTTTCTATGAAATAACCTTCAACATATTGCTGCCACAAGAAACACAAACAACAAACTCTACTCATGTAGATAATTGAGAAGATAAAGTTACGCAGTAACCAATTTTTCAAACAAAACCCTAACGGAAAATGACAAACATTGTATGAAAACAACGTTGGCGAGTGAGTGTTTAAAGTGAAAATTTTTAGACATAGGATTTGCGTAGCCGGTTTTTAGGAAATTTGGCGTCACATAAACCATTATTTAAAGACAAATAATGTGTGGTGTTAGAATCACTTACCAAACAACAACAATTTCTATAAAATATTTGCAACTTATTTATATATGTATGTATATATTATCTTTGCGCTTAACAACAACGACCTACATTTTATAAAATAAAATTAGAAAACAGAAAAACCCTTAAAACCACACAACTTTCAAAATAATTAGTATTTGAGCAATAAGTACAATGAGTAAATAAGCTGAATGAAAAAGCTACCCGAAAAATCTATAAAGTTTAAATATTCATGTAACTTGTCAGTCAAAGTAAACTTAAGATTCTTTCATTCACTCTACTTGGCATTTTTCCTTTTTAGAACCAAAACTGTCATCAAACTTGTAAGTAATGTTGTGTGAAAATTTAATGCTGCTATTTACTCATGCCATTATCCAGAAAAAACAAAAAAAAAAACCTACCCCTACCTACACCACGTATGACTAACACACTTACCTTATTGCTGCGTAGTGTCACTTTGCCTCCACAACGAGCACAGCATCTTGTATTACAGTAGTTACAAATGTGTCCAACACCATCGGCAAATTTCGTCTTAAGGCATATGTGACAGGTTGCATCAAGTTCAACACCAGCTTTTTTCTGCTGCTCTGAACGTTGCTTGATTTGCATTTCCAATGTTATAACCTCATCCTGTTTGCGTCTGTAATGGTAAAGAATGGGAAAAATAATAATAATGATATTATTATGTTGTTATATGTTTTAAATGAAAAACTATTTGTTAGTGTTTTGAAATTACAATCATTTCAGGAGGGTTTAATATAGTTAGACGTATTCAAATTATATGTGTATATAAAAAAGACATATAATCTACTATAAAATTTTAGATGTCTTAGTTGGAGTCTCATCTTAACTGATCACGAGTATAAAAAGCTCAACAATTGAAAAGAACTAAAATCATAAACAATTTTATAAAATTCATCAGGATCATCAAGGCTAGTATAGAACTTGGTTCTGCAGCTTTTTGTCGAGATGCTAGTATATTAAACATAATTATGAGCTTAAGAGCCCTTATTCGGAGGATTCCGGGACAATAAAAGATAACGTACCAAATTTTATTGAATTATCTTCATTGCGACCTGTAGTTTGATTACAAGGTTTACATGGACGGACAGACAGACAGACAGACAGACAGACAGACAGACAGACAGACAGACAGACAGACAGACGGACGGACAGACGGACGGAAAGACGGACGGTCAGACGGACGGACATAGCTACATCGACTCAGAAAAAAATTCTAAGCCGATTGGTATACTTTAAGGTGGGTAAAGGAACAATATTATTATGCGTTACAAACATCAGCACAAACCCAATATACCTTCCCCACTAAAGTAGTGTAGGGTATAAAAAAATCAGAGATCAAGTATAAACTTTGCTTATAAAAATATCAAAGACTGAAGTTGAAATTGGGTTACAAACAGATTTACGATTAAGTCTAAATTTAATTTATAAAAATTTACAATAAAAGCTAAAATTAGACTATAGATCAAAGACTAAGTTTAACTTTGTTAACACTAACTTAGTTAATAGGGTGAAGTTTAGTTTTTAAAATGATCTATGATTGTACTCTACACCACTTTAGTGGGGAGGGTATATTGGATTTGTGCTGATGTTTGTAACATACAAAAATATTCGTCCTAGACCCACCTTAAAGTATACCAATCGGCTTAGAATCGTTTTCTGAGTCGATTAAGCTATGTCCGTCCGTCCGTCCGTCTGGCTGGCTGTCCATGTAAACCTTGTGCGCAAGGTATAGGTCGCAATTTTCAAGATAATTGGATGAAATTTGGCACGCACGTTTTATTTGACCCAAGGACGAAGCCTATTAAAATCGGTCCATTATTTCACCTAGCCCCCATAGAACAGGTCCCTCCGAAAAGGGCTACTGAGCTCATAATTATGTTAAATATACAGATATATCGATAAAATATGGCATAACTAAGTTTTATAGAAGTCTTGATGACCCTGCAAAATTTCATTAAGATCGGGCCCCATTTGACCCTAGCTCCCATACAAAGTCCCCTTCAGAAAATTACTTGAATGTCCCAAATTAACTTATAAACACAAATATCGCGATGAAATTCAGCACAATAAAATATTATGTAAATATAAATATATTCACAAAATTTTATCGGGCTTGGTCCATATTTGCCCCTAGCCCCCATATAAAGCCTCTTTCAGAAAATTAGTTTTTTATCCATAAATTGCTTAAATGTATCGGAACAAGGGAATATTGAAGATAAATGCTTTATTATGAAAAATAAATCACATTTAATATTCATAACTGGTGTAGGGTATCATATGGTCGGCCTCGCCCGACTATACTTTCTTACTTGTTGATATTTAACTTTGTATATATAAAGATGTATCTTTTAATATATTTTTAAATTTGCTCTGTTAAATATCTTCTGGAATTGTTTGAAATAAATGAACAATTCATTGGCCTCAAAATTATTAAATTATTTTAAATCTTTAAATTTATTTATGACTTAAATCTTTTCCAGTTGTTTTATTTTTGCTCCAATAAACATAAATTGCATAAGTATGAAAATTTTATTTATTAATGTACATTAGGGTAGTAGCTTTTACATGAGGACTCTGAAGGATAAACTTTCCAATTTAATATACACATATATAAAGCATATCAATGGATATTCTATCCATTAATAATCCTTTTTGGCCTGGGGCCTTTAGTTTAGCCAGAAAATGGAATTTTATGTTTTCACTCAAAAATCGAGTTTTGATAGCAAAAACAAGTGATCAAAGATTTTAATCCTTTTCTGGGACTTTTAGTTTAGCCAGAAAATGGACTGTTATGTTTTCACTCAAAAAATCGAATTTAAGTAGGAAGTAGAAGTGATCAGAGATTTTAATTGGTTTTGCTCTAGCTCTTACAGTTATGTTTTCACTCAAAAAATTGAATTTTGGTAGGAAGTAGAAGTGATCACAGATTTTCATTGTTCTCAAAAAATCACTCAAAAAATCGAATTTTGGTAGGAAAAAAGAGTGATCACAGATTTTCATTGTTTTTGCTCTATCTCTTATAGTTTAGGAAGAAAATGGACTTTTATGTTTTCACTCAAAAAATCGAATTTAAGTAGGAAATAAAAGTGATCACAGATTTTCATTGTTTTTGCTCTAGCTCTCAACAAATCACTCAAAAAATCGAATTTTGGTAGGAAAAAAGAGTGATCACAGATTTTCATTGTTTTTGCTCTATCTCTTATAGTTTAGCCAGAAAATTGACTTTTATGTTTTCACTCAAAAAATCGAATTTTGGTAGGAAGTAAGAGTGATAACAGATTTTCATTGTTTTTGCTCTATCTCTTATAGTTTAGCCAGAAAATGGACTTTTATATTTTCACTCAAGAAATCGAATTTTGGTAGGAAGAAAGAGTGATCACAGATTTTCATTGTTTTTGCTCTAGCTCTTATAGTTTAGCCAGAAAATGGACTTTTATGTTTTCACTCAAAAAATCGAATTTTGGTAGGAAGTAAGGGTGTTCACAGATTTTCATTGTTTTTGCTCTATCTCTTATAGTTTAGCCAGAAAATGGACTTTTATGTTTTCACTCAAAAAATCGAATTTTGGTAGGAAGTAAGAGTGATCACAGATTTTCATTGTTTTTGCTCTATCTCTTATAGTTTAGCCAGAAAATGGACTTTTATGTTTTCACTCATGTTTTGACTTTTTCAAAAAATCGAATTTTGGTAGGAAATAAGAGTGATCACAGATTTTCATTGTTTTTGCTCTATCTCTTATAGTTTAGCCAGAAAATGGACTTTTATGTTTTCACTCAAAAAATCGAATTTTGGTAGGAAATAAAAGTGATCACAGATTTTCATTGTTTTTGCTCTATCTCTTATAGTTTAGCCAGAAAATTGACTTTTTTGTTTTCACTCAAAAAATAGAATTTTGGTAGGAAGTAGTGATCACAGACTTTAATTGTTTTTGCTCTATCTCTTATAGTTTAGCCAGAAAATGCACTTTTATGTTTTCACTCAAAAAAACGAGTTTTGGTGGGAAATAAAAGTGATCACAGATTTTCATTGTGTTTGCTCTATCTCTTATAGTTTAGCCAGAAAATGGACTTTTATGTTTTCACTCAAAAATTTGAATTTTGGTAGGAAGTAAGAGTGATCACAGATTTTCATTGTTTTTGCTCTATCTCTTATAGTTTAGCCAGAAAATGGACTTTTATGTTTTCACTCAAAAAATCGAATTTCGGTAGGAAGTAAGAGTGATCACAGATTTTCATTGTTTTTGCTCTATCTCTTATAGTTTAGCCAGAAAATGGACTTTTATGTTTTCACTCAAAAAATCGAATTTTGGTAGGAAGTAAGAGTGATCACAGATTTTCATTGTTTTTGCTCTACCTCTTATAGATTAGCCAGAAAATGGACTTTTATGTTTTCACTCAAAAAATTGAATTTTGGTAGGAAGTAAGAGTGATCACAGATTTTCATTGTTTTTGCTCTATCTCTTATAGTTTAGCCAGAAAATGGACTTTTATGTTTTCACTCAAAAAACCGAATTTTGGTAGGAAGTAAGAGTGATCACAGATTTTCATTGTTTTTGTTCTAGCTCTTATAGTTTAGCCAGAAAATGGACTTTTATGTTTTCACTCAAAAAATCGAATTTTGGTAGGAAGTAAGAGTGATCACAGATTTTCATTGTTTTTGCTCTAGCTCTTATAGTTTAGCCAGAAAATGGACTTTTATGTTTTCACTCAAAAAATCGAATTTCGGTAGGAAGTAAGAGTGATCACAGATTTTCATTGTTTTTGCTCTATCTCTTATAGTTTAGCCAGAAAATGGACTTTTATGTTTTCACTCAAAAAATCTAATTTTGGTAGGAAGTAAGAGTGATCACAGATTTTCATTGCTTTTGCTCTAGCTCTTATAGTTTAGCCAGAAAATGCACTTTTATGTTTTTACTCAAAAAATCGAATTTTGGTAGGAAAAAAGAGTGATCACAGATTTTCATTGTTTTTGCTCTATCTCTTATAGTTTAGCCAGAAAATGGACTTTTATGTTTTCACTCAAAAAATCGAGTTTTGGTAATAAATAAGAGTGATCACAGATTTTCATTGTTTTTGCTCTATCTCTTATAGTTTAGCCAGAAAATGGACTTTTATGTTTTCACTCAAAAAATCGAATTTTGGTAGGAAGTAAGAGTAATCACAGATTTAGCCAGAAAATGTGATCACAGATTTTCATTGATTTTGCTCTAGCTCTTATAGTTTAGCCAGAAAATGCACTTTTATGTTTTCACTCAAAAAATCGAATTTTGGTAGGAAGTAAGAGTGATCACAGATTTTCATTGTTTTTGCTCTAGCTCTTATAGTTTAGCCAGAAATTGGACTTTTATGTTTTCACTCAAAAAATCGAATTTTGGTAGGAAGTAAGAGTGATCACAGATTTTCATTGTTTTTGCTCTATCTCTTATAGTTTAGCCAGAAAATGGACTTTTATGTTTTCACTCAAAAAATCGAATTTTGGTAGGAAGTAAGAGTAATCACAGATTTAGCCAGAAAATGTGATCACAGATTTTCATTGATTTTGCTCTATCTCTTATAGTTTAGCCAGAAAATGGACTTTTAAGTTTTCACTCAAAAAATCGAATTTTGGTAGGAAGTAAGAGTGATCACAGATTTTCATTGTTTTTGCTCTATCTCTTATAGTTTAGCCAGAAAATGGACTTTTATGTTTTCACTCAAAAAATCGAATTTTGGTAGGAAGTAAGAGTGATCACAGATTTTCATTGTTTTTGCTCTATCTCTTATAGTTTAGCCAGAAAATGGACTTTTATGTTTTCACTCAAAAAATCGAATTTTGGTAGGAAGTAAGAGTGATCACAGATTTTCATTGTTTTTGCTCTATCTCTTATAGTTTAGCCAGAAAATGGACTTTTATGTTTTCACTCAAAAAATCGAATTTTGGTAAGAAGTAAGAGTGATCACAGATTTTCATTGTTTTTGCTCTATCGCTTACAGTTTAGCCAGAAAATGGACTTTTATGTTTTCACTCAAAAAATCGAATTTTGGTAGGAAGTAAGAGTGATCACAGATTTTCATTGTTTTTGCTCTATCTCTTATAGTTTAGCCAGAAAGTGGACTTTTATGTTTTCACTCAAAAAATCGAAGTTTGGTAGGAAGTAAGAGTGATCACAGATTTTCATTGTTTTTGCTCTATCTCTTATAGTTTAGCCAGAAAATGGACTTTTATGTTTTCACTCAAAAAATCTAATTTTGGTAGGAAGTAAGAGTGATCACAGATTTTCATTGCTTTTGCTCTAGCTCTTATAGTTTAGCCAGAAAATGCACTT
This sequence comes from Lucilia sericata, assembly GCF_015586225.1. Classification (NCBI taxonomy): domain Eukaryota; kingdom Metazoa; phylum Arthropoda; class Insecta; order Diptera; family Calliphoridae; genus Lucilia; species Lucilia sericata. Next base: position 557,224 of record NW_023994204.1, read on the forward strand.
TTATGTTTTTACTCAAAAAATTGAATTTAAGTAGGAAGTAGAAGTGATCACAGATTTTCATTGTTTTTGCTCTATCTCTTATAGTTTAGCCAGAAAATGGACTTTTATGTTTTCACTCAAAAAATCGAATTTTGGTAGGAAAAAAGAGTGATCACAGATTTTCATTGTTTTTGCTCTATCTCTTATAGTTTAGCCAGAAAATGGAGTTTTATGTTTTCACTCAAAAAATTGAATTTTAGTAGGAAATAATAGTGATCACAGATTTTCATTGTTTTTGCTCTATCTCTTATAGTTTAGCCAGAAAATGGACTTTTATGTTTTCACTCAAAAAATCGAATTTTGGTAGGAAAAAAGAGTGATCACAGATTTTCATTGTTTTTGCTCTATCTCTTATAGTTTAGCCAGAAAATGGACTTTTATGTTTTCACTCAAAAAATCGAGTTTTGGTAATAAATAAGAGTGATCAGAGATTTTCATTGTTTTTGCTCTATCTCTTATAGTTTAGCCAGAAAATGGACTTTTATGTTTTCACTCAAAAAATCAAATTTAAGTAGGAAATAAAAGTGATCACAGATTTTCATTGTTTTTGCTCTATCTCTTATAGTTTAGCCAGAAAATGCACTTTTATGTTTTCACTCAAAAAATCGAATTTAAGTAGGAAGTAGAAGTGATCACAGATTTTCATTGTTTTTGCTCTATCTCTTATAGTTTAGCCAGAAAATGGACTTTTATGTTTTCACTCAAAAAATCGAATTTAGGTAGGAGGTAGAAGTGATCACAGATTTTCATTGAATTTTGCTCTATCTCTTATAGTTTAGCCAGAAAATGGACTTTTATGTTTTCACTCAAAAAATTGAATTTTGGTAGGAAGTAAGAGTGATCACAGATTTTCATTGTTTTTGCTCTATCTCTTATAGTTTAGCCAGAAAATGGACTTTTATGTTTTCACTCAAAAAATCGAATTTTGGTAGGAAGTAAGAGTGATCACAGATTTTCATTGTTTTTGCTCTATCTCTTATAGTTTAGCCAGAAAATGAACTTTTATGTTTTCACTCAAAAAATCGAATCGAAGGATCACAGATTTTCATTGTTTTTGCTCTATCTCTTATAGTTTAGCCAGAAAATGGACTTTTATGTTTTCACTCAAAAAATCGAGTTTTGGTAATAAATAAGAATGATCACAGATTTTCATTGCTTTTGCTCTATCTCTTATAGTTTAGCCAGAAAATGGACTTTTATGTTTTCACTCAAAAAATCGAATCGAATGATCACAGATTTTCATTGTTTTTGCTCTATCTCTTATAGTTTAGCCAGAAAATGGACTTTTATGTTTTCACTCAAAAAATCGAATTTTGGTAGGAATAAGAGTGATCACAGATTTTCATTGTTTTTGCTCTATCTCTTATAGTTTAGCCAGAAAATGGACTTTTATGTTTTCACTCAAAAAATCGAATTTTGGTAGGAAGTAAGAGTGATCACAGATTTTCATTGTTTTTGCTCTATCTCTTATAGTTTAGCCAGAAAATGGACTTTTATGTTTTCACTCAAAAAATCGAATTTTGGTAGGAAGTAAGAGTGATCACAGATTTTCATTGTTTTTGCTCTATCTCTTATAGTTTAGCCAGAAAATGGACTTTTATGTTTTCACTCAAAAAATCGAATTTTGGTAGGAAATAAGAGTGATCACAGATTTTCATTGTTTTTGCTCTATCTCTTATAGTTTAGCCAGAAAATGGACTTTTATGTTTTCACTCAAAAAATCGAATTTTGGTAGGAAGTAAGAGTGATCACAGATTTTCATTGTTTTTGCTCTATCTCTTATAGTTTAGCCAGAAAATGGACTTTTATGTTTTCACTCAAAAAATCGAATTTTGGTAGGAAGTAAGAGTGATCACAGATTTTCATTGTTTTTGCTCTATCTCTTATAGTTTAGCCAGAAAATGGACTTTTATGTTTTCACTCAAAAATCGAATTTTGGTAGGAAGTAAGAGTGATCACAGATTTTCATTGTTTTTGCTCTATCTCTTATAGTTTAGCCAGAAAATGGACTTTTATGTTTTCACTCAAAAAATCGAATTTTGGTAGGAAAGTAAGAGTGATCACAGATTTTCATTGTTTTTGCTCTATCTCTTATAGTTTAGCCAGAAAATGGACTTTTATGTTTTCACTCAAAAAATCGAATTTTGGTAGGAAGTAAGAGTGATCACAGATTTTCATTGTTTTTGCTCTATCTCTTATAGTTTAGCCAGAAAATGGACTTTTATGTTTTCACTCAAAAAATCGAATTTTGGTAGGAAGTAAGAGTGATCACAGATTTTCATTGTTTTTGCTCTATCTCTTATAGTTTAGCCAGAAAATGGACTTTTATGTTTTCACTCAAAAAATCGAATTTTGGTAGGAAGTAAGAGTGATCACAGATTTTCATTGTTTTTGCTCTATCTCTTATAGTTTAGCCAGAAAATGGACTTTTATGTTTTCACTCAAAAAATCGAATTTTGGTAGGAAGTAAGAGTGATCACAGATTTTCATTGTTTTTGCTCTATCTCTTATAGTTTAGCCAGAAAATGGACTTTTATGTTTTCACTCAAAAAATCGAATTTTGGTAGGAAGTAAGAGTGATCACAGATTTTCATTGTTTTTGCTCTATCTCTTATAGTTTAGCCAGAAAATGGACTTTTATGTTTTCACTCAAAAAATCGAATTTTGGTAGGAAGTAAGAGTGATCACAGATTTTCATTGTTTTTGCTCTATCTCTTATAGTTTAGCCAGAAAATGGACTTTTATGTTTTCACTCAAAAAATCGAATTTTGGTAGGAAGTAAGAGTGATCACAGATTTTCATTGTTTTTGCTCTATCTCTTATAGTTTAGCCAGAAAATGGACTTTTATGTTTTCACTCAAAAAATCGAATTTTGGTAGGAAGTAAGAGTGATCACAGATTTTCATTGTTTTTGCTCTAGCTCTTATAGTTTAGCCAGAAAATGGACTTTTATGTTTTCACTCAAAAAATCGAATTTTGGTAGGAAGTAAGAGTGATCACAGATTTTCATTGTTTTTGCTCTATCTCTTATAGTTTAGCCAGAAAATGGACTTTTATGTTTTCACTCAAAAAATCGAATTTTGGTAGGAAGTAAGAGTGATCACAGATTTTCATTGTTTTTGCTCTATCTCTTATAGTTTAGCCAGAAAATGGACTTTTATGTTTTCACTCAAAAAATCGAATTTGGTAGGAAGTAAGAGTGATCACAGATTTTCATTGTTTTTGCTCTATCTCTTATAGTTTAGCCAGAAAATGGACTTTTATGTTTTCACTCAAAAAATCGAATTTTGGTAGGAAGTAAGAGTGATCACAGATTTTCATTGTTTTTGCTCTATCTCTTATAGTTTAGCCAGAAAATGGACTTTTATGTTTTCACTCAAAAAATCGAATTTTGGTAGGAAGTAAGAGTGATCACAGATTTTCATTGTTTTTGCTCTATCTCTTATAGTTTAGCCAGAAAATGGACTTTTATGTTTTCACTCAAAAAATCGAATTTTGGTAGGAAGTAAGAGTGATCACAGATTTTCATTGTTTTTGCTCTATCTCTTATAGTTTAGCCAGAAAATGGACTTTTATGTTTTCACTCAAAAAATCGAATTTTGGTAGGAAATAAGAGTGATCACAGATTTTCATTGTTTTTGCTCTATCTCTTATAGTTTAGCCAGAAAATGGACTTTTATGTTTTCACTCAAAAAATCGAATTTTGGTAGGAAGTAAGAGTGATCACAGATTTTCATTGTTTTTGCTCTATCTCTTATAGTTTAGCCAGAAAATGGACTTTTATGTTTTCACTCAAAAAATCGAATTTTGGTAGGAAGTAAGAGTGATCACAGATTTTCATTGTTTTTGCTCTATCTCTTATAGTTTAGCCAGAAAATGGACTTTTATGTTTTCACTCAAAAAATCGAATTTTGGTAGGAAGTAAGAGTGATCACAGATTTTCATTGTTTTTGCTCTATCTCTTATAGTTTAGCCAGAAAATGGACTTTTATGTTTTCACTCAAAAAATCGAATTTTGGTAGGAAGTAAGAGTGATCACAGATTTTCATTGTTTTTGCTCTATCTCTTATAGTTTAGCCAGAAAATGGACTTTTATGTTTTCACTCAAAAAATCGAATTTTGGTAGGAAGTAAGAGTGATCACAGATTTTCATTGTTTTTGCTCTATCTCTTATAGTTTAGCCAGAAAATGGACTTTTATGTTTTCACTCAAAAAATCGAATTTTGGTAGGAAGTAAGAGTGATCACAGATTTTCATTGTTTTTGCTCTATCTCTTATAGTTTAGCCAGAAAATGGACTTTTATGTTTTCACTCAAAAAATCGAATTTTGGTAGGAAGTAAGAGTGATCACAGATTTTCATTGTTTTTGCTCTATCTCTTATAGTTTAGCCAGAAAATGGACTTTTATGTTTTCACTCAAAAAATCGAATTTTGGTAGGAAGTAAGAGTGATCACAGATTTTCATTGTTTTTGCTCTATCTCTTATAGTTTAGCCAGAAAATGGACTTTTATGTTTTCACTCAAAAAATCGAATTTTGGTAGGAAGTAAGAGTGATCACAGATTTTCATTGTTTTTGCTCTATCTCTTATAGTTTAGCCAGAAAATGGACTTTTATGTTTTCACTCAAAAAATCGAATTTTGGTAGGAAGTAAGAGTGATCACAGATTTTCATTGTTTTTGCTCTATCTCTTATAGTTTAGCCAGAAAATGGACTTTTATGTTTTCACTCAAAAAATCGAATTTTGGTAGGAAGTAAGAGTGATCACAGATTTTCATTGTTTTTGCTCTATCTCTTATAGTTTAGCCAGAAAATGGACTTTTATGTTTTCACTCAAAAAATCGAATTTTGGTAGGAAGTAAGAGTGATCACAGATTTTCATTGTTTTTGCTCTATCTCTTATAGTTTAGCCAGAAAATGGACTTTTATGTTTTCACTCAAAAATCGAATTTTGGTAGGAAATAAGAGTGATCACAGATTTTCATTGTTTTTGCTCTATCTCTTATAGTTTAGCCAGAAAATGGACTTTTATGTTTTCACTCAAAAAATCGAATTTTGGTAGGAAATAAGAGTGATCACAGATTTTCATTGTTTTTGCTCTATCTCTTATAGTTTAGCCAGAAAATGGACTTTTATGTTTTCACTCAAAAAATCGAATTTTGGTAGGAAATAAGAGTGATCACAGATTTTCATTGTTTTTGCTCTATCTCTTATAGTTTAGCCAGAAAATGGACTTTTATGTTTTCACTCAAAAAATCGAATTTTGGTAGGAAAGTAAGAGTGATCACAGATTTTCATTGTTTTTGCTCTATCTCTTATAGTTTAGCCAGAAAATGGACTTTTATGTTTTCACTCAAAAAATCGAATTTAGGTAGGAAGTAAGAGTGATCACAGATTTTCATTGTTTTTGCTCTATCTCTTATAGTTTAGCCAGAAAATGGACTTTTATGTTTTCACTCAAAAAATCGAATTTTAGGTAGGAAGTAAGAGTGATCACAGATTTTCATTGTTTTTGCTCTATCTCTTATAGTTTAGCCAGAAAATGGACTTTTATGTTTTCACTCAAAAAATCGAATTTTGGTAGGAAGTAAGAGTGATCACAGATTTTCATTGTTTTTGCTCTATCTCTTATAGTTTAGCCAGAAAATGGACTTTTATGTTTTCACTCAAAAAATCGAATTTTGGTAGGAAGTAAGAGTGATCACAGATTTTCATTGTTTTTGCTCTATCTCTTATAGTTTAGCCAGAAAATGGACTTTTATGTTTTCACTCAAAAAATCGAATTTGGTAGGAAGTAAGAGTGATCACAGATTTTCATTGTTTTTGCTCTATCTCTTATAGTTTAGCCAGAAAATGGACTTTTATGTTTTCACTCAAAAATCGAATTTTGGTAGGAAATAAGAGTGATCACAGATTTTCATTGTTTTTGCTCTATCTCTTATAGTTTAGCCAGAAAATGGACTTTTATGTTTTCACTCAAAAAATCGAATTTGGTAGGAAGTAAGAGTGATCACAGATTTTCATTGTTTTTGCTCTATCTCTTATAGTTTAGCCAGAAAATGGACTTTTATGTTTTCACTCAAAAAATCGAATTTTGGTAGGAAATAAGAGTGATCACAGATTTTCATTGTTTTTGCTCTATCTCTTATAGTTTAGCCAGAAAATGGACTTTTATGTTTTCACTCAAAAAATCGAATTTTGGTAGGAAGTAAGAGTGATCACAGATTTTCATTGTTTTTGCTCTATCTCTTATAGTTTAGCCAGAAAATGGACTTTTATGTTTTCACTCAAAAAATCGAATTTTGGTAGGAAGTAAGAGTGATCACAGATTTTCATTGTTTTTGCTCTATCTCTTATAGTTTAGCCAGAAAATGGACTTTTATGTTTTCACTCAAAAAATCGAATTTTGGTAGGAAAGTAAAAGTGATCACAGATTTTCATTGTTTTTTGCTCTATCTCTTATAGTTTAGCCAGAAAATGGCACTTTATTGTTTTCACTCAAACATCGAATTTTGGTAGGAAGTAAGAGTGATCACAGATTTTCATTGTTTTTGCTCTATCTCTTTATAGTTTAGCCAGAAAATGGACATTTTTGTTTTCACTCAAAAAATCGAATTTGGTAAGGAAATCAAAGTGATCACAGATTTTCATTGTTTTGCTCTATCTCTTATAGTTTTAGCCAGAAAATGGACTTTATGTTTTCACTCAAAAAATCGAATCGAATGATCACAGATTTTCATTGTTTTTGCTCTATCTCTTATAGTTTAGCCAGAAAATACACTTTGTGTTTTCACTCAAAAAAGCGAATTTGGTAGGAAGTAAGAGTGATCACAGATTTTCATTGTTTTTGCTCTATCTCTTATAGTTAGCCAGAAAATGGACTTTTATGTTTTCACTCAAAAAAATCGAATTTTGGTAGGAAGTAAGAGTGATCACAGATTTTCATTGTTTTTGCTCTATCTCTTATAGTTTAGCCAGAAAATGGACTTTTATGTTTTCACTCAAAAAATCGAATTTTGGTAGGAAGTAAGAGTGATCACAGATTTTCATTGTTTTTGCTCTATCTCTTATAGTTTAGCCAGAAAATGGACTTTTATGTTTTCACTCAAAAAATCGAATTTTGGTAGGAAGTAAGAGTGATCACAGATTTTCATTGTTTTTGCTCTATCTCTTATAGTTTAGCCAGAAAATGGCACTTTTATGTTTTCACTCAAAAAATCGAATTTTGGTAGGAAGTAAGAGTGATCACAGATTTTCATTGTTTTTGCTCTATCTCTTATAGTTTAGCCAGAAAATGGACTTTTATGTTTTCACTCAAAAAATCGAATTTTGGTAGGAAGTAAGAGTGATCACAGATTTTCATTGTTTTTGCTCTATCTCTTATAGTTTAGCCAGAAAATGGACTTTTATGTTTTCACTCAAAAAATCGAATTTTGGTAGGAAATAAGAGTGATCACAGATATTTCATTGTTTTTGCTCTATCTCTTATAGTTTAGCCAGAAAATGGACTTTTATGTTTTCACTCAAAAGATCGAATTTTGGTAGGAAATAAGAGTGATCACAGATTTTCATTGTTTTTGCTCTATCTTCTTATAGTTTAGCCAGAAAATGGACTTTTATGTTTTCACTCAAAAAATCGAATTTTGGTAGGAAATAAGAGTGATCACAGATTTTCATTGTTTTTGCTCTATCTCTTATAGTTTAGCCAGAAAATGGACTTTTATGTTTTCACTCAAAAAATCGAATTTTGGTAGGAAAGTAAGAGTGATCACAGATTTTCATTGTTTTTGCTCTATCTCTTATAGTTTAGCCAGAAAATGGACTTTTATGTTTTCACTCAAAAAATCGAATTTTGGTAGGAAGTAAGAGTGATCACAGATTTTCATTGTTTTTGCTCTATCTCTTATAGTTTAGCCAGAAAATGCACTTTTATGTTTTCACTCAAAAAATCGAATTTTGGTAGGAAATAAGAGTGATCACAGATTTTCATTGTTTTTGCTCTATCTCTTATAGTTTAGCCAGAAAATGGACTTTTATGTTTTCACTCAAAAAATCGAATTTTGGTAGGAAATAAAGTGATCACAGATTTTCATTGTTTTTGCTCTATCTCTTATAGTTTAGCCAGAAAATGGACTTTTATGTTTTCACTCAAAAAATCGAATTTTGGTAGGAAAGTAAGAGTGATCACAGATTTTCATTGTTTTTGCTCTATCTCTTATAGTTTAGCCAGAAAATGGACTTTTATGTTTTCACTCAAAAAATCGAATTTTGGTAGGAAGTAAGAGTGATCACAGATTTTCATTGTTTTTGCTCTATCTCTTATAGTTTAGCCAGAAAATGCACTTTTATGTTTTCACTCAAAAAATCGATTTTTGGTAGGAAATAAAGAGTGATCACAGATTTTCATTGTTTTTGCTCTATCTCTTATAGTTTAGCCAGAAATGACTTTTATGTTTTCACTCAAAAAATCGAATTTTGGTAGGAAGTAAGAGTGATCACAGATTTTCATTGTTTTTGCTCTATCTCTTATAGTTTAGCCAGAAAATGGACTTTTATGTTTTCACTCAAAAAATCGAATTTTGGTAGGAAGTAAGAGTGATCACAGATTTTCATTGTTTTTGCTCTATCTCTTATAGTTTAGCCAGAAAATGGACTTTTATGTTTTCACTCAAAAAAATCGAATTTTGGTAGGAAGTAAGAGTGATCACAGATTTCATTGTTTTTGCTCTATCTCTTATAGTTTAGCCAGAAAATGGACTTTTATGTTTTCACTCAAAAAATCGAATTTTGGTAGGAAGTAAGAGTGATCACAGATTTTCATTGTTTTTGCTCTATCTCTTATAGTTTAGCCAGAAAATGGACTTTTATGTTTTCACTCAAAAAATCGAATTTTGGTAGGAAAGTAAGAGTGATCACAGATTTTCATTGCTTTTGCTCTAGCTCTTATAGTTTAGCCAGAAAATGGACTTTTATGTTTTCACTCAAAAAATCGAATTTTGGTAGGAAATAAAGTGATCACAGATTTTCATTGTTTTTGCTCTATCTCTTATAGTTTAGCCAGAAAATGGACTTTTATGTTTTCACTCAAAAAATCGAATTTTGGTAGGAAATAAGAGTGATCACAGATTTTCATTGTTTTTGCTCTATCTCTTATAGTTTAGCCAGAAAATGGACTTTTATGTTTTCACTCAAAAAATCGAATTTTGGTAGGAAATAAGAGTGATCACAGATTTTCATTGTTTTTGCTCTATCTCTTATAGTTTAGCCAGAAAATGGACTTTTATGTTTTCACTCAAAAATCGAATTTTGGTAGGAAATAAGAGTGATCACAGATTTTCATTGCTTTTGCTCTATCTCTTATAGTTTAGCCAGAAAATGGACTTTTATGTTTTCACTCAAAAAATCGAATTTTGGTAGAAATAAGAAGTGATCACAGATTTTCATTGTTTTTGCTCTATCTCTTATAGTTTAGCCAGAAAATGGACTTTTATGTTTTCACTCAAAAAATCGAATTTAGGTAGGAAGTAAGAGTGATCACAGATTTTCATTGTTTTTGCTCTATCTCTTATAGTTTAGCCAGAAAATGGACTTTTATGTTTTCACTCAAAAAATCGAATTTGGTAGGAAATAAGAGTGATCACAGATTTTCATTGTTTTTGCTCTATCTCTTATAGTTTAGCCAGAAAATGGACTTTTATGTTTTCACTCAAAAATCGAATTTTGGTAGGAAGTAAGAGTGATCACAGATTTTCATTGTTTTTGCTCTATCTCTTATAGTTTAGCCAGAAAATGGACTTTTATGTTTTCACTCAAAAAATCGAATTTTGGTAGGAAAGTAAGAGTGATCACAGATTTTCATTGTTTTTGCTCTATCTCTTATAGTTTAGCCAGAAAATGCACTTTTATGTTTTCACTCAAAAAATCGAATTTTGGTAGGAAATAGAAGTGATCACAGATTTTCATTGTTTTTGCTCTATCTCTTATAGTTTAGCCAGAAAATGGACTTTTATGTTTTCACTCAAAAATCGAATTTTGGTAGGAAGTAAGAGTGATCACAGATTTTCATTGTTTTTGCTCTATCTCTTATAGTTTAGCCAGAAAATGGACTTTTATGTTTTCACTCAAAAAATCGAATTTTGGTAGGAAGTAAGAGTGATCACAGATTTTCATTGTTTTTGCTCTATCTCTTATAGTTTAGCCAGAAAATGGACTTTTATGTTTTCACTCAAAAAATCGAATTTTGGTAGGAAGTAAGAGTGATCACAGATTTTCATTGTTTTTGCTCTATCTCTTATAGTTTAGCCAGAAAATGGACTTTTATGTTTTCACTCAAAAAATCGAATTTTGGTAGGAAGTAAGAGTGATCACAGATTTTCATTGTTTTTGCTCTATCTCTTATAGTTTAGCCAGAAAATGGACTTTTATGTTTTCACTCAAAAAATCGAATTTTGGTAGGAAAGTAAGAGTGATCACAGATTTTCATTGTTTTTGCTCTAGCTCTTATAGTTTAGCCAGAAAAATGAACTTTTATGTTTTCACTCAAAAAAATCGAATTTTGGTAGGAAATAGAAGTGATCACAGATTTTCATTGTTTTTGCTCTATCTCTTATAGTTTAGCCAGAAAATGGACTTTTATGTTTTCACTCAAAAAATCGAATTTTGGTAGAAATAGAAGTGATCACAGATTTTCATTGTTTTTGCTCTATCTCTTATAGTTTAGCCAGAAAATGGACTTTTATGTTTTCACTCAAAAATCGAATTTTGGTAGGAAATAGAAGTGATCACAGATTTTCATTGTTTTTGCCTCTATCTCTTATAGTTTAGCCAGAAAATGGACCTTTTATGTTTTCACTCAAAAATCGAATTTGGTAGGAAGTAAGAGTGATCACAGATTTTCATTGTTTTTGCTCTAGCTCTTATAGTTAGCCAGAAAATGGACTTTTATGTTTTCACTCAAAAAATCGAATTTTGGTAGGAAGTAAGAGTGATCACAGATTTTCATTGTTTTTGCTCTATCTCTTATAGTTTAGCCAGAAAATGGACTTTTATGTTTTCACTCAAAAAATCGAATTTGGTAGGAAATAAGAGTGATCACAGATTTTCATTGTTTTGCTCTATCTCTTATAGTTTAGCCAGAAAATGGACTTTTATGTTTTCACTCAAAAAATCGAATTTTGGTAGGAAATAAGAGTGATCACAGATTTTCATTGTTTTTGCTCTATCTCTTATAGTTTAGCCAGAAAATGGACTTTTATGTTTTCACTCAAAAATCGAATTTTGGTAGGAAGTAAGAGTGATCACAGATTTTCATTGTTTTTGCTCTATCTCTTATAGTTTAGCCAGAAAATGGACTTTTATGTTTTCACTCAAAAAATCGAATTTTGGTAGGAATAAGAGTGATCACAGATTTTCATTGTTTTTGCTCTATCTCTTATAGTTTAGCCAGAAAATGGACTTTTATGTTTTCACTCAAAAATCGAATGAATGATCACAGATTTTCATTGTTTTTGCTCTAGCTCTTATAGTTTAGCCAGAAAATGGACTTTTATGTTTTCACTCAAAAATCGAATTTTGGTAGAAATAAGAATGATCACAGATTTTCATTGTTTTTGCTCTATCTCTTATAGTTTAGCCAGAAAATGGACTTTTATGTTTTCACTCAAAAAATCGAATGAAATGATCACAGATTTTCATTGTTTTTGCTCTAGCTCTTATAGTTTAGCCAGAAAATGGACTTTTATGTTTTCACTCAAAAATCGAATTTTGGTAGGATAAAGTGATCACAGATTTTCATTGTTTTTTCTATCTCTTATAGTTTAGCCAGAAAATGGACTTTTATGTTTTCACTCAAAAACGAATTTTGTAGGAGTAAAAGTGATCACAGATTTTCATTGTTTTTGCTCTAGCTCTTATAGTTTAGCCAGAAAATGGACTTTTATGTTTTCACTCAAAAATCGAATTTTGGTAGGAAATAAAGTGATCACAGATTTTCATTGTTTTTGCTCTATCTCTTATAGTTTAGCCAGAAAATGGACTTTTGTTTTCACTCAAAAAATCGAATTTTGGTAGGAGTAAAGTGATCACAGATTTTCATTGTTTTTTGCTCTATCTCTTATAGTTTAGCCAGAAAATGGACTTTTATGTTTTCACTCAAAAAATCGAATTTTGGTAGGAAGTAAGTAACAGATTTTCATTGTTTTTGCTCTAGCTCTTATAGTTTAGCCAGAAAATGGACTTTTATTTTTCACTCAAAAATCGAATTTTGGTAGGAATAAGAGTGATCACAGATTTTCATTGTTTTGCTCTATCTCTTAGTTTAGCCAGAAAATGGACTTTTATGTTTTCACTCAAAAATCGAATTTTGGTAGGAATAAAAGTGATCACAGATTTTCATTGTTTTTGCTCTAGCTCTTATTTAGTAGCCAGAAACTGGACTTTTATGTTTTCACTCATAAAAGCGAATTTTGGTAGGAAGTAAAGTGATCACAGATTTTTCATTGTTTTGCTCTATCTCTTAT